>NW_026017110.1:58389361-58424725 GCF_020466585.1 Dendroctonus ponderosae | reverse complement strand
TGGTCTGTACTTGCGATTGTATGTAGTTATGTATGTGTTGTTTCACTTTGTCTATGTCAGTCTTAGTTAAGTTTAGCTTTTTCTCTTGAATCGGTGTGCTTCTCAATTTTATTTTTCGCGATTTCTCAAATGTTTGAGAACAGTTTGAAACTAAAAGTCTTCGAATTGACACAGATTGCTATATACAGATATTTTAATTTGATGATGAATTAAAAATCCAGACGTACGTATAAAGCAATATTTTAGATCATAAGTTTAAATATATGGGAAAACTCAGAAATTTCCAATAATTTAAAACCGACAAAGGCAGAAATGGATGTTCCTAATTTAAATTATTTATTATACAAAATCAATGACTGCATAATTTAMAGTCGGATTGTAGGTTCCGTTCGATTCCGGTCAAAATCAMATTTTCCACTGAGAGTTAAATTTAAAATAAAGTTAGACGGATAAATTTAAACGGTGATCAATTTCGCAATTAAGTCGCAATTAAAATTTTAGTAGGCAAACAACGGAGAGCTACTTGAGAAGGTCTACGAATATATAAATAGTTTTTTTCATTAATGTTGTTAATGCCTTAAAAATACACTTAGTTATTGTTATGGTTTTCATAAATTAAGTTTGCCTATTTTAAAACGTATCCTTGTTTTTATCATGACGATACTAAATCTTTTACAACGTACATACGTAATGTTTCCTAAGCGGAGGAGAAACCACTTTGGATTTATCCGGTTGTTAAAAATCAATTAAATAATGTAAATTCACCAGACCTAATGAAATGGTAATTAATTATGATTTATTTTGAACAATTTCGGTAGTTGACTAATAATTAGCAGGTAATTGTTTCCAATGACATCCTGCAAGTATATCTCGGAGTTTAATAGCTATTTTATTAGTTGTTTTTTTTTACGTTTATGGTATATACCGCATTGCTGGACGATAAAATTATATAATATTTCTAGTCTTGACCAATAGCAAGAGCGAAATTGTTGGAAATAATTTAGATATTGTTGTCGTTTATGCAAATTATTATCGATTATACTTTTTCGGATTGGTTGCCATAAGAAAAGTTAAATCAATTTCGATGCGGTAAAACAGCAAAAATAATCTACTATTCTAGTTTTTTACGTTCTACTTAGACTTTTACTTTTTAATAATTTAGGTGGTTCAACAGTAATAGCTTTCTTAATGTCAAACCTCATCCCAAATGCTTGTTTAAAACCTTCTTAGTTCCAATATTATCTTCCAATAATATCTTAACTTTTGCAAATGTTAACTTTAATTTCATTTAACTACGCTGATAATTTAAAATTTCTCTAAACATAAACTGATATATGCGGATGAAAATAATGTCTTGCTTATATGGGAACATTACACGTTACAAATCAATTAACATAGAAAATTTTGATGAGTTTGATGCTTAATTTTTCCAATTATAGTCTCGCCTGAGTGGTCTGCCAATGTCGATCAATCGATCTCTACTCAATGAAATTAAATTGCATGCTTAAATGTAGATCTTTAGAATCAACTAAATTAAACAATGAACCAGACGGAACATTAACGCTACATAAATATAAAAAAACTCATTTGCAAGGTTCAAGCAGTCGCTTTCAAATTTTGTCTGCAATCCCTCCAGGCAAGGTCGAAACGTATATCCTTACTGCTCTGGTCTTAATTTGAACATATCAATTCTTTAAATCGACATATCCATGTCAGAGCGAAAAAAAATTTATATTCAACTTATAACAAGTAAATCTTGGCTTCTATGTAAAAGCCTTGATCACCGCTTTTAAAATCCATTTTTATTAGTAATTTTTATTTATTATGAACATGTATTTAAATTTGCAGATTTTTTTGTTATTTGTGCTCTAATTAATTAGATCTATTTTCCGAGCAACATTTCCTTTAGATTTGGTTCCTGTTTTCTTTGAAAGCAGATTTGCGACTGGATTAAAATTCCTTATATTTTCGAAAAAGTTGTCTCAAACCCGCTATGAGAACAGACAATATTTTGTTTCGGCACCCTACCTCACGCACGGAAAATTACAAAGAAAAATGGAAATAAGGTTGTCTGTTGCGAAATTTTTTAAACCGCTTTGATTCACTTTTTCGCATATATTTTTTCGAAAGGTTTGTCGGTAAAAAGAAATAGAAACTTCTTTGAGTCAAAGGCAATCAAAACTAAAATATGCCAAGTGTTCTAGCAAATTAAAATACATCTTTAATAAGGAAGTTGCATTTTACCTTCAATTTCAGATCCCCCACTGTCAGGTTTAGTCCATTTAATTTTGATACTGTTAGTGGTGGTGTATTCGATTTTCACTTTTGGTGCTGTTGGAGGCATCAGCACAATTAAACTGTAGGTAATCGAATCTTCTCCGAACAGATTCACTGCCTTGCATGTGTAGTTTCCAGTCATAGACAAATCGACATCTAGAAAATTTTTTAGTACTTTCAATTTTTAATAAATCAATGTAGATTAGTTACACCATTAACATAGAGTCTTGCTATAATTAATTATAATTTCTAGCATTATTTTATTGACTGATGATTAGTTGATGAAAGTAATTAAACGGTGATGCAACATAAATGTTGCATTATTTAATAACTTAATATCGATGGCCTAATTACCAATCAACCAGTTACTGATCGATTCTTAATAATTGATGTAATTGCGAAGTAGTGCAGATTTAGCAATCGGCAACGATATTCGGCAGGAAAAACATCAATAATTGAAGCAACCCCGTATCGCAAACAGGCTCATAAATAACTTACAAGTGAAACATTAAAACGCTTTAACATTATTTGTTTATACATAAATAAACATAAATTATTACTATAATAAGTAGGATTTCGGATTTGCTTATTTATGGAATATAATTTACATATGATTTAAAATTGGCGTCAGACGACCTTCTTTATAAAAACGTCTCGAAAAATTAAGTAATTAATTCAAGTCATAAATCGGATCTAAGTCCATATAAGTCCAAAAGCCATTTCGATTCAAATCTATCCTGTTTACATACAAAGCCCATTTACTTTTGTTTCAATCCTCTATTCTTGCAAACAGGCGCAGACTTCTTTCCTATCAGAAACCTTATCATTAAAAACGTAAATTCTCTTGCGAAAGGAACAGGTCGGAATGCGTTTTAAAATTATGCAGGCAAGTTCATGTTTCTTTTTTACAACACAAAGTACTTGTAACTTGACAAATTTATTGTGAGCTTGCTTATAGATTTTCCGATAGGCGCTTCTGAAATTTATGGTCTAATACGGTTTGAGATCTTACAACAGGGCCTCGCTTTACTTCAGGGAACTTTATTTATGGTACCGTCTTCTTGCTACAGAATTTATGCCAATTTTGCCTTATGTAGGCTTTTGAATATTGATTGAATGCTTTGGTTTTATTTTCAGCTTGTTTCAAGAATTCCTGATACAACAGGACGCATTTGAATGAATAAATCTGCTATTTTTGAGGAAACCGTTTATTGGTTATTTTCCGATCTGATTTAACTCAAACAAATTTTACGATAATAATTAGAAATTATTTTATTTATTTGAATCTTTGCAATATTCCCCGAAGTTAGGCAGACGTTTGTAACATTTTAACCAAGATAGATGCCCTTACAACAGAAAACTAAAAATAATAAGTTTATTAAGACACATTTAGTACGCTCAAACTATTCACAGCTTGAAATGTCGATCCATTCAAAAACATTTCTGTTGTTATTTAAATAAATCGAGCAAGGATTAAATCGTGTGAAAAATAATAAAATTAATTGCTAATGAATGTTTTATGAATTCATATAGCAATCAAAATATGAGGCAATAGAGCATGGATGTGCAGCCATAAATCACATTTTCGCACTAATTCTAACATTTAATTGGCAAACTATATATTTATTCGCGGCTTTTGGCGCATAGAATTTTGATAATGAATGAAACAGAATGCGATCAATTTCAATAGAAAACTTACCGTGAATATGTAGATGTCCATCTACAGTAACTGCATAGAAGTTGCTGAAAGTGATAGGCTTGTTCTGATGCGTCCATCTAGTTCTAGGCTTAGGATTTCCGACTGCTATGCAAGGTAGCATCATTCTAGATTTGTTCGGTTGATGCAATGTCTGGCTGAAAGACGCAATCTTAGATGGCGCTCGAGAATTCGTTTGCTGAGCCGTTATTGCGGTCGATTCTCCTTCGCCAACTTTTGTAGTTGCAGAAACCTGAAAATCAATTTTCGTTTTAATTCCAAAATAGCAACTGCTTTCAGTGCAAATGGAACTTTATTAAGTTGATTTCGGAAAAAAATTGAATCTAAGCCGTAGAACTTTTCTGTTCTAAAGAGGCTGTATTTTGAGTATTTCGGCTGTTCTACTAGATTTTTCGTTGAGGATTAAAAAAAGAGTCGAGATTTGTCTGAAGATGTTCACCTGTGCCACGTTAGAGCCGATAGAGAATAATTATTTAAGAAAGCTGCAAAAGTTGAGGGATCTATTTTTTTTTATTGGAACTGATCAGTTTCGCAAGCACGATGCAAAACATCAGGAAGAAGTTGTTCAAAAGATCTAAAAACTCACCAGCTGCAAGCAATAGCCGCAAAAGTTTCTTAAATAATTTTGTTAATGTAAAAGTCAAATTAAAAACTGCTAAGTAAAGTCTTGGGTGGCTAAAATGTAAATTGATGTTTTATGAAACAGATTAAAAATGATTTATTAATTTTGCTAACTTTTTGAAAATCACCAAGCCAATTATTGTCGTAAACGCCTGCATCTAATTTCTGAATAAAATAAATCAAATGCAACTAAAATGTTACACAAATATTCAGAACGTTACGTTTTTTAAACTAAACTTCAACCAAAATCAATCTAAAAAATTTATCAGTTTTAAAAGTAGATTTTTCGATGTAGCGTTGAACGTGAAATACATTTTATTTTCGGTTAAAAAGTATCCTTTCTTCTATATTCAACGTCGTTAAACTAGAAAGCTTTGCGGCCATAAAAGCAAACCTAATATTTCTGTCTGGAAATCCGTTCTAGTGCGATTCTTGTTCCAGCATTTTGCGATTCTAGAAAATATTTAAACTAAGAAATTTTAAATGAATGCAATCGGCAGCACAGTGTTTTCATTTTCCTGCTTCTGGAAACCTTGAACAGAATGTTCAGAATAACAGCAGTTGTATCTCATTATTCTCACTTTTAAGGAAATACATATGAAATGCAGATAATAAAATATGCGATGTTTCAGTTTACGATGTATGTCTTCCATAAATTTGTCAGATATTTTTAGGTCAGTGCGAGAACGAAATTCGCTTAATATTTCATCTATTGGAAAAACATGTGTCCTGTTTGGAGGCAAATATCTTTATTAACTCGTTATGTTCGATGCGATATCGATGTATATTTATGAGTATGTACTACGTTTTTTCGTTGAAATTCATCATGTAATTTAAAAAAATAGGTTTGTTCACTTTCTGCTTGATGTTTAATTTGATACATGTATTGGAGCTACATGCAAATGTGGTTTAAGCCAATTGAAATATTTTTTTGTTGGCAATAAAGCAATTTAAGAACTGAATAGTAGAATTCGATTTTATATACTTATTTCATTCATCTTTAAGAGACGAATACATTATACTAGTAAATCTTGAATTTTTTATGTCAAGTTTTTTTTTTATTTAGAAGTGCAACAAATTGGAATCCAATCTCGTAATAAAGGCGATTACCTACAGATTTGTTTCCACAGTAGTTATTTAGAGCTAGTCGATATAGAGCAAGTTTTGACCTCATTATATCTGAGGCAGGAAACACAACCCCTATATGTTGCACTCTGTTTCAATGCGCAAATTTTGAATTATCTTCCGGCCACTGCTATTCTGTTATTAATCGTTGGTAGTATTGCTTTATCGAATAGAAACTTTATGAAGGAAATATTTCGCCGTATTGCTAATACAGTAACAAGATATAGATATATCTTTATCTATACATATAATAGATTGTTTCTAAAATAAACAACGGGAAAATGATGGAAAATCGTTCCTATTATGCTTAACAAACAAAGCCGCAAGCAACAGTTCAGGTACTCTGAACAAAACCTTTGTTGTTATTGGTCGAATATGTTATCGATTGACTTACAAATTCTGATACGAACAACTATAGCAATATTATGTTTTCCAAAGCTGTCAGTTACCTGTTTGATGCATTAAGCGCTCAGTATGCGTTTATGATCTACATAGTAATAATGATAAACTGATCAAATTTAATTTTGGTTGATAGGCACTTTAAACGCTTGTTATTACAAAATTAATTTTCCAATAATTGCTTGATGAAGCATCCCAGTTTTTCTTCTCTTTCCATTTTCCGGCAGAGAGGAAATTTTGCGTATTTTCGGAGTACTTCTGCTATATGTACTTGTAAGCAAATGGTAAAATATGAAGGAAATGTTTTAATTTTCGAGTTTTAGGCATACTTAATGCATTTCATATGGCAAAAACTAATTTTTCAAAGATGAATTTTTTTATAAGGTTGAGTTTGCAAATAGTGGAAAGTTCAGTTTTTAAGGTACTTGACCAACTTACCCAGAATTCATACAGTTGATGTTCGGTTAAATTTCGCACTTCATAAAATAGTCCAAAATCCTCATTGATAGCTTCAATGCGAATATTGTAGATTTTGTGTTGGCCTACACGACCGGCTTCCCGACAATATATGGTGTAAAGTGTGATAAGTCCATTCCGTTTCAATGGTGGAAGCCAGGAAACTAAAATCGACTCTCCTGTTAGGGCGTTTGCTTTGATATTGGCTGGTTTTCCTGGAACTGCAAAAATTTATAGTATTTTTTACTTATACATATTAGCGAAGAACGGAAATCAATAACATAAGCTATGCTATCACTGCCACTAAATATAGCCGTTGGCTTTTTCGCTATTCACAACTGAAGTATGACCGTATGTTCAATAGTTTGAATCATAAACTGGAATGGTTGAAATCCTGAAAATATTTCCTTTAATAATAAGAGTGCCCTCCATCCGAAAATAAAACTAGACCTCCGAATATCCGTACATTCACAAAATCCCAATTGCTTTTAGACATTCCAGTAAAGACGTGGAAATATAAAGTCAATTTCCGTTTCATAAGAGAAGAAATTCTTGCAATTCTTTCAGTTCTGTAGTTTATGTGAAACTCTCAAAGATTAACAGTTTTTGAATGTTACACTCGGAATATATCTAGAAAAATAGAAAACAATTAAATCTAAATATTTACTCGACGGTTTGTCTCACATTGAAACCGTAATAACGTGTTGATCTTCTGATAATTAAACTAGAAAATTCCATTAACTTGAAACCACAATATTTCATCACAAGTAAGAAATTAATTAGGTAAAAGGATTTAGGCCATCAAATCGACCTTCCTGGCTCTGTTGTTGTCACATTTCAAGAAAAACACTTTTGTTTTCTTGTGTTCTTAAGGGACGGGATTAATCCATCGGTCAACGAAAAAGTATATTTTAACGTAACTTTTTTTATTGGGAAGAAACCATCTGATTCGATTTCAGTAAAAGTGGCAATAAGTTGTCTTCCAATATATAACAAGCTGGCGAATTGTTTTTCTTGCTGAAAGATCGCCTTTGAGACTCCGAGTCCTAAAAAGTCTGTCTGGTTGAAAGACGATTCGAGTTCCAAAGGATTAATGATTTTTGCCATGAAATCAACCACTGAAGAACGTGGATGGCGAATACTTGATGTCACAAGGCATCGTTTTGTTTCAATTACATTTTCAGGTTAAAATCTCTGAAGATTCTTTTCAATAACTGTTTTTAAGAATTAAATTTAGCCCCATATCTACACTTTAAAAAGAGAACCAAATAGTCTTGGCCAAAAAAATCCAGAAAAAATTCTAGTGTTTGGTGCTGCATTTTTTAACTTAAATCGTGGACTCTGACCAAATTGGCGATTTTAGGGCCTTATTTTCTTCAACACGACCTTCAAATTTGCAATATAGGAACCACTACTAACCATCTTCTTCAGTGCTACAAAGGAGTACATCACTGACTACTCCATCACCTGCACTGGTAAAAGCCAGAACCTTGATGGAATAATTGGTGAACTTTTGAAGTCCATGAATATAAGTGTTAGTGGAGTGAGTTCGCTTGACTTCGGTTTTCATGGAAGCATCTGAAAAAGCTTATTGCATAGTTTAAATAATCCCTGAATTGTTAGCTTAGTTCGATCGGCCTTAGTAATTACCTAGAATATGGTGGCGTACTTCCATAGGTTTATAAAATATCTTGTATCCTTGAATCAATCCCCCATGTAGATGTTGCGGTGGTGTGGTCCAAGAAATTTTCATCATTTGAGAGGTAATTTCTGAGCACATTAAATTCTGAGGTGGCGCCTCTGGAATGCCTTCTTTGGTTGTTCCGATGATGTTCGGTGAAGGCGGACCGGAGCCCATTCTGTTGAAAGCTTTGATCAGGATATCATAAGTGGTAAATTTCTTTAAGCCAGAGAGAATAAATTTGGTGGTAGCCCATCCGTGGACAGTGTCGTTTTTTGTCTGGTTGATGAAACCATGGTGCTCTTTCCAGTTGATTTTGTAGCCCAGCAGTTCGCCATTCCAGGAACTTCGCGAAGGAGGCGACCACTGAACAGATAGTTCCGTAGAGCTAACTGCTTCTACTTTCACGTCGGTTGGAGCTCCTCTAGGTTTCTCTTCTTGAGTTTTTATTACTATAGTTTCAGTAAAGTCACTCTTATCCAGACCATTGACAGCAGATATTCTGATGGTGTAAACTGTTGCTGGTTTCAGTCCTCTTAGCACTGCTTGTTCCACTGATCGTCTGCCAAACAGATTTCCTGGTTTGCAATAAGTTTTTCATACAAGTTCCTGACTTACTCTGGGCGCGCTGCTGCAGAACTCGTCAGATTCAATATTTGACTTTCTTCCCAAGTGGAATGGAGGCCGAGCATCTTATACTGTACGATGTAGCCAATTAGTGGACTGTTTCCATCAAATGGTTTTATCCATGATAATTTCACCGCTCTTCCCATAGCCTGCCCAGTTATTTCTGTGATTATTAGAGCATCCTTCTCCACTATTTAATTTATGCCAACGAAATAATATTTTTACCGAAGTCGTTCAAATTTACATGTTTATAGCAAAATTACAGTGTTTAAAGAAGACATATGGCTACGAGGTGAATGCGAAACAGAAAGTTTAAAATTGAATTTTACCTCCACCGCCTCTAAACCAGAAGGCGGATCTGGTTTTTCCTGAACGACAAGATTGACGACATACTCGCTCTGGCCAAAATCGTTCTCTGCTAGGCACTTGTACGTACCCGAGTCTTCTCTATCAGTCTTACTAATGGTTAACTGCGACTTCAGTTCCTTTTCTTCCTTCAAGCTAACGTGCGAAAACCTGAAATGGGGTTTTCACGAATGAAATTGATGAAAACATCGGGGGAAAAGAAAGCCGCCGATAAGACGTCCCATTTAAACTGCCAAACTTTAGTAATCCGAATGAAAACGGTCCTTTGAACACTCTATAATGGTGAATAGTTAAAATGTCAGATCCTGCAATACGCCCATTTTACATTTATGCATTATAAAGACGTAAAACTAATGGGATAATGTCACAATATCCGTTAACTCAAGCCATTAACATGGGATTTTGTTTCTAATGTTTGTTTTTTTTTTCAGATCATTGCCCCAGCTTCTCAAATGGTAAGTGAATGTAAAATTTTCAATTTGTATCTGGGAATTTTTATTTTATTCGATAAAGAGCTCAAGGTTTTTCAATTAATAAGAATTTTGCTCAAGAAAACACCATAATTCGAGTAGTTGCGCCCCTTAATATGTTTTCAAAGATGTATTTGTAGCAAAATCGGAAAATTTCAATCACGAGAATAACAGGTTGGAGCATTAACGGAATTCGTATCAAATTGTCAGTATTTTGACTAATTAAACATATTTACGTCCAATTTTAATTCGCGTTATTTTAAACTGCAATTCGCGACAATACCCAAGCAAAAATGGCAAATTAGTGAAACAATTTATTTGCTCATTTGAACGAAACAATTAAATTGATTTGATCGCAACACGTACACACTAAGAACACATAGAAACACAAATGTTTCTTAGAGAAAAAATTATAGTGTTAAACAAAATTTTGAATTTTACTTAAAAAAATATTGCAACCATGATTGCATCGTAAATTACTCAACTTAAAATGCCTTAGCTACTTTTTTATGGGTAAAAGTTGAAGGTAATTATGACGCCAGTATTAGATTAGAATAAATCTTACCTTAATTTATGAAGGTCCAAAGAAGTTTCGTTAAAGATCCACTTTACCGCAATTGGATCATCCCCATGCACGTGGCATAGCAAATTTGTTTCTTCCCCTCTCTTGACTGATACGTTTCTATACGGGATATCGAATCGTACCGGTTCTGAAATTATATTTGCATTGCTTGAAACCGGAGTAACCAATTTTAATTCGACGTATATCTTGTTTCTAATTATTCGGCAATTTAAAGTAATGCTCAAAGGAAAAGAGAGATTATTCAACTTTTCCAAGTAAGAACAGTGGACTGACAAAATTATTCGCTTTGTTTGACCGAGACAAAAAGTGATCTCTGTCAAATGTGTGAAAATCTGATTAGAGTGGTAAAATTTTAAAATTGTAACATTTTAAGCGCTCTTAGCGTTCGATTGCCAAACGACTCAGTCGAAATCGATCAACAGTAAAATATTTTTCCAATATGCTTAGTTTGCACTCTGCATAAAATGATTGAACACATGTTTGTCCTAATATCAAAGCAAAATGTGTGTGCTTCGCTAATTGGACCAATAAACAACAATATGAACACGAGACCATCTGTCTGCAATCCTATATTTCGTAAACATTGGTGTAAATTTTCAAAACTGCTGCTGCATTTTAAAATGTCGGGTCATTTGAAGCCATCGGTTATTACTAGTTGCAAAACTGTGCAAATAACTTTAGAACAACATTTAATTACTAACAAAGCGCTTTGAAATTGGAAAACATCATTTCCGCACGCCCCAATAAATTACAGCAATGCCAAATAATGGAATTAAACAACAGCCCTTCTATCTGTGTTAAATTGAAAAGAACGAAAAATGAAGATTTTTTAATCTGTGAATCAATAAATGATAAATTGCGCTTTAAAGCATACCGATATGAATAAGGTCGACGTAATACTGGAATATCCAGATAAGCAATTTGTTTTATATTTAGTCATAAGGGAGTATAAAAGAAAACATACAAGGAACTGTGAGAGCATAAGGGTATAAATCAATTTATACTTGAACGGCTGAAACGATGAAGGCGAATAGCGTTTCCTGGGGATAATGTAGCTAATTCGATAATGCACCTTCTTGCTTTTATCACTCCACACCTCTGCATCTAAAATGCAGCCAATTGAATTTGTTTCGCGCAAAAATGTATAAATGCTCTTAGTGGAAAAGGCTATGAAACTAAGAGATTATTTTGGAACATATCAAACCTATCATTAGCAAACCAGAAGAATTTTACTGCGTATTTACGGTAGCAGAATAAAACCATTTCGACACAAGAAAATTGCTACCGTTTAGATAATATTACGCATTTATGACTGATTTTATCATACACTTTTTTAACTAGTACTTTCAAAAGATAGCGGCCTATTTCAATATGTAAAGCTCCACTTTCCTATTATCGCATGCACATTTTTCAAGTTCCCTGCAGGCCTTCGGAACTATTAACTTCTGAGCCAACTGTATCTGCAGTGACACTTTAGCCTTAATAAATGTTGACAAAATGTGACTAAAGTGAATATTTACAGGACAACGTAAAGCCAAAAAACCATAAAGAATTCCCGAGGCGCTAAGTGATAAATCAGTTGCTTGCTCGAATAACCGCCTTAAAGAACAAAAAGGAGCGAAGGCCTTCTGGGGGTAATACCATGCATATATAGAGAGACAGAATTCATTACCTTTTGCAGTTTCATATATCACTTTGTGAAATAAATTTGGTGTCATGAATATAGTTTCTACTTTCCATGACAGCCCGGTTATTGAAATTGTTTAGTAAATGCCTCTTTGTAAATGTTCCCTGCCAACTTTGCCACTGTCCCTTGGATGTTTGAATGTCTTTTTTGAGAAACGCATTTCAAATTTTCATCTTATTTATTTACTACAGAAAATGATAAAATTAACATTTCCTTGTAAGTTATCAAACAAATAATCAATTTGCTCAATAACTTGTGCATCTCTTTGTTAAAGTTTAACTGAATTTTTAGCCCTTAATTATATTTTTCGTTCAAATTTCACATTAATGAAAGCAATGCAGCGAATTTGAATGAAATGTTGCTAATGAAAGTATGTAGAACTGCTCCTGACATGAAACATGCCAATTTTGCCCTTAGCTAAGATGAAATGCGTAACAGGCAGGCATTTTGATGTTCCTTTCTAATTAAGGAGTAGCAAAGAAACAATACCGAAACTCGCACAAAACAAAAGGGGAGCAATACAATGCAAAATTAGCCGCAACTTCTTAGTTTTTACATTAAGCGCAGGATTAAAAAATATTTTTTGGATAGACAGATGTGCTATTGAGACTGGTTATTTACGGTAAAAGCTCTTAAAAAGGTCATCAATCTGAACAAGAACGCAGTCAATTTATCAGATTTTCAGTTAAGATTGAACACAAATGAGATAATTTATCATTATTTATGTCATACAACTGGGAATTCATGACTCAATATTTCATTGAATTCATTGGGAAATATAAATATGTATGAGGATTCATAATTTATCCAAGAAAACGTAAAGTTAGAACACATAAAGGATCCCAAAGATATAAGGTTATAAATCAATCAGCTTTCATGGATCACCACCTTAGACGAACAAAACGGCACTCAGTTCTTCAAGGGATAATAGCATGCACATATAGAGAGACTGAATTCATTACCTTTTACAGCATCATAAATCACTCTCTCGACTAAATTTAGTACTTTGGTCTTATTTTGTATGTTGAAAGACAGTGCGCTTATTAATATATCATGTTTTCAGAACATCTCGAAGTTTAAAGCTCAGTTTGCTCGGTTTCAAAACCGACTCGGAGTTTTCATCTTTAATGCTCATCTTTAAGTTGGAAGAGATTTACATGTGGCGGAAAAACAAAAGCCGAACGTCGAGTAATTTGCATTTTTAACATCAGATAAAAATAAATAATGAATTTGTATTAGCCACATTTACAAGCGTTGGTACATGAATGCGTTTTGTTGAAAATTATGTAAAATGTTATTTAAATTGCGTTTGTACAAAGGATTTCTCTAAATTAAGAAAAATCGGGAAGAAAATGAAAACCCGTGGTAGCAAGCTCTGACAGTTAATAGTGTATTTAATAATATTTCTAGAAACTTCAACTAAAAAACAAATTGCATTTGGGAAAGCATAATTTACAATTATTGCTTTTCCAACTAAAATCTAATCTAAGTAGCTGCGATTTGTATGCTGCTGCCACTGAAACAATGGTAACAGCATTGGTGCTGAATGTAGCACACATTTTAAAATTCTTGGGCATGAATGCACGGGGATTTGAAATATGATAACAAATGCAATTTATCATGTTTTGTGTGAAGAAAATTATTTCTTCAAATGATAATTAATTACTGACGGCACATTTTACAACAATGATGTCGGCTTTTACGTGGAATTATTACGTTAACCACCCCAATTAACATTTCAATTTCAAATACCTTTAACTGCAAAGTAAATGACTTTGCCAAGTCCAGACCCAATTCCGTTATTAGCTCGGCAAAGATAGTTTCCTTCGTCTTCAGATGTCACAGCCTCGAACCACAGCGAGCCATTTCCCAGCTGGATCACTCTGTGCACCCCAGAAATCGGTCTGTAATCCGTTGATTTACCTACAAGTTTGCATAAAATTCAAATTATTGCGACGCTGATACTCCAATTGTTTCGCAGGAAATTACATTTGCTTCTAAACCCCAAAAGAGATTTGAGAAAACAGTTTCTCATCTACAGTTATTTTGCAGCAAGCAACACAGTTTTTGGTGATTTGAAAATAGAGAATATTGTACATCGATAATCGATGAAAATCCTTTTTAATTGATATATATAGAAATAGTCTTTATTTCCTACCGAAAAAAGCTATCGACGACATGGGATAAAAAAAAATCACATAGAATTGATAGAAACTATTTCACACCCTTCACTGATCGGTTTCGGACGCTCATCAGCTACATCCACAAATTATAAATTTCAAAATTGTCTAAAATGGGCCAAAATATCCGGTTAGACTGTGCGCTCCTTGCATTTATGGCTTTCTTCGAATTTGATACTTTATTAACAGGAATCAACAGGAGTAAACACAAGTGACAAAAATGTCACTGGCATTCTGCAATAAAATGTGCGTCATGATCCAATAAATTATGAAGTAACAGATTAATCTGTTATCTGTGTCTCACAGGGGGTTTCAATTTTAATAATTTTGGTATTAAGCAACTTATTATATTAATTGCTAAAATTGTCAAGAAAAAATTAAATTGGGCAAAAATAAAACGTGTGTCATACCGGCACAAATTGTGAAGCAATGGTATCTTCACCATAACCTTTGAACCACTTACCAACAACAGTAAATATATATTGCGCTGATCCCAAAAGTTATATGCTTGATATTTATATTTGATTATGTAATGACATATTTATTTAACAATGGCACTTACCATGTCCTCTTAGCCAAGATATAGTGGGCTCGGGAAAACCCTTTGCTAAACATGGCATAAGTACCGAATCTCCCAGCAATGCGGAAATATCTTGCGGCTCGATGGTCCATTGTGGGGCGACTAACGACAAAAGATAAAGATTTTAAAGTACGTCCTCTGCCAATATGATCGTAAAATTTTTACAGAATATATTTTATCGGGGTTGTTATATATGGGTTTTCAAATAAAATATTTAAGGCATTTGGTTGAATTCTTAAAGTGATATGAAAGCAGTATTATTTGCTCGAATGTACCTTTCACCATAAGTTGAGCTGTGTAATTTACTTGAGCGGCTGCATTGCTCGCAACACAAGTGTAGGTGCCAGTATGTCTGGAGTTCAAATTTTTAAACACCAACATACTGTAGAATTCTGCTGCTCTTTCCTGAACCTGAAATCAACGAGTAATTTTCAGTATTTCCTCCCATTCCAGAATATATTTTCAATTGAAATTTTCTCTACTTTCTGCAGTTTTTGGCAAACTAAGAAAAGAATCGGTTATATGCAATAGATCAAAGTTATTGTGTAACTGTTTGTGAATAGGTTCCATCAGAATAATAAGCGAGTATGTGAAAAGTCCCATTATAAATTTGATTGAAAGTTATAAAGTAGTAAAGATCGTTTTCCAGGCAATCCTTAGAAATAGCGTTCATCGAGTTATAAACTTAGGAGATTTATTTTATAGTTTACTCGAGAACTTCATCATACTAAGTATATTATTTTGTCATTTCGTTTTAAAGTCTTTTGTTAACTTATTTTATAACCCATTGAACGGAGGATCAGTTTGAGTGTGTGATAAAGTAAAAGAGGCATAAAATTTTCCGCAGACTGGAAAAACAATAGAGATTCGCTTAAAAGTGTCTCTGTCATTTGGAGACATTCCTCTCCACCGTAAAGTTTTACAATGCTTTGTAAAGCTCAGGAAATAACTGCAAACAATTACTCTAAATTTTATTTTGCTGCGGCTCGCTTGCAGGACATTTTAAGCACTCACTTCTAAAGACGCGGGTATGGGTTCCTCATCTTTGTACCACAAGAAGCGTATTGGTAAATCTCCAGATGTCACAGTACAAGTTACTTGGGCCCGTCCCCCTTCTTGGATGCTAGTGGGGAAATTGAATGGCTCCATTACGGGAGGAGCATTAACAATAAGCTGTATCTCTTTTCTGGCCACAAGGCCCTCTCTACTCGTTACGTAACACGTATAAAAACCTTTATCGGTGTTTTGGTCCACTTTCATTATTGTCAAGGCACCACCTGAAAGTAAGACATCTTTTTGGCGCGAACAACTCAACAATCGTGTAATAGATATAATTTTCCAATCATTAAAATATTCGATTAAAGCAAATTCTTGGCTGCCAGGCAGTGTGAAGTCGAATTGAATATTAAGAGTCCAAGAGATTAGCAACTTCTCGGAAAGTCTCAAAAGAAGGAAAAATCTAAAACGTACCTTCCTCTAAGCGATGCCTCATGTCTTGCGGCAGCTCCTGACCATGTCTTTCCCAACGTACGGATTGAATGGGGTATCCAGAATAGGGACAATGTAACATGGCATCCGTTCCAGCAACCGCTTTAGCCGGACCAATAGATCGAATATTCGGCCGACCTGGAATGAAATTTTAAGGAATACAGATTTTGCGACATAAGCCACGACAGCAAATACCACTCAGGATTATGTTCGGATAGATTATCTTGTCCTGCCACAACTTAATCCTGATTAATTTTTAGGCCCTATGTTGTTTAGCAACTAGGATATTTTGGATTTTTCCCATTTGCAGTGAGCCTTTTAGCGTGAACATTAGCGAACTCAATTCACTGTAAACATTAAGCCAGTGAATTGAATGCGTGATACATTGAAAAACTCAATTTTAAGGGAATACGTGGACTTGCATTAGAACAAAGTAAATTGAAAGCGAAATAATGAACTACTTGCACAGTGAAACCTCAAGTCGGCAAAGCTTGAAAAGGAGGGAATTATATTGAAAATTAATAAGTCAGGGTGTTTCGAAAATATCACTGCCTTGTGTATTCAGTCAATTAATTGTCAACAAATAGATTAATGGTTGTGGTGCCAAATCAAATAGCGGCAGCAAATAATATTAACTCAGAGGTTTATTGCCTTTCTGTCCTTCGTGATCAATAAATCCCATTCAAGAACCTTATTATTTGTCATGTACAATAACGACTTCAGTATCAGCTCTAGTGGGTTTACCGCCGTTAATTATCCTTTGCTATAATTCGATTAATATTTGATACGTATAAGATAATAATTGAGATTTCTATTAAAATTTCTTCACATTGGACTTGGGGCGGTTTATTAGCTACCACTCGCGGAAGCAAAATCGGTTTAAAGCCAAATCGAAAACCAATTCATATAAAAGATTAAACAGTGCGGAAAATCCTCGCTTGATCGGCGAATAGATGAGAAAAATATCTTGAAATTTAGACGAGTGGGTCAGAATGTTTTATTCATTACTAGTCAGTGAAGCATTTGAAAAACGGTGCTACTCCTGCATGGCCAGTTTATATATTTCTTCCAGATACGAAGCGCTGAAAAGAACCGTTGTTTAAAGTAAAGAACGACAGCGAACCGAGGTTAAAACTAAACACGAAACCGGACTTATTTATTTGCATAACTATTGCCATATTTTCCAGTTGCTCATTGCTCTCAATTCTACGGTTTCAATTGTTACTTTATCTTATCTTAGGGATCTGCAATCGATCAATCGATTGCTTCATTTTTGTTCAACTTATTGTTTTGTTATTTTTTTTGTTAGTTATAAATCGCCTTCACCTACTTTTTTAACTACTCATTATCAAGGAATAGTTATAGTGTTCCAACCTTATGGGATTTTCTAATATTTGAACGGCGTGAGCATCTTTTACTAGGAAGCCTTTGTTTAACCCACCGCTGAGCGAACCTCTTGAAATTCTAGCATTCACACTCGATCTGCATTAGACAATATGGGAAGCCATCCCTTATTCTCGATTCCTTTTGGAAAATACATAATTCAAGCCAAATACTAACGGGGTGTGTAAAAACGGCTGACTGATTATTGTGGTGAAGAGGCGCCGTAAAATTTTAGTAGAATGTGCTCAATATGTTTTATTCAACACCACTCACCGAATGCTCTTTGATATACGAGACGATTCTTTAAGTGCTGAATACTGGATATTGATGATGCAGATACAAACACGCCGTTTAAAACCCGATAAACATGTGCAAAAAACACAGACGAACTATAGAACTATTCTTAACTGCTCAAGATTTTTACAACTAAAGTAAATTGTTGCGAGTAATTGAATAGCGTCCAGCCAATAAAAGAGACATAATTTTATGCAGAACTTTCATTATAAACTTACAGTAGGATTAGCATGATTTGAAGGAAACATTCGTTCCCCCTTTTGTCATTTTTATGTAAATTTTTTCCCGAGTTTTTTTACGATCAATTTTAATGCGGCAAAGGGTCAATTTTGCACAGACCTACGAAAAAAAGCAATGACCGGTATACAAATATTTGGAATAAAGGAATAAAATCCTTAAACTTCAAAGGCGTCTTGAAGCTGATCGTTAGGGATTTTCAAGGCTGTGGACATCCACTTTTTAGAATGCTGATTTCATACAATATGCGTTTTGAACTTGGTAAGTCGCGGGAAGAGCCTTTAACAATAATTTATACACGAAAGCTTAAAAGTATGTGCTCTATCCGAGATCTTTTATTATAGAAACTAGAAAAAATTAGCGTTTTGTTATTGGTAGCGACTTGCTTGCCAGCGAAAAAAAGGAATTATTGTCAGGTACTTACAATATATTTAACACCTATTTGAACGTTTTTTTCCAAAGCTAAGAGCGAGCTTGGGAGGCGTATACGACCAACAAAACGCTCTTTTTAAACGCTACAAAGGCTTCAATTCTACAAGCTGTTCTCCAGTCACTTATTTTCGAATCATCCATATGTCAGGTTTTACGTGAGAAAAGTTTACTCTTCAGTTAGAAACCAATGGATTTTGCTCAGATAAATATATTCCGGAAAATTGAAAATTAATGCCTCGTGAAGTTGAGCTTCAACTAGAAATTCTATAGTCGTTTTTAGCTCAACGATTTATTTTTGATAATAATTAATTCATTCATTCTTCATGCTTTTTGGGTGAACTATCCTAAATCCAAATTTCAGTTTTCAACATAGTAAATACTGAATGGGAAGACGAAGCATGAATGAACATTAATTATGCCAGTTCCCAATGGAAGAAAATTAATTATTGAAGGTGCAATTAAATTGTTTACAAACCACAAATGTTGTGCTTTGGGAAATAATAAAACCTACAGTCAAGCGATTTCAGTGTAAACTGGAAACCTCAGAGATAGGTAAGTCGAACAATGTCCTTCGAATAAAAGCGCTGCTTCTAAATAGATTAATGATTACCATCATTTTGAAAACCCCAGGGACAAAAATAAACGGAATAAAGGACGGTAATGCGCCTTTAGAAAGTCTACTAGCTAACTCCAAATAATTAGCTGCATTTTTAAGCAAAAAGCAACATATTCCAGAAATGCTCTTCAATTAACTACATTTTAATTTATAATATAACTTTTTTTTCGATTTATGACCTCTAAAGAACTGAATCAGTTTTAATTGTTTTAAGTTACAACTGAGCAACGTTTTATTTATAAATTATTGCCAGTGATTTTGAGTGTAGCTTCTCAAGAGCGAAATTATAAAATTATCTAGTTTAGTAGTTAAATTGAGCTGGCTGAAGCTGCAGAATTTTCCCAAGCGCAGAACATTTGCAAGAAATAATAAATTCGAGAATTACATTGTTTCAAATTTCTTACTTACCATAGACATTTAATCGAGCGGAATGTTCAACAAATCCCATTTTATTTGAGGCCCGGCAGGTATATAAACCTCCATCTTCCACCCGAACACTTGTTATATTCAGATGTGCAATAACGTCTCCAGTATAGTCCATGTATTGACTAATGGCGTACCTGAAAAATAACAAACATAACTTGGTAAAGAAACTTCACATTGGGATAGTTAATTCAAGAAGTTTTAGATCCAAATTCCTATTTTTAGCTACATAAATACTGGATCCTTTCAACGGGAAAGTCCAGGGATTAACATCAACACTATTAAGATTTATGCAAGTTTCTAGAAAACTCCAATTATAAGTTGAATTCTCGACATAAAACGTACTATTTCGAGCAGTTGGGCATGGGTGAGCTGGAAAAAAATTCCTAAGTTTTCTATCGTAGTATCGATGCGTAGTCGATGAATTTCATCACAAATAACGAATAAGAAAGTTAGTAGCAGTAACGTACACAGTTCTTTAAACGAACTCTAACTTTCGCAATTAAATTAAAATGTCGCTGCCTTCTCTCCAGGGAAAACCTGTATACTCTTTTTCTATTGCCCCAAAGAAATCAATTACGTGTTTTGTTCATTCCATCACGTTTTTTCAACTTTGCTGGAAGAATCATTAACGTACATTTGCAAATAACTCGTGTTATCCTAACAATATTTCCCTTGGCAAGTTAAATATGAAAATATGAAATATATGAAAACTGAATGCCAAACTAGTATGCATAGATTTCGAGATGTGTTAATCTCAGGCACACATTTTAGTATGAACATAACATCATGAGCATCGCAGCAAATTAATTAAAAATAATAATAATAGCAATATTTATTTCATTATGATATAGATATCTAGAACACAAATTGAAATAAGGTCAGTAAAAATAATATTAGTGTTTTAGGTAATATTTTATAGAATATAGTTCTAAGTTGAAAAATGTAAATTAAGTAACTTAAAAATAACATTCTCAAACGCTCCCAATAGCGGTTAGTACTATATTGAACATATCAGTCATATAATATGGGCCATATTCACATAAAGTAATTTTGTGCTTAGGTAAGATTTGCGTTTAAAGAAAAGTAAAATGCATTATTGAATGTAAAATGCATGTGTCATTAAAGCTTTGTTGATTTTGAATGTGCCTCTGCATACAAGTTTCAGGAGTGTTATTTGATAAATAAAAGTTAAAAAAATGAAAGAAAATTGAAAAGTTTCAGAAAGAAACTGATACAACTTGCTGCAGGTTTTTGCCGGCTTCCTATTCTCAGACTTAAAATACCACGTCGAAACTGAATTTTCCGGTTTCGATTGTTGTTGTATGTAATCCTTCAAATGCCTTGCTGGTCAAACTGAAACTCCAGTTCTAATTTTGCCTTTGGTTATCATCATTTACGTTTATTTCAACGTGATTTTCCTTAAATCCCTTTACTATCGAGTGTCTTGAGCTTGAAACTTTAACAGTTTTGTGACGATTGAGTTGCAGATCAAACCATTAGCAGAAACCATTATTTCCATCTGTCCATTTTCTGGTAATGAAAAATAGCTGTTGTTCCGAACTAGATTATTATTTAATTTAAAATGAGGAGCGAGCTGAACTAGGAAAAAGTAAAGATCACTCTATCCCCGAGGGTTTCCCTTGGCGAATCGTGGAAACTAAATCCAATTTAACGCGGTCCAAACACAAAAGCTAGCCTTTCAATTGACTCTTTCGACGTAAAAGCTTTCGTTTCTAGGATTGTGGGGTTAACCCAGAATGGCGGAAATTTTAAGAGTGACTTGTATACAATAGCAAACTAAATAAAAAGGCCTCCCGTTCTACCTACATGAAGCGCTGAATGAGCAGCACAACTCTCAATCATCGAATAAATAAATCTAAATAACACCACTGTGATACCTTTATGTATGAAAGTAAATAACTGCGCTTTGAATGCAAAAATTATCTGTTTGTTCATAACTACGTGCTGTTTCTGATTTGTTTTGCATATTAATATTTGCACAATTAAAATCGGTTTGAATTTAATTTTCCAATATTTATATTCCTTAATTAGCTATGGGCAAATTGCACATCCAATTTACAACCAACGCAATTAAATAACAATCGTATATTTCATTAGTTCACTAAATTAGAAGAATCACACATACTATTTGGATAAATGCAACATTATGATTAGTAAAGCACAAGCGAATATTGCTTGAGCTGGGGTAGAAAATTAATTAACCATTTGAGGTTCACTTTGCCAAATGTTGTCCGATAATTAATATTTGAATATTTAATGATTTTCCATTCAACCATAACGTTGTCAACCTGAATCGGCTGCAGCATATTTTATATGTCACTCTTAAACCATCTAATTTGTTAGTTTCCACCAGCAGAGTCACAAATTTATTGCTTGTTTTCACTGCACCAGAAGGTTTCAGTTCATTTTCGGGGACTGACCACAGGTGCCATTAAATGTCTTAGAAAATTCGCGCATTATAACGAAATTTACTCACAAAACCATTTTATGTAGTCGACACTCTCAGTGAAACTACTTCCCTAACCGAGTTTAACTTTATCTGACATTAAACAGCCTCACACGTTTGCGGCGCTTTAAATTACTGTTTATGAACAGTGGCAGCTTTAGACGCTCTAAATCTGGTTCTTTCACGATTTCTTTTTGCAATAAAACCGCACCCTCATTGACATTTTTTAACTTGAATAATGAAAACAAAATTAAGTTGATTTTCATGGGATATATTACTACAGTAGCAACTTAAATCGAAAATGATGCGCTTAGCCGTTCCAGATAGGAAAATACGTGTTTTTGTCTCTTTCTTCTGGCTTTTAAGGGATAAAGTATTCAAATCGGCAAAAAATATCGACGGTTTACGGAAATCCTTAAGGTATTAGTCTGAATATCCTGAAATATAATGCTATACTTTATCTTAATGGATTAAGCAACAGAAAGCTTGTATTCAACCTGAAATCCTCAACAAAGCCTTGATTTTGTCAAGTAGGAGAGTTGAGGGAAATCTATCAGGGCCTTTAATCTTCAAGCGCAACGCAGTTTGAAATCGTAACATTTTTAAAGAAACATGACAAAAGCCTTTTACGTTACTTTCAGTAATATAATAAATTTGCGCCAAAGTTGAATATAAAATATTCAAATACATAGTCGATTTTGCGAGATTTATCATCAGTAGAATTTAGCGGCGTTCATTAGCAAAGTCCTATACCGATTTTGCGGTGAGTATTATTGCATTTATTGAAAAATATGTGCAAGTTTTAAATAAACGTCTGTGTAGCTTTGACCATCACGCATAAAAAATGCAACAAACAGAAAACCTGATTATCAAAATGCAGTCAAATAAATTCAATGTCCTCGAAATTATCAATTAGTATAGTGGAATCTTCAAAAATACTTTAAGCAAAATTAATTCCGCCAGAAAGTATAAAAATAGGGAACCAGTGATTTGAAAATAGTTTTTTTGACACATTTGATCACAAATGCCTTGGTTAGGTCACAAGCCAGCAGTACCGGTAGCAGTTCTAGTACCGGTTTCGGATTTATTAGTCTTCATTAGCAGGGTGCAAGTTTTTGAAAATTTTAAGTACAGAATTAAAATGGTTTTGGCAAAATACTCCCCACATTTCGGGTTTTTTTCACGTGGTTGGCTCTGAATACTATATAATTGATTAATTGAATGATTTGTATTGTTTTTTTAGAGGACAAACTTGATTCAATTCCTCTGACAAATATAACTGAAACCGCAATTAGTTCAAATCCAGCAACAAAATAGGTAATTTTCATGAATAAATCAATTTAATGCTCTGTAAGCTCTGTTCTAAATTAACATACTGCCAATATTTGAAGTTTTTGTCTGCTTAAGTTTGCAAAATAATTCGGGGATTAACTTCAGTTATATTTTGTTTTTTAAACGTATTTCCACAAACTATGTGTAAACTTCTAGCATTTTTATTGGATATTTTATCGCTTTTCTATTTAATTTGATATTACCTGTGATCTGGCTTGAGATCGGCAAATGGTTGTCCATCGAGGAGCCACTTGAACTGAGGAGGAGGAAATCCAATAGCAGAACATCGCAATGAGACTTGAACTCCTGGTTGTACTGCTTGCTGAACAAAATTCGTATGCATTTCCGGTCTAGTATCTGAAAAAAAAATTCATCATCAGATTCTGCAAAATGGTCCCAGATGCAGGGACGGATTCAGCTTTCAAGTCAGGGGGGGGGGGGCACAGAGTAGAAATTCGGTCTTTTGTTGTGTCTTTGAAATTAGAAAAATTATAGTTAGTCGACATAAACCCAGCACTGTCCAGATGGTAAAATTGAGTTCCACTTAAATGCCGCATAAATTTCAATAAAATTCTTTTTGTCTGTTAAACTTAAATAATATCAACTTTTAGTTAAAACGCGAATTCAAAGATTCATAACATCGCGCATTTGCTTGACTTTCTCGTAACTGTACAGTTTGTTAAACGACATCGTGAATTATTTCTGGTGTTTTTATTATAGATAAAGCAGGTTTTGCAAATAATCAACTTTTTCTCTTTAGAATCTTTGAAAGTGCCGGCAATTCAATTTTACAATGTGAATTTCGTTATTTATCACGATTGAAGCCGATAATGTGGAAGCCTAGACACTTTAAGAATTAAAGGGTCTTTAAGCCCTATCTTGAACCCTAACATTTCACGGGACCAAATAAAAATACGTCTGCCAGATAAAAGAGCCCATACATATTTATTTGTTTGGTTAACTAAAGTGATTTTGTTTTTCGGAAAATGGTTTAGAACCTCTCACGATAATTAGACTGAACGTGCTAAGGCTATTTGCCAAATGTTTTTCACCAATGAATTTTAAAGACACTCCATGTTGTAAAATTTCATTTTTTATTTCTTATCGCTTTCTTTACTTCCAAACCAAAATTTTCCGGGTAAACTCGATTATCTAACTAATTATTTTCCCGGGCTTATTCGCTTTTGCCGCATAAATCCTAATTATCTGATGCTTTAACACAACTTTTTTGAATTTGAAAAAAGGAAGTTGTTTACTTATGTTTTTTTTAGCTCAATAGAATAATTTGCTTTTATTGGGCGCGAGTCAATTAATAAAATATCTAAATGCGCCTCAATTTGCAGGATGGATACACGAAATACGTTTTACAGCTAGAATAAACGATTCAATTTAAAGTGCAAATTTTGGTTGACCTAAGAGCTTATTCACAATCGCAACAGTGATGAATAATTCGAAGTATATTTTAATGAAGTAATTTATCATATCTGTTTCGCTAACTTTTAATGATATTCCTTTTTAATTCTCTTGGCAGACGAAAATCTTCTAAGGATTTCTCTCACCCAGGATCGGTGTTATTCGAGTATTAAATTATTTTATGAGAAAAGAGAGGAAACTTGGTCCACGTGATTTATTGTTGACGGAAGTTGGAACTCATTTCCGTTGGGGTTTTTCCCTTTACTGTCGAGTCCCGTTAAGTGCTGAATACAAGTTCATTTCTGTTATTAATTTTGTGAAAGACAGACAATAAATACATATGTTTGACATCCATTTAAAGCTCGTTCTCATTTTCTTTTCGTGTAGTTCCTATTTTTCGAAGCGAAAATGAAATTCTGAAGACTGCTTTTTTAAAGCAAAAAAATTAACTATATGTGTGGAAGCTTATTGAGCTTTCATTCAAGCGACTCTACTGGAAACTTGTTTTCATATAGGAAATTCCATCGTATTTCTTACCCACCCTAAACATCCAAATATCGTTCAACCTGAGTTGAGACAGATGTTGTTTCTCTCATTGCTTTTGTGTTTCATGAGCAACGTTCTCTCATTTATGGCAAATCTATAATGTGACTACCCCAATCAACTGACTCATAGAAATCCCTTTTAGATTAAGTTTCTCTATTTAAGCATATATTCCTGTCTGTTGCCTTGCCAGTTTCGTATGGTTGGCTTGATTGAATACGTCCTAGCAAGATCTGTATCCAATAATCGCGAAGAATACAATACAAGCAATATACGGATAAACCGGGATAAAGCTTAGTCATTCATTGCCCTGAATCGTATATTGTTCTGTTGATGGAATCTAGACGCGCTTTTGTCTTCAATAAAGTCCAGCTAAGTTTTGGTTTAGAACTTATGAAAGTTAAAAGATCTTTCATTATACCAAAGCGGTTTCGTTTTAATTGTTTGAACTAGTTTAACATTTCTTTTAACTGGATAAACTCAATGGTGTTAGCAAAATTTTTTGTTGCTGTTGTTGTTTAACATACGTTTTTTCCTGCTTTTCAAAAGTTTTCTTGTCACACTTTTGGTGTTGCCTTTAAATGGGTTTACAATGACCACAATATACATGGTGATTATAGGCGGGTAGAATGGTACTTATGATATGTTTTTAACTTTTTGCGGCTGGTTGTTCTGTACTTACCTCCTAACCTCAGTTCAGCACTTCCTTGAGCGTTTTCCTTGTCATTTTCCACCATACATTGATACATGCCTTTATCATGCCTAGTCACATCAGCAACCTGAAGCACTAATGGGTCTAGAAGTTTGAATTTTCCATGATCATCTGGCACGATGGGTTCACCATTTTTCACCCACTGTATGCGCCCAATGGGCGTGCCAACAACTGTGCAGTTGAAAATTACATTTTGTCCAGAGTTGGCAATCTGAAAAAAATAGTGTCCGTCTTAAGCTACCGTCGTCATAACAGTAAATAGAACTTCCGTCAAAGGCAAATTCGTTCAAATTTCCGGGTTTCAATATTGTAACCGATAGAGTTGGCAATTTCTAAATGTTAGACTTGAAAATTGCAATGTCTCTGTGCCGGTTGATAACAGGCAAATTAAATTTAATTTCCCACTGGAAGATGCCGCAAATTGCAAAACTATTGTTCGTCGAAAACTTAATATTTCAGATGAAAATAGTTAACTTTGGGAAATCTGGTGCGAATTTTTGAAGAATTAATTACTTCCTTCGATCATTTGGTAACGTTTCGTTTGCAAACATGTCCTCAATTAATTCAATTTCGGATGCCTGAAAGTTATTCTGTTAGGACTGCGAAGCAAAAAATGTTTTATTAAATTTAGACAAGAATATTTAAAAGCCAAGCTTTGTTAAAGCTGTGCAACTCCGAATTATAAACAAAGAAATTCTAAGGCAGTAAAGAATACACAGACAGGGAGACGACCATCCACGTTTAATGCATTTTTCAGGTTCAGAAAAGCATAATATGCAAAATTCAATTTCGTGCATATATGATCAACGCAGAACTCGAACGAGACAGCTTGATCGATTGCACTGTCTAGAATGATGTCTTTTCAGCCTTCAGATAGTTTCATATTTCCTCCCTAAAAAGATACGTTAAATCCAATTTTCAACTCGCACTGACTGACAAACAAATTAAAATAATGGGAATTAATATGTTTCATTGATTCGACGCTGAAAATTGCAGTTAAAATGGGAGTTATATTTTTGATTAGTAAATTATTTGCGCATTTAATCGCATACGTGTTAACCGTTCGTTTCAATAAAACGGCCTATTATAATATTTTCGCGTATTTGTATTTACTCGGTAAATAAAAAAAGCATTTCCTGGTCTCGCAGTTATTTGGCAAAATGAGTGGCTATAATATGGGAATAACACAGCGACAAAATAAAAACAAAAAAAGGCCTTCTCTGGCCCTTAATCAAGCGACCAAGCGTCCCATAGGGTATCCTGTCATAGACGAGCTGAAAATTGCTTCATCCCCGAGTTGATAACATTTCAAATTAAATTTTGTTCCTAGATGAGAGATTCACGAATGGAACTTGTTGTCATGTTAATTATCTAATGCTGTTTGGCAATTCATTTAATTATCATACCACTTACAGACCAGGCAACAGTGAATTATAATTAACTTGCAGTTATTTTTGGACTAATTTTCAAAATTTACTTTCACAGTTTGTTTTGTGATTTACCAATTAAAATTGGACTTAATTTTACAGAAAAAACGGAGAGACTTTTCACCACTGAGAAAACCCGTTGATAAAATCGCTGTTGGATACTGTTCCTAAAAAATATTTAATTAGGTGGTTAAATCTTAACTTCTGATATAATTCGACACAAGTGCCAATAAATTGAGTTTTAGGATTTTTTGAATTTTGTAATCTCCGCACTAAATTATGATTATGTCAAGCGCAAACAAATGATTAAACACCTGTTACGTTCCAAGGATTTATAAACTTCGAATATTAAAATACGCGAGAAAGTATTTAGGACCCTTTGCATATAAATTTTGTATAAGTAACAAGGGAAGAACCGCTTTAAATATCTCCTTTAGGAAAGGCCAAAATAAATGGCAGGGCAAACACTGCATCATTTATGTTTCAAATCGCCACTGACTAATTCAGCCTTCTGATATTAAAATTGAATTGTTAAAATTTGGAATTGGAATTAGATGTTTTAAATTCCTTAAGGAACCATTTCCAAATTGGTCTCTCAGTGCAACTTTACTTTCCCACAAAGATGTTATGTTTAAAGTGAAACATAAAAATTTACATAAAAAAATAACAAACGCTTTGCCAAATGTGTCGAAGTCAGATAGCGAATGGTATGTGAGAGAATTTCCACTGAAACTTGTGTCAATAAAATTATTATTAGGGGCAAGCATTTAGGAGACAATATCCCGTTCCCATTTCTGTACTAAGGGAATATCACATGGCAAAGCGATGTTATGGAGATAATATAGCTAACTCCAAAATAAAAACACTAAACCGAGTCGTTTATATCCCGAGAGACGGCTCAACGCGCTGCCAAATGAAAACCGTTTATTCCTCCAAGTTCATGATAACCTTTTGGATAATATTCAATTTCACGTTAGTGGGAATTTAGAGGAATATTATGTGACAATTTGCACAAGGAGTTTACGTATGAAACGCTCAATCTAGTTATCATTTGCCACTAAAGCAAGCTATGTTTGCAAATTATTTTTCTTCGTAACACGGGTTGGTTCTGTAACGATGTTATTACGATTATGTCTCGAACAAATCGTTCCAACGGCACGAGATGTTTCTACAGTCAATCATTAGTCATTCTTTATGGCCGGAATAGATTGGGGTGGAACTCTCGATCTTGAGAAAAAGGAAATTAAAACTTATTAAGTTTTAGATTGATTATCAACCTGCTGAGTTTAGTCTAGCTTTCTTAATTACATAAGTATTATGAATACCAATATCGATTAAAAAGGCAAAATAATATATAATACAAGCGCGAATAAAATTGAAATTGAATCAGACAAATTAGAGACGAAAGTGGATTTTCCTCCCGATTTTAACTCATCAAGACTCATTTAGGCGTCGGCTGTAATCGCGTCATATTCAATCCAAGTGCGAAGCACTCAATAAGTTTCAATCCACATCGGCCGAGAAGCTATAGAATTAAAATTTTCCAAGCTCAGGCTGTTAGTTCTTACTTAATTCTTCCTGTAATCACGAGTTAAAAATTTGCGCTTTCAATTGAATTTTTCGCAGTAAAACTAATGCCTACCTGGAGTTGAGGCAAAATATGCACAGTAAGATGCGCAACAACATTCAGGTGAATATCAACTCGCTGCTCTCCAAAAGAGTTAAACACCTTGCAAGTCCACCTCCCAGAGTCTTCAGCCATCAAATTTCGGATCTCTAAAACGTCCTGTGAAGGTTGAACTCTAGACGAAATCACTAACGGTTGCAGGTTGCCTCTAACATCTCGGAACCATCTGAAAATATCAAAATGCCGAGTCAAACGGAGAGAAGGACAATTATTGAGTAAGTCAAATCTTACCCATAGTTAGGAGGAGGATTTCCTTGGGCTGTGCAAGTGAGGTGAATATCCGTCTCCTCATACGCTATGAAAGAGGAGAACTCAACTGGAATAAGTCGAGGGGGTTCATTTTGACTCGGTTCTGAAATGAACAGTTCTTCATTAAATGCCATTTTTTCATTCTATAGTTATATTTCTTCGGTAACTTATACATAAATTATACAGATGCTTCAAATATAAGTTTTCCGTCAGTAAGTGGAACTCGAGAAGAAATGCGTTAATTTTTTTGACTGTAATTAGTTTTCTTAACGCATTTCGACCAATTAGTTGCTAGACAAAATTTGAAAGCTTTGAAAAAATGCGTTTGAAATGGCTTCAGGCTAGGTGGAAGATATAAGCCACTTTTTCTAGTACTGTGGGTAATGTCCTTAGCTCATTTAGATCAATAGCAATACAAAAATCAGAAACGTAAAGGTTCAAAATGCAATTACCCACTTCCAGTCTCAAAACGCAACATGTAAAATTAATTTTGTTCTAAAATGTTCACTTTCATGAATCTATTATTACCTTCCTGCTTGGAAGCTAAATTCCTGGTTTTATTATTGTTAATTATGTCTGTCAGGGTGGAAAAGGGTGTTTTGTAGTCACTGAACGTTCCAGCCATTTCTCAGAAGAGCAAATGGCATTTTTATTAAAAACGCAATATAATGGCATTGGATACACCTTCAATTATGATTTGTTTACAAAATAATTGAAAATTCTTCATCAAAAATAAATGAAGAAATGGGAATTTTCTGACGTGACTAGTGGATGTTTAGAGCAAAAAGCTGAATAAATCGAATTCGATTCATTAGTTTCAACGTCTGAAAATAGGAGTTACCCCAAAAAGAAAAATACTCTAATTAAACATACCGCTCAACTCCAGAGCAGCAAAGTAACAATTAATGTAATGAACGTTAAAATCTTCTAATGCGATTAATTTTACCTGTTGAGCTTTGCTGCGAGTCAAACTCGACGAATCCAAGAAATTTTAAGCTTTTTATTGTTTTCCAGAACCCATTTTTCCCGTATAATTTGGACCTTTCAGCTTTAATGTCACGTATTGATTAGTTGCCAAAGCTTTCCAAAAAAATCAGTTTTAAATGAATTAGAAAACACATTATAATGGCCTCGAAAATATATGATTGTTGTTTTTAAACGAATGGAGAATTGTAAAGCTGGCAAATATCCCAAGAGATATTCTGGGAGTGGGATTATGTATTTATAGGGACGCTTCCCGAAAATATGATTGTGTTTGTAGATTGGTATGGACTTCATTTCGAATACGTGAGGAATAATTCCACGTGTGAATTTGCCAATTAGATGAACAAAATAATAGAGTTAGCGAATTGTACCTTTGAAAAGCGCGTTGTTCATGGACTGTGCTTAAACAAATTGCTTCTTTTTTAATTTCCAACTTCACTAATTCTGGGATTGTATTACTGCATTTTAAACGTGAAATGTTTAAAAAATGCTTCCTTCCGAACCAAGAGGTCGATGTAATGAAAAGCGTAAAAGCCAGAACTTCTGGAAAGCAATCGTTGCCATAAACCGTCTAGGAGAAATTGCAGCAATATTTGTTAGTTATTGCTCTCCTTGCCGTAAAATCTTAAACTTAATTAGTATAGTACGTTCTTTTAAACCAGCTCCTGCTTTTCTTACTTGAACATCCAGTAAATTTTCTGTTCCCAGTCTGAATTTATGATTCTCCGCTTACTTTGCGACATTTAAAAGAAACTCAAAAAGGACTTTTTCGAAGAAACGCTAAAAATCTAGTTCGCTCGGTGTTGTCAACGCTTTCAACTAAGCTAATTTCTATAGCAAATTTGTTGTGTACTCACCCACAACAGCAAGTTTTGCAGGTTGTGACCTTTTTCTTTCCTGAGTAAGCGCATGGATGGTGAGGCATGAATACACGGGTAGGCTGTCGTCAAACCGGGTCGATCTGATCAAAAGCTTCCCCGTTCCGTAAGTTACAACAAATCTGCCTCCTAAAACAAAAAGTATTTCTTTGTGAATTTGCTCTTTCCTTTGGGAGTCTTGATTATTACAGTCGGTTTACTTGTGGACGGTTACAGTGTGTATTTTAATGGACTGAGGGCGTTCGGATTAAACGACAAACTAACAAATATCGACAACCAAATGTAGCAAGACTATTTACGATCATGCTTAATGATTTGTTAGAGCAGATTGCTGGCTCTCAGGATATTAAAATTCAGTTCACATATTCGGAAAGGAGTACGAGGCACCAAGCGCTTGGAGAGTTGCATTGGCAGATTTGGCCAGAATATCGCGATATGAAAATAATTCAGCGGCTATTTAAATTTATTCAATTTTAACAGTTCAACCTAAGGGCCTTTCACAGGCAATCGTATCAGTTATTAGTAATACGGAAGCTTGTAATTTGGAATGACGACATACGTATAAATTATAAATTTAGGACTAATATAGCAAAGCTGTTATAATGATCACCTATCTTAATGGATAACATGCACCACAATATTAGGACTACACCTATATTATTGTTAATTAAGCTGATATATCTGGATTCGATATTGCTGAATCCGCATTTCGCTTATCGCACCCTATTAGGCAAGTTATCAGATTTCCACAGCTATTTATACATTCCTTGGAATGTAATGTTAATTAGTTTCAAATGAAAAGTTGGGCGTTTTCCAACAAATTCTCATTTTCAGGAAAAAGCACTCTTTATTAATTCCTAATAAAAAGCGGAGGAATGAAACAGCTTGGGCCACATTATTCAGATAAATCAGCAATTAGGCAAAAAGAATTGCAACGGAGACTTATTTCCTAAATATCAGGTTTTTTTGCAAAAGAAAAGTAATAAATGGACAAGTTCTTGAAGTGAATTCAATTTTTTCTTATGACGAAATTTATATTGAATACTATATTGAACACTAAATCATTTTTCATATCAAAGATAAAAAAAAAATTATATTGAATCAACCTCAGGCTACAATATTTATTTAAATGAAATTCAAATTTTTTTTAGAATCGAAGAATATCTCAATTTTAACTCAAGATCGCCTTATATGTCATCAAGTCTTATTTACCAAGCAAACAACAGATATTTACTTCCAACTAAAGTTTCTAAAAGAAATAAAGTTACATTTATCGAAGGGAACACTAACGTGGAACGCACTGAGGTTGATATTTGGAGCCAATACTTGGAATGTCCTAATATTTCATCTATGGAATTTTCGTGTTGTTTCGTTTTTGAGTAATTTATTTTCGAGCAAGCAAAATAATTTTGTTTCCTTTTTGAGAAGCTTCCAATTTAAATGAGCCATTTTCGTTTGATTACGTACAGTAATGATAAAAGTGATAATGATTAATTAAAAAACCACTACTAGATACCAGTCGAGAGAAAGTTGCAAACCTGGAACTAATAATGTTTTCCTGGTATTACTTAAATCCTAATGAATAATAAGCTTTCAAGGTACAGAGCGGAAAACTTTGAACTTGCGTTTACTGTTGATAAGTTTTCAGCTAAACTAATTTTGGCATTCTACAAGTTTAACTTTGATGCTACGAGTTCGGTTCAAACTATTCGCGAACAAAAACAAATTGGCTCTCAATCCGTTCAGTTTTTTTCAGGTTTCAAGAATTTAGAAAAAAATCGTTCTGAATGAAATTAGACAATGAATTGAGTCAGGTTTTCTTGGAACTATGCGCAATGGTTAATTGAAAGTCTGGTAAACTAATAAAAAAAATTTTTTTTCATATTTTTATAAATTGTCTGAAAATTAGAAATTGGGACTGACGCGAGTTAATTTATTCTGAGTTTTTGTGCCAACATCAGTAACACTGGTATAGTGTTTCGCGTCATTTCTACTAAAAGAGCCAATATAAATAAATGTGTGTCATATCTGTAAAAATTATGAGCATCTAAAAATGCCATTTTAATTAGGTTGAAAGCGTAGATATTTCCAAAAAACGAAAGAATTTATTTTAAACTGCAACAGCGAGCACATTGAGTCATTTTAAATTCCTTCATAAACATGTGGCGTATTATTTGCCAGCTATTCGTCAGTCTATTTGGTCCATTGTAATGCGAGACATGCTCGTAACAATTGAAAATTAACCGGAGAGCGATCGATTTCCATTAATTTGGAAAAATAGGGTGTAAATCTTGTAGTGCTGACTGAAACTGCTGTATTGCACATGTAATGGCGAAAATACGGCAGTTTACGTGTTTGGCCCGTTAAAGAGATGGAGAGGACAACGCGTAATAATTTCCTGGGCCATGATTAAGAAAAATTCTACTTGATATATTGCACCAGTATTTAAATTTTATTACTGTTACTATTACAATATGAAAATGCGACTTGGGGAACTTTTAGAGTGGTGTCTACTTAAAAATTTCAAAGCACTCCTAATTTATATTAATACACTATAATTTGTATCGTTTTGTCTTATTGTATATTGACAATATGATGGTAACCCGAATATTTTACAGCTTAATTAATATCGGCTCTCCTCTAGTGAGGCTCTAACAGAAAGGAGCTCGTGTAAAACTAGATTAATTAAAGGACGCTGGTCTATGTTTTGTCTGCAATTATTCAGCACCATTAAAGCGATGTACCGAAATAGTTAGTAAGCATATCAAATTAAGATTGTGCTTACCCATGTTGAATCCGGGCAAAAGGATTGTGTCGTCCCTCGACCACGAAGTAACCGTGACGTGTTCCTTGACCTCTTCAGGTATAACGCACGTTAGTATTGCAGTATTTCCCACCGACACTTTGGCCGGATATACGTCCACATGATAATGTTTGCTTACAACTGTAACAAGACAAATTGTTTTCGTTTAAATACTTAATGAAACGCAACTAATATGGAGAGTAATCTTCTGTTGATTCCACGTAAAAAAATAAAAATAGAAAATCAGTTTTTGTTAAATAAAAGTTGTCAAGTTTTCGATTGTTGATGACTAATTAAGAGCTAAATAAAGCTCCTTGTATCATTAACATTCCAGCTTAACGTGTCTGAAAATTCGAATAGTGGTTGCCGTGTCGAATTAATAATTTCGCTCTCATGAAGAATTCAAAACTAATTAAAAATGAGGGGCAATAGAGAGCTGACTATGCATTCCCAGTAGATTGTAAAGCGTCAACTCTTATGACACTTTTTGCGTGTAAAGAGTAAGGGGTTAATCCCTTGCTTTATTTACATAAGGTTTGATGGAAGGATTGTTAACACGACACTATAGAGCCACGCTCAAAAGCGTTTTTTTCTTTATTTCGAAGTTCTACTGACAATAAAATTGGCCCGAAACCTGGTTGAAGTAATTAAGAATCTTCCTCAGAACATCATCTAGCCACAGTGTGTGTGAAAGGCTATTGAGTATTCCATTGGCATCTGTGTTAATTTGACATCCTAATATTGAATACGGATAGAATATTGTCTGCTAACGATCCCTTATTGTGGGAAAAGGGTAAAAGGAAATGACAGAGAATATTAAATAGCTGGCTCTGTTATGTGTTATCTGAGAATCCTTTTGGAAACAAGCAATGTTCATTTCAGACGGATCGAACAACTGGATAATTTGCATATCCACTAAATTTCTATTAATAACTGCTCATCGCATATTTTAAAAAGGTCATCCCGCTATTACAATAGGCATTGAATCGATTTAAAATAATTTATAGGCGAACTTGATGTGTTTGGCTTAAATTGCAGTCATGTTGTTTGCGCAATGCCAATATTTATGGTGGCTGAAAAATTTTAATTTCAATTTAAATCTAAAATTTAAATTCACACATAATGTTTCACAAAACTTAACCATATAAATTCGATTTTTATTTGATTGCAAATGTTTCTGGTTGATTGCCGGTTATAAAATGTTCTTTATATATTTCAGTTTCG
>NW_026017110.1:58330551-58388971 GCF_020466585.1 Dendroctonus ponderosae | reverse complement strand
TAGTAGCATGTACAGCGAATTGGCAGGGGAAATCAAAACCACTAGAGTTCTATAATTCAGTTGAAATGCTGCTGAATTGCACTTTCTAAAGCGCTTTACTCAGATATTTCGGCACGTGCTGTCCTTAATGTAAATATGGTATTTGATAGGTTTTATCTAATTAATTATGAACAGGTTCATCGCGAGTTTCCAAGCATTTGCTTTTTTTAGTCGCAGAAAATTTTCTGTCATTTCCAACTAATATTTGAAAAGTTGTTGATACAAAAATGTTATCGACAATTGCAAGAAGTAAAAACTGTGACAACGTTCAGTCTTCGCATGGCTCCAGCTATTTCAAAACATTTTTATTTAGCTTTTTTCAAATTTAAGATCGGCCAACTTTCAGCTATTGGGTTCATGAAAGTGATAAAAATGTGAAATCGTTTAATCAAACACGGTCAAGAAGGAACCGCTGAAAACAGCAGGAATAAATGAAGACCCACACACTGAGTGTGTGAGAATGCAGCAGATTCTTTTCCTTAAATTAAACCACCTTGAAATCCGATCTAGTTCCGATATTCTGATTTCCCTCGTGCCAACTCGAAGTTCTTCAGAGCCCATTTCGAATGGTAAAGTCGACTAGAAAAAGGTACAAAACGACTTGGCCACAAAAATTCAATTACATGTTCACTGGAATTAAACATTGGCAAAACTGCATTTGCCATTGAAACCCAATGTTAATCAAATCTTTTAACAGCAACCATGCTTTTAGCATAATTGCATTACTACCCTTGAGCTTCCTATCGGGAGTTTCCGTTAGCCCTAAACATGTCGAATTAGTGGTACTACAGGCAAGAACTCTGCACGAAATGGACAATTTCTTGCTGGTTTGAATCTAGGGAACATAGATTGGAAATTTTGATTTATTTTACAAAATGAATAATGTTTGATAAAAGAAAACTTCCGCTAAGAGCAACATGAACTATTTATACATAGCTTAGAACGGTTGCCGTTTTATTTTACTATGACTTTTCCATTTTCCCGTTACTTGAGAGTGAAAAATCTTTTATGCATGCCTCTACCGCGTCCTTCTCATTGGTTTTCTCTTATAGTCCCTTTTAAATGTGTAACTGGGGTCCGGAACCGTTTCCACGAAAATGATAAAATGTTACTGCTTGCATCTAAAATTACAAAGTTTAAATTTAGGAACTGAATAAAGAGAATTTCAAGTAGGTATCCTATAAATATCTGGAAAAAAACCTATTTAAAGTGAAAGACGATTATTTTTGTCTCTTAACTTTGAGAGAAGAAAGATGTTGGCGTTTATTCGGAAAACTCATAACGATTTAATTTACAATTTTCCCTCTTTTTGTTCTGCTTGCTTTTTCGCCGCCATTAATTCCAAATTCAAGAAAATGAATATCTTTATGGCATAGCATGACTTAGTTGAGGTACAAACAAGACTATTCTTGCATGTATATAAATCGATACATGTTTAATGGGAACTTGTGCAATTACTATCTGCGTGCTCCACTTAGGGCAACTTGAATTCTCCTCTCCATCGTCAATTTGATAAAATTGTCACGTTATAATGGATCACAAAATTGTGGCTTCCAATATACTTTAAAATATCTATCGCCTTCAATTTTATCAATTTTATTTCTGTTAAGCCGTTTCAACTTGATCGTATTTGTCCGTGCATCTCAATACCGGATATTGCGTCGGAGAAGTTGCCTTTGCTGAAAAAAAAGCAATTTAGTGGAAAGCCGTTGTCACTTGTGCTTACGAAACCCATTTAATCCCATCAGACCCAAGAAAATGAACCCACAAAATTTGCGGACATTTTAAGAAACAGACAATTGCGAGATGGGAGAATTTAAATTGTCAATATGTCAATTAAAGGATTTCAATTGAATTCTGTGAAAGCTATTTAGGGGGCTAAATCTGCTGGACTTTTCACTGTGATTATTTAATGCGGTTAAATTGGAAAGTTTTTCGAAAAAGGTCAGCCAGCTCCCCTGGAGAAGGGATAGCTTAGAGACTTGTGTCTAATTAATTTAGAACACAACCTAATAACCCAATTTTAAATTTTGCGAATTAACACTTAATTAACAGCTAAGGCTACCAAATGTTACTAGCAAGTCAAATTGCTTATGAGCAATTTGCGACTAAAGAAACGACCACTTTACATCACTAGTACCAAGTACGTATTTTATTACTAGTGAAGTAAACAGCAAACATGAACATGTTTGCTATTATGGAATTTTTCCTTAAAGAGCGCTAAATTCCGGTAATAACGAAGAGTGACTAAAGATTTCTGAGCAAGATTACTGAAAATGTTACAGACAAAAAAGCAAACAAACCACAGATTCACCCATCTGGGCGAAAATGAAACACCCCGCTGCATGAAGAACCATTGTCATACTAGAGCTGTAATAAAAACCATTACATAAATTCTTAATACGACTGTTGTAATTAGTACGACAGATTGGACTTTGCTCTGAAAGTACTGCAACATTAACCATTTGATCGATAGAAGAGTCGGTTTAAGCGAGCTCGCACAAACAGGGCATAAAGGTCCCATAAAGGCGTCGTGTGAGAAAGCCCGATAGAAAATTGATGAATTTCGAATATAAAAGAGTGCAAATGCAGGCTTTAAAGGTTTAGTATCCATATTCATGAGATCCAGGCTGCGGAACTCTTGTCCCTCTTCACACCGACTGATCAGTTAGTTATTGTAGACGACGACAAAACAAATGTACTCCCTTTGGAAAAACTTCTGGCCGATGAAGAACAAGCATTGAACCGTTACTCAACTGATCAAAACAGTATGTTTAATTCAAGAGCTGCTTTAGTTGCTTATGGAATTTCTGTTTTTACATATAGTGAAAATTTAGAGTGTATTTTTTAAGGTAACAATAGTTGAGCGTTGAGCGGATTTCCTAGCGCGCAACATAGAGAAGCTATGAATAATAATGCTGTCATATCCAACCGGAGAAACGCATGGAGTTAATATCGGGTATGTGACAATGTTTATAATTGGAGTAGGGCCATCCAGGGTGTTACCCATTAATTGCAGCTGCGGTAATGTTTTTCAATTTTCATTGGAACCAACAGGACTAGACACGGTCAAAAATTATTGGCAAAATCTGGGGCTTCAACGGAACTTGTTGCTGGTGAAAGTTTGTTAAGTAGCCAAATAAATAATAAAAGTTTGCAATCAGGAAAAACGCTTCTCTATTTCATTACTGCATTAAACCAGTTTTCAATCGAAAAAGACCAGCAATGAAATATGAGCTGGCTGCCTTTGGAACTGTTCTTAAAGGGTCTATTTCTGGAAAATAAACTTCACTTGCTGTCAAAATATGAAATACTTTTATGTATTTTACTCTGGCCGTCCGTTTATTCGACGCCTTCAAATGCGTTTTAAAACTTGTTTACCCAAGGTGACACAATGTTATCTTTGGTGACAATAAATATCAGAAGGCTCAAAACGGATCCAGCTGCTTTCTGAGAAAACTAAAAGTCAGAAGATATAACACAATTGTCAGTTTTCTATAAACCTTTCGACTATTAGCAATTTAAAATTGTTGATGCTCGGAAAATTCGGCTGGCGTTCAATTGAAGGTATGTCAGGATTCCATTTCACCTTCTCGCTTGGAAAATAACTGAAAATAATCATTTTATTGACTGGAAAATACGCCCGACTCCTCTCGGAAAGCGTTTTCATTTATGGCTATTGCTTGGAACAATATAATTGAAAGCCAAATACTACGTGAAGCATGTACTGTCTTATGTTTCCCGTCAAGAACATTAACATTATTAAACCCCCACAAGGACAATATAGAATATTGTCTTTTCCTTTTAGCTTCCTTGTAAAAATATGCAGGTTCGTGCATTTATTCTTACCAATGACAACAAAATTGAATTGAAAACCTACCGTGATGTGAAACCTCGAGCATGTTTGTTTTTTCGTTCTTTCGAAAAAATCTAAACATTATGGATTTTCTTAATGTTCCTAATGCATCGGACTGATAGTTCAAAGCGATATGTGTAATATGATATAAAATAAATACTACATAATGCAAGCATGCCTTAATGCAATTTGAATGACAAATGCAATCGCTGATGGAAAACCTACTATTCGTTTCATATTTTTTCTGATGTTATCCATACCAATTCCAATACTGTATTTAGTCGGTTCTACGTGGTGAATTAAATTCACCATCACAGGTTGAAAATGTTTTTGTTGTATGTTTTTCAATGCAATTTATTAATACTTTTTGCGCCATATTCAAAGCATAAACTGAAAAAATGGCGGTTTAAAATTTGAAGATTCACCTGAAAAGACGATTAACATATTCATGTGTAATTTGCCGGGATAATCATATGCATATGGAAAATGTTTTTCGAAAATTACATCCATCTCCTCGTCTTATTCCTTTGAATCTAATCCAGGGTTGGTCATACATTAGCCGTACTCAACCGCTTTTATTCAGGTTTAGTTAAAACTTTGGAAGCGACATGATAAATGTACAGATGAATGAAGTTTGAAAAAAAATGTAAATTTAATCAGGTCGCTAGATATGAATATGCTCATTTCACCTAAAGTGAGAATAAATACACTCATTTATAAAATCGTTTTTTATGATTATTATTAAACTGGCTGTTAAACTGCCGGTTCGAGCAGAAACGCGGCTCTGTCATAAATTCAAACCTCCAGGAGTCGGTAATGTTGGAGTTAAATCCAGGATTAATAAAACAGGAAGTTACAATTTCAGCACCCTGTTCGTGTGATGAAACATAAAGTGTTAGAAGATGAGTGTCGCTTTCCATCCGCCGGGAGTATAACGCTACGAATGTCTGGCGCTTCTCATTTTTAATTAGCTCTAAATTCTTAATATCCCAATCTGCATCAGAACCACCATGGGTATCAATGGATAAGGCCAGCAGGGTATGAGCGAGAAGAAATATGATAAACCAAAAAACTGCAATTTAAAATAAAAATCATTTTCGAAAATTCGAGAATCATTCATTGGCGCTTTTAGTGAAGCAAGTGAATCGGTTGTTTTTTAACGTAGCAGCAAGCAAAAGTAAATTGCCATTTTTATGTAGCTAGAAATTTGCAAAAAAATTCTTGAGTTAATATATAGTAAGATAACAGGCCAAGTTCTATTCCAATGCCGTTAAAAATACACGCTTAAATCCTTAGAAGAAGTAACTCAACAAGATTCCTGAATCGGAAAACGACTTCAGAATTAGGGGCACCTTTGTGAGACAATTGGCAAAGAGGTGTTTCCAGCATGTATAGAAAATAGACAAACTTTACGTTTGAGTGTTTCCAGGTGGCAAATCCTGGTTTTAAAATGCAATCACTTAAAACTCTATAGTTTGTACTTCTGAATTGAATCTAAGCATGCAGGTTTTGTGCTCAATCTTGCTGCAATATTTTTGCAATTATGTGAATTTGGTAGCCAGCAATGGGCTTGTTCGATGTCCTGTAGTTACTCTACTTCTGAGAATAACTTAAGATATGTTTTTAAGTTTGCCTCGCTCTTTAGCCTTATTGGAAATACTAATAGAATTGAATTGCTTGCGAAATATCTTTAGACACTTCCTATATGAAAGAAACGAATAATTGAGTAAAAATAGCACCTGCCATAAACCTGATTTAGAGCTCGAATGCCTGTTGTTTTTAATCCACTTCCATTTCTCAATATTTGAAAGGCAACTACGACATATACATTTATTTCGTATTAGTACGCTAGTATTTCGACTACATAAACTTCAATATAAGGTAGGCGTTCGAAATAATGATGACAGAAAACTTTCCATATTTCCTTCCTGGAGAACTTTTCGGGTGAAACCTCTCATTTAAATTATATTTACCTTGGGAACGCAAATACAAAATCTAAACCGCAAATTTCCCCGATCGAATACAAAATTTCACACACTGGCTCCTTTGACAGCCGGAATTTGATTTCCCTTTGAGCCGAATTTCAAATGGATTTCAAATCTTATTCCTCATGCTCGTTTATTTCTTTAAGGATTATGGCAAATTTAATACGTCATTGACTATGTTATGGGTTATTTACGTGTAATTAGATAAATTTAAAATGTTACAGTTCCCAGTTGAAATCTGAGAAGAATATTGTAACTGTTACTCACTCACATCCAGCTGCTTCAGTCTCAAATTAAGATCTTTTAGACAACAAAGTACCTACATGAAGTAATTCAGTGAGGCCCAGAAGTAATGTTTAAATTCGTTTAAAATCATGCAGGTTGTTTTTTGATAAAAGCTCGGACCCGTCAATTTTTATTTGCAAAGGCAATTTTTTTAGGCCAAAATTATTTCCACAGGGTCGTGTAAATATAAGTAGCGACCATCAACTTTTTTTAATGCAAGCAACTACGTTTATATTTAATTTTTGAATTATTTATTGAATTCTGAGTATGATTCAGTTAGCATGTGCCACATTTAATTATAATCAACAGTTAGTCCTCAAAAGGACCGGTTTTCTTCAAGAAATAGTAGAACGATCAAATGAAATGTTGAAAATGTGTGCAATTTACGGCTTGACAATATCCAAATAAAGTCTTCTTGCTGGAGCTTCTAAAAATTTCGTTTGAAAAAATTAAGCTGATGGTTGTACCTCATTTTTGCGTAATAGTAGTAGCTGCGTAAATAGATGTGCCCTAAAAAAGCGTATTTAAAAATAAAAATGTACGGATCGAAGGTTTTTACCAAGAACACGCCCCTGACTTTTAAATTAATGTAGATATTACTTCGGGGAGTCATTGTATATTCAATTTATTATTACACCGGTCCTAATTATACCGCTCTATGCCAAAATATAATTCAAGCTCTCAAATTTTTGCTCAAACTCAAATGGCATTCAATGAATAAGTAAGTTTATGTAGTTAAAAAAAGCGAGTCACCCTTCTTATCTACACTATGACCTGCAGTCTTAAGGGTTGTTTTGATATGAAAGCCCAATGACTACCGTAGGCTGGAAGTTCAAAATAAACATCGTCAACAACTGTTTTGAAATTCCTGTAATACACTCTGGTTTCACACTGACGTAGTGTTTGTAATTGTTCGTTGGATCACTTCAAAGGGGCACATCTGCAGATGTTTTTCAGCTTTTTTGTTCCGCTTCTCTTTGTGGATCTTGAGCCATAAATGATGATCGATTTTTCTTCACCATTGTATATCGTACGAATTTGCCTGTGTTTATGCGGTTGTTTTATTTAACTGAAACGGCACAGTGCTCGCTTTAGATTTGCAATTTTTCTTTTGAATAACAGAGCTTGGCGAAGGTTGGAGGAAGAGGGTTTTCAGATATTTAAAAAATATTCGAATTCAACCAATTCGCTATGTATAAAGCCGAATAGATTTTCCAGTAAAATAAAATACATAAATTATCGGACAACTAGCAAGGGAGCGAAATAATTAAATAATGCAGCAAATCGTGGCATTTAAAAAATACAAATTAAGGGAAATATTAGTATTTCCTCTAGCCTGACAGAACGGTTTTTCCATTAATGGCAGTGAAACATGCACGATAAAAATGAATTACCAAACTCGTTAATTGGACATGGAACATTGCGAATCTAGGACATCGTCTCTATAATAAGTCATTCGATTAAACACCTTTAATAAATTTTGCGTCAAACAACATCACGTTTTCAATTAATTTCATTATCATTAAATCGTCGGCAAAATTAATTATACAAATATTATGGTGGCGCTGAGAATCGTCTAATTGTACAGCAGTTCAGTCTTTACATGTTCATTAACATAGAAAACCACCAGTTAAAAATATCGCTGCTGATAGAACCGGAGGGAGTTGAGGTTTTAGTAAAATTCCAAAAGCCCAGATACTCTTGATCCAGCTTCCACACCGCAGACGTAAAAACAATACAAAGCGAAACATGCACTGTATGCAGTTGGAAGCACAAAGGACAGAGTTTTTGCCGGCGGTGATAAAAATCGGTTTGAAATAGGCAACAAAATTGATTGTCCTATTTGAGGTGGTAATAACACCATAATTCTTACCAGCCTGCACGTGCACTTCTCTGCTCAGAATCGTTCCAGCTATGTTGGATGCTCGGCAACGATATATTGTTGAATGGACATCCGCTCTATAGTCCTCGGCTCGAAATGGTGGGAAATATAAGGTGCCATTGCCAAGTGATTGCCTGAAACAACATCAAAACACTAAATTATTTTTATGTCGGTCCATACGACTAATCTACACAGCTATATTTTATCGCTGTTGACAATGGCCTATTCATATGTAATACTTTATCACGATACAACCAGCTAACTTGCTCCAGAATTATGGCCTTTTATCCAACAGAAAATATAGACTTTTATTGCACATAACTTAGAGGAACATTGCTTGCAATATGCTAATTTATTTTAATTATCCTTATTAAACAGTGCACTAAATGTGAGCTTTTAACTAGAGGTCGTGGTTCAAAAAGTGCAACTTTTCCCAATATTTAATGATAAAATGCTCTAAGTAATCTGGTAGACATTCTATTAGTATCTTTCAATACCTACAAATAACTTCAAAGTATCTTCATTAAATAAACTTCCAATGAAAATCCAAACGACTGGAGCAGCAACAGCCTTATTAACGTATAACTAGACGCAGGCAGGTAGAAGGCTCAAATAGATTTAGCAAAGACGTTCCTGTTAAGGAAGGAAAAAGGCAAAATACCCAAAGATTGACAACGGTTGACGTGATCAGTGTGCGCGGTTTTCCAGGATACTTTCCTTAAAATGATCAAAACTCTATTTACATTAATTTAATCGGCTGAATAAAGCATCGGGGCTTTATACATTTCCATGTGGTGTATATGGAACAGCAAAGCAAGCATTGAGTTAATTGGAGGAACATAAGCAAATTTATTTAACGTTTACCTTTATACAAGCAATAAGACATTAATGCGTGTCTATATTTTTTTCCATTTGTCATTTGATATAATTCATTTAATAGGGACGAATATAAAGGAAAAAACCATAAAAGCTGTATATAAATTAATTGACCAATGACTACAAACGACAGGGTGGTCTATTGACGGTCTCTAAAAAGAGCTGGTTAAAGCGCCGTCGTGAACTGCTAGCTCGGCTAGCATTCAGCGCCGACTCCGACTAGTTCTTTTAAGGTTTTAATCATGCGATCATTTTTTCTTTCTAGTTCTAGACATTCCATATCAAATAACTGCTACATTATGCAAAATGCATTGATTTATAATTGAAACTTGAGAAATAAACAATGCAACCTCAGGCTTTACACCACTCTGGTTAAATAGTTATTCGAAATATTTCATGGGTTTCAAGTTCTGGAATATGCAAATGTAACCATAAACCGCCGGCAGAATGTCACAAACATTATTGGTTTCGTGCAGTTTCGATTTTCGCTTTTTTGACCAATTGCCAAGGGCTGAGCTATTCAATATTTGCTAAACTTATTAGCATGATAATAAACAGTACTTTTACAGCATCCCGTTTTGATTTTGCGCAAGCAATTTCAACAACATGGCACAACAAGGTTCGAATGTTTTTCGAATAGTATTACATGGATTCAAATATTTGCTTTAAACTAATATGGATGGAGTTTGGAGTTTTAAAAAATATTTTTAATACTCGTTGAACCCGAATTGCCCAATTGATACAGCAGGTCAATTGAAAAGATCTTGAGGTAATTAATGAATCCTCTCATGCAAATTGCGCGTGCACTTCAATCGTGTCAGCAGCTATTCCGGATTCAACGCCTCAATAAATATCATTAGTACACCAATAGGCGTTAACTACTAATGGAGCAGTCTTATCCCAGTGAGTTTCCAAGTAGCAGTCTATAGCTAGCATGTCTTTAGCAGGATACTATTTCATGAAGAACATAAAGCAAAAACATTTTTTCATTTTATTTCGAGAGTTTATACCTTAGGTACAGGCACATTAAGACAAAGTTTTCTTCCTTCGTGCTTTATATTTAATAAATAAGAAGTGATGTGGGCGCTTAAAGAAATTATGAAATTTTTCTTTTACGAAGGAAAGCTCGGTCACGGCGTATACAATAGGGGCACATTTCTTTGAAGTATGTTGTACGGAGCTAACGGAACTGAAATACTTATTAGGAAATACCTTCGGGTATTCGTTGAACGCAAATATCAAATTCTGGTTACAGCTTTGGGTATAATTAACAAAAAGCATTCGTAATTACACCGTCGTGTCATCATAAACACTAAACGGTCATCGGGATATTAATAATAAAAATTATTTGCTAAAATTCCAGACTTTAAATTCAGGTCTGTTTATGGAATAGCACTTCGGCGATGCCGTGAAAACTGCAAATATATACTTTAAACGTCAGCTCGGTTTAATTCCCAATATTGATTTTCTATGTTGACAATAATTCATAGAGAAGTTTAAATCAGTTGTGAACTGTCGTGGTAAATGGGTTCTAAAAAGGCCACGGTTTCATCACTTATTTTTATTTGCGGATTTTTCAGTTTGGATACACATTTGCCAATCAATTATAGTTAAATATAGTACAGTGTCAGATTTTAAAATATTGCCAAACACAACTGAGAAATGGAGAAATCAAACGAATAATTTTTTTCAACCATCACGTAAAAATCTGTAGCTAACAAGCAGTTCAACCCGAAATAAAGCAAGCAGTTTTTTGAACTGACAATAACTGTACAGCCATAAGTCCCATGTTACAGAGTTCGCATTGACAAACAATGGCGTGTCATCCGCTCAAATGCACTAAGCCTCTTACTGCGAAAATATGCGCCCTTCGGTACAACATGACACTTCCTAGGCATATAAATCAATAGATTTGTCAATCCTCGTTAATTATGTTGCGACTATGCTCTCCTATTTCAAAATAATGAATTAGTGATTATTATCGCTTTTAGTTATGCTACAAAAGTTTTTATGTTATTTGTCTGTTGTTAAATGTAGTTTATTTTTTAAATCTAACCAGAGAGAATTGAAATGTAAATACTCGACTAATCAATGTTTGCTGGCATGGAAAGATTTATTTGCTAATTAAAGGCCATTATAAGCATGCTCTTTATTTTCTTTTAACTGGGCCTTGAGCTCTAAGTGTTTTTCAATATCCTGCAACCGAAACAAATCGGATACGGAAGCGCGGGCAATAAATTAATTACATTTACACCATTTCATTTAATTCCAAAAAGTAATCTGGAAGTTTGCCCGATCTTTTTTGCGCCATGCTTCAGCCCTTCCATATAGGGCATAAGCGAAATTGAGGAAATTTAATATAATCAGCCTCTGGTCAGCGTATATGGCTTTGAATTTTCAAGTTTTGTATGTTGTTTAGACCGGAATTAGTGGTCTAAATTGGACATATTGTGCTTTTAGTGAACACTAAACTCAATCGGGAAAGTTGACAAATTGTTTATTTGAGATTTCTGTCTGATGGATAAAACCAATAACTACATAATAAACCATTAAACTTCACGTATTTCAGCGTTTCATAATTAAATGTTAAAAGTTAATAATGTGGGGTTAACACGCGAGTTGGCTTTTCAATTGATAAAGCTTAACACTGTGTAGGGAAGACTGCTAAAAAAATGCATTGACATTTTCGTGTGGATCGAAGCTCATAATTTTACCAATAAATGAACAGTTTGAAAAAATAAAATAAGTTCAAGTTTGCTTTCAATTATTTCATTATATTGAGTTTGTATATCTAGTTCAGTCGAAAATATAGTTGAATGAAGTACATATCAAAAAAAATGTGGTCACACCAAAACATCGTTTTTAAAGCACAAGACGAATGTTTGAAGTTGATAAAGTAATTTTCACCTGATAAAACTTTTATTTTATGCGACCTGGCATACATAAGTCCACATTGTCTGACATTCCAATATAATGTGAAGATAGATGATGCACGATTTGAAATAAACACCATTATGCATTTGGGAAGAAGCTGTAAAAATAAATATAAACTTAAAGCAAGACAAAGTGTTTTTCCTTAGAGCCTGCTGAAGGTATTTGCGAAATAGATTTAAATACGTTCCATAGTGTTGACGAATTAATCACATTGGTCTGGATAAATTACTCTCCTTAACTCTAATTTCTTAAAGTACACAGTATGCATCGGATTCTTAGTTAATTTTAATCTGCAATCTTGTTAATGCCAAATGCGTTTTCATTTATTTTGCCACTAATTTTATAACGGGATTTTGGCTCAATTATTAAAGTGGACTGGCAACGAGAACTAGGATTAAAATTTTAATTTGAAATAAACGGTGTTTGCCAGCGTAATTCGGATTTCTCCGCAAGATATTCGTTCATTTCCCTCGCAAAAATTTTAATTTCACCATGTTTGGAAAAAATGGTTTTAATCGGTAATTTTCAAATTTCACACTAATCTAAAACAGATGAACAGGAATGAAATAATGAAAGAATAAAAACACCAATATTATATTACTTGACAAATAACTACGCACGTTATTGTATTTAATGTAATTTCAAAATAGAAAGAATTCATATGCGCCCATATTACTCTTAATTTCCCCTTTACAATAACTGTAAAACTAATTATAGATTTCTTAAGAAATCTTCTTTAGCATACAGGGTGATTTTGGGTGAAGGTGTTTAAATTTAAACAAGTTTTAATGTTTAATTTTAATGAATAGTTAGCCAAATTACCATTGAAATACTCTAAAATCTTATTTAATCGATATTATTATGCTCAGCAGGTCCCTCCAGAGAATGATGCCAATTTTGACCCTGTATACGGTCATACATTGAAGAGAAAATATTTTCTTTGTTGCCGTGTACGGAAACCCTAACACAGGAAACTATAGATGATAAAATATTAAAACTTATGTTCATTTCGTTATCGAAACACGAAAAGTTTTGGGAAAGCTTTAAAATTGCCCAGGGGACGCACTGGGCTTTTATTACATTCCTTTTCGTTGTCTTACTTATCTTATTTCTTTCGCTTTCTGTTTAGATATTTGCTTACGGATAAGTTGTGTGCGATTTTATTTGCTCACGGATTTTCGGTTATGTATGAGGGGCTCGTAATTTCTGTTTTGATATTCTGTTTGCATCCGATACCAATTTCTTTGCCGGTTCAAATTTCAGGTCAATTTTATTTGGTTTATTCAATAGCTAGATGAATGGAAGGTGCGGCAGTTGTTACAGATTCACGAATTATATATTAAGAAAATTGAGATAAATGATGACTCGTAAAAGGAGGGAATATATTTTTTATTTATACGTAAAAACAAAATGGATTGAAATTGAAGATATAAACATTTTTTTACTTTTTACAAAGTCAACTTTTATACTGAAAACTGAGCCGGAACTTGGCTCATCGCATGTAGCGTTGCAGATATTCGGAACTGTTGCAGCCAAATTAACGCAATAGCTAATAACATTTTCCAAATTTACTGTTCGATTGGATATTATTTGTTCATTTAGTATATTTAATGAGAAACATCGTAGGTCTTGCGTAAAATCAATAGCAAGCTTGTGGATTGACAGGCAAATTACTACAAACAGAACATCGAATCGAATTTAACAGTGTTACATTTATCCGAATATATTTTGACCATACTATTCAACTATTAATAATATAAATACATTGAGGGTTTTAATCATTTTCGTTTGGCAATGAAGAATACAGCAAATGTTCGACTTTTTCGGGAATTCAGAAACTATGTTAAAAATGGTGTTTTGCGCGATTCTACCGATTAGTAACATTTACAACCATTCATTTAATATAGAAGCGAGTATAAATGCTTGATAATAAAATATATTCCGAATTAATTTAGCACCTTCAGAATACCAGCTTGCGACGTGCCTTTATTAGTGGACAATATAAATCATTCAGCACTGGCTCTATCAAAATTATGACCTAAAGCCTACTCGAACTCCTTTTCCATTATTTTCTTTTGACAACCACTAACGAGAAAAGCAAGCGCTTTAATTGTGTTTTTCATTCGTTTATAAAGTAGAAGTACCTAATTTATTGCCCAATATTTCCTCGAACTTAAATGAAGAAAGAGCATTTACCACTTGAACAGTAACAGTATTGAACGAATACTCTACACTCGCGGTTTTAACTAAATAGTAAAAGTATACTGAAAACCAAAGAATGGTGCAGATGGGCCATAAAAAGCCAATATTCTAGTCTTGGTTTGTCTCTGCCTAAATATAATTCCGACCACTTTTTTGAATTAGCACGGATAATAAATACTTTTAATATATTATAACGCTCCAAACGTAATTTCTAGTGGTAACATGAGAAGCAGTAGTTATATGCAAATAACACTTGACACAATGTAAACGTTTTCTTGATTGGCCAGTTCAGGGTTGTATAATGTGGAATTGAAATTTGCACTAAACCGGGTAGTAATTGATATTTGATCAGGGAGTGTAATTATAATGTATTGTCATTTCCAGGCCCATTTCAGTTAGTAAAGACGCAATAATTACATGAATGGAAAATATTGCAATATCCAAATGCGCGTTGAGAGTAGAAAGAGTTAGATTTCCTCGTTATTAGACATTTAACAGGATTTAAAAAGTTTATCCGTCACACATTTGCGTTCACAGATATAACGGCCAATTCAATCTCCAAGCGACAGTTTATTTTTTATTCATGCGGTCCGAAATTCTGTTAGAGACGAGTATTGATCATTATTCCTGCAACAAAGGTGGATACAATATAGATTCCGAAATCTATTCCACTCCTGCACTTTAGTAGGTCATTCGTCCATTTTCATTAGGAACTGCAGACAGGTCCATTACTATTTTATGTGCACCATTTTGGGTTGTAATCGATCTTTCCCGTCGTAATTTTGCCAAATTTGTATATTCTGGCATAAACTGCTGAATATCCGTGCTATCAACTACAAATGGGCTTTAATGGATTTTGATATCAAATGTTCAACGTACAACTTTTATTACATTTGAAATTCAAACCCATAAGTTAACTACGCAAATAATCTTGTTAACAATGGCAGACTGATTATCACAGTTTACTACTAGAATATTTTACTTTAGCAATATTCTCAACCACACAAATACTGATGGAATTAAAATCTGGTACAATTTTTCAGATCCTCTGAAAGTTTCCCAACACCTCGCTTTCTATAGACCCTGTAATTTATGTTTCCAATAATATGCCGATATCCGACGAGAATGTACTAATCAAAAATAACAATGTCGTGAAACAGTGAATATAATGAGCCGGTTTGTTCTATTGTACAAATTAATTGAAGGAAAAGTTGAGTAAAATGAACTGCAACCAACACATTCAATAATTTTTGAAGGTCGCAACTCAATTTAAATCAGTAACTTCTGAGGAAATCGTGTAAAATACTTTTGAAGTAAAGTCATTTAAAATTATGGGGAAAATGTACTGGTGCGATCTTTTTGACGAGTAGAAGAGCCTGAATAGAGCTTTCATTGCGGCATCAACAGGTACGCCTTGACTTTATTTAATATAGTTGCTCTATTTTCTCCTCCAAGCTACACGTGATCAGAATAGACCCAGGGTGTGAAACAAGGACTTAAAACTTTGCACTGCAAAATATTTGGATTTCTGCTATTCTAGAATAATCCGTTATTGAGCAATTTGTTAAGTAAATTCTATTGAATTCTTTAAACCAAAATACTTGGAAACATACCTCCGTTTTGCTCGTAATTAATTTTGGCCACGCATTAGAGCTAATTGGGGATTTTGATTGATATACTCGGGAAACGGAGAACACGTGAAAATGATGGAAGACTTATTCCTCTAAACATATGAATCAGAAAAAGTTGTCAGGAAAATGGAAAATTCCAAACCAGGTTGATTTCAGGAAATATTTATAACGCTTTTGAGCTTAATTAGCCGAGAACGCTTGAGAATTTATTATATTTTATTATGTATATCAAATTGCAGCTAAACTTGTATTTTACTATTTCCTATTTAGGTCGTCGTGGAAAACAATTTCTTCCTAACGTTTCGCAAACAGAAGTGGCTTGCATCCTCAATCCAATTTCAATTCCGTACGGTATTAATGATGTCCTAATGAGATTTACTAAACGTATGATATATTCTAGGACCTCCAATAATATTGAGGAAAAATTAAATGAGATAACGTGACATTTGCAAATGACAAATCCTTTATACAAATGAACGAAAATGTGGAGAATGCATTTATAATAACACACTGAGACAAAAAAGTCATTGAATTAATGGTATGAGATTCTCTTCTCGGTAAAACAAGCATTACGGTCGATGCACAAAGCATACAAATTCGAGCTCTACATTGTAAGGAACATGAAGAGAGAAGAGCAAACATCATTAAAATCAAGATATAAAGTCACTAAAAGAGTAGTCTAGTAAATTACTGGAGTTACTGTGTGTAACACGTTATACAGAATTTTTCGCTAAAGCACTGATCGCATTTCTATAGCCCAGTTCCGTTTTGTGTTAAAAACTTTTATAAAGCATGAAATAATGGTGAAAAATAGGCCTGAATGTTGCGACAACGACCAAAACTAAAGGAACAATAGCTGGCTGCTATAATAGCACAGGATGTGGTCACAATAACAGAATGATAATATTTATTATGGCATCAACAGAGCTTGCGGCTTTTCATGCATTTTATTCCCCTAATGTTAACAAATTGTTCCATCACTGGAAACTGAAAACAATAGGTTAATTTGTAGTAATTCATTTATAACTTTAAATGCAATTTTACTGACTGAATTTGTTTTCGGTTAAACTGGACATTTTCTAGGTAAAATTAAATTGTTACATCATGTGATATAGGAAAACCTCAAGCCACTTTCCATTCATATTACATAGTTGGGTGAAATATTTAGTTAATTTAAATTTAAATTTTAAATTCATTTTTGATATTACCGCTTACAAACTTGAGTAAATTGACGGAATATGAAAATGCTAGCAAATTAAAACAGTTTGGGTAAACTAACCGAATCAATAGAACGTACTTTAGTTTAGTGCAAAAATTCTAGGTTAGATGTAAAAAAATGCAGCTGGTCATATTTATTACTATTCGGCAAATTCCATTTCAATAACACAATATATATTTAGCCTGATCGGATATATCAATTAACCACTAACTTCCATGCAATTTAACTTCGGTTTAGATGCTATTTGAAGCTAATTTGAGGAAATTCTGGAAGTGAAAAATCCCTGGAGAAAACAGTGTGACAAACGATGGGGAAGCTTTGAATTATCCAGAGTGGCATTTATGTTTCAAAATATGTAGAATATTTATTAAGTATGCGCATAGATTATCAGGTGTGCGGGCCTAATTGACTGATGATATTTCAATTATTAAATTTCCGCTATTTAATATGAAAGCGGCTGTTGTGGAATTATCTGAAAAAGTCCGTCTTGGGGTGGATGATTTTAAAAATACACCTCCATTATATCTTATGTCAAGAAAATACCGTAATTGCTTTGCTTCAATTTACTACCTATTAGGGCGTAAGGAGTTGTGTAGCAATTTATAGCAATTTCAGTTAATATTAAAAAGCGGGATCATAACTGATGCTTAGTTTATTACATTTGAAAGTGTTCCAACTTAGCTTCCACTTCAGATATAGGTAAACTGTTCAGAGTAAGCGGACTTAAGCAATAGAACATATTGGCGTAAAAAACGTGGATAAAACTATGAATGATCGAAAACGGTTTTTTACGATGTAGATTGTTGATAGACCGTAAGTGATGCGGTAGGAAGGACTGGCACTATTTCAAGCAAGAGTTCTAAACGTGAGGATGTAAGAGCCACTAGGGAATTAAGAGCCTCAAATATCGAACTCCATCTCTCGCGACGCCGACGACGTCCTATTTATCGTTGATGTTGCCGTCGACTTCAATTAACTTCTTACGTTAATTGACCACGATAGTAGAAACATGGAGTTTCTGAGCGAGCGCCGTTTAGCGAACAACGCTGAAAGAGACTTCTTGGGAATTAAAAATATTGATTATTTATTAAAAAATAATTACTTGGCTATACTTGACTGAACGGGATTGAAAATTACGTTTTTCAACTTACGATCCTGACAAATGCCTGGAAAAAATACTCGGTTTAGCAGCAGAATTTGTAATATTTAGCAGAGTTCATTGCACTGGTCGTTAGACGACAATCATTATTTGAATCTGCACTAGTAAATACTAGTGGTATTTAGTTGCTAAAGAATCTGTCTTATGCGCTCGTGGTATATAAACTATATAAAAATAGAAACGTTTTTTCATGTCATGATCAAACGCCTCTAAATGCAGTTCTCTAATGAGAATGTTTCTCTTTGATCCGTCTCCACTGTCCATCGCTGCCTCAGGACAACCCAATTTGTCTCAGGTCTGGACATATATAAGTCCCATATAGCAACCCACGTAACAATCGAATCCTCTTTTATCCATGTTTACAGTCGACTAAGGGTTCCAGCTAATTAAATAGAAATACCTTCTTGATCTGGATTTACTGGATATTGTTAAATTCCACTAACAAACCATAGCGAATAGAGCAAGTAATTAACTAAGCGGATTATCGAAATTGGAAAAATACCTAATTAATCAGGGTTCGATTAGTAATTTGGTGTTGAAATTAGGGCGTTAAGCTTCAGATATAAGAGTTTTAATATTACCAGTTGCAGTTCCTCAAAAAACAAGTTTGCAATTTTCCAATAATAACAAGCTACACGCCTTCGCTAACATTTGTTGTTCGAAATAATCTGAATTAGAATGCACATTTCATTTAATTTTAAATAACCGAAATGTCGGTCTTGAACCCTCATAATTGGTGATCACTAAATACTTTAAAACCAACCCTAACTGAATGAATGGAATCGACATTGGCAAATAATTTGTTAAATTAAAATATAATGATAAATCTTCAAATTCGGAGCAAATCGGTTCAAAGTTTCCAATGGGATTAAAAATAGCTGCAAAAACCTTATTCTGCGTTGTCAGCAGAATTATTTCAAAGGCGAGGCAAATTCGTGCGAAAAACCTGTTTAATTACAGTTCAGCAAGAATTAAAAACACCTGCTCTCTGGATTATTCGCTTTTTACTGGCATCTTCAAGAGCATTTATCACAATTATTTGTTACACCTGTTTCAAATTTTACTGGCAAATTTGCGCTTGCAGTGGTAAAATAACTTTAGAAAAAGCCGCTAGTTTGTTCGAATCTCACCTTAATCCTGGTACAGAAGTAACGGTTTTTCCATCATGCAGTAGCCATTCGACTTGCGGATTTGGAGACCCATGTGCAGCGCAGCTGACTTGAGAGCCTGTAGTGTTAGAGAAAGTCAACTGAGCTGAAGGTTCCAACAGGTAAACTGGACCGTGAGTTTGCGAATGAACACCTGAAACCCAGTGTTTATCTAGTTACTGTGTTATATTCACAATTAAAGATTATTGAAAAACCTAAGATTCTAAAATATTTTACAATTTTTAGCATCCACACCTCTTTTCTCTGCTGAAAAACTTCACATCGATTCCTTTTCTGGAAGCTCGAGCTGTGCCACCTGGGCATTTGAATAATAACCTTGCCATATTTTATATTAATAACTGAAATTAAGCTCGATCATGTGTCAGTTTATCCGCTCGCGCTTCTTCTGATACGTCCGAAAACTCAATTATTCGAACATTGCCTTAATGGTGCAAAGTGTGTTAAAAAATGCGACACTGCCAGCTACTGATCTGTGTTGAAATTGAGTGATTTGCTCGAAAGTTTCCATAGAACCGCTCTATCGGAAAGATTTATTTTTTCGAATAAATAATGCTCGCCAACCCACCGAAACTATACAGTTTTTCTCAGTACAAATTTCGTTCATTTAAATGAAGTGAAGCTTAATGACCTTTTAAACTGAGACGCTATAAATCGTAACGATATTTCCGGGTCATTCCCTTTATTTTTCATTGAATTTTGTTTCGCATTGGGGATCAACTGTCCATTTCAAAATGATTGAATTTGATTAAACTTTTAGAAGCTGCCGATAAAACTGGCAAACTCTCAGGTCAAAACATCAATTGTGTTTAATCGATTGTACTCTTTGGTTTTCCATTTATTTCACTGAAGCTGTCGGGATTTGATGCCATTTGAGTGTATAAGATTTCAGTGTTTTCTAATCATGATATTATTTTGCTGCTTTACTTATTTACCTTTTTGATATTGTTTTTTGATCAATGGTGGCCGATTTTAAAACTTTGCAGTTAAAGTTCAAGTTTGATTGTTTAGTAAAGTTAATTTGTCGAAGGTGAAAGTGACAAAAATTTAACTAAAATTGTGCTTAATTTAGAAACATTCGCTAAAAATGTCTTGCGAAAAAGATTCAGCTACAAATTTTAAGTATGAAGGGTAAATGCCGCAAATTGCCGAAATTTTCAATTTTGCTTCCTAAATCATATTCCATAAACGCCCAAGAACATCGCCATTATTAGCATAAAATGTGACTTAATTTGAAAATGGTTTCATTTACATACTGATAAGGCTCATAATATGTTTACCGAAATGTGCTACCAGAGCTAATATGGGGGAATGGAATTAATACTTTCCATTTCACAGTTTCTTATTTAAATTTGAATTTCTGACGCACATTATTTACAATTCCAATTAAAACTCATATATTCACTTAGAAGAAATCGTTATCATCCCTGATAATCCCTGAAGGCGTCCTGAATGTTTTCTATAAAGCTAAACGTTAATTAACATGTAGTCCTTAATTTTGTGATTAATCTAATGCAATCATTGATAGTTTGGTACGTGCTATTCAAGCACACATGGATGGCTTTTCATTTTGCGGTTGCATCCAAAGTCGATATATTATCGATTCCAATCGTCCACAAAGACCACAGATACACTGAAACATGTTTCAATAGAGCGCTGTATATTCGCACAAAAGAGTAGCAATTAGTAAAAGGTTCATAGCTATCGGTGTATTATTTTAGTGTGAATCGGTGTGTTCACACTAATAGATCATGCAGCCTATTACCTAATTTTACTGCAGTAAAATCTCATTTAGAGCCAAACCGTCAGGTAGATGTCTTGTTTCTAATTGTTGGTAAAAAGCGAATAGCTGATAGAAAGTATTTTTGAAAACCCGTCGACTAAACCCGATATTTGTTCAAACATAGCAGGAAAATTGAAATATCGTTTAAAAACTCAATGATTGTGAATATTGAAAATCGGATTGCAGATTTGTTTTATGTGCAGACCAACTGAAATGGACAAAAGTGTTTGTTTATGTCAACAGTTACTTAATAAATCACAGGACATCAATAACAAATGAGCTTTTGCAGATGCGGTGCAAACAATTTCCCGTTATTTCGTTCATGAATCGTTTTTCACTTCAGAACTTGAATAGAGCTGAATATGAGGTGAAATACTTAAAATGTCTATGTTGTTCAGGTTTCTTAAAATATCTCTATTTTTCCTTAATTTAATTCAGAAGCAACAGCTATCTAAAATCTAGCTATTGAGTAGCAGGAAGTTGACTCAAGACCGATTTAAACAGACAAAGAGTAGCAGTGTGAGAATATTACACTACAAAATTGTAAGATAATTATAATTTTAGAAATCATGAAGAAATCGCGGCATTAATTGAGGAAAATAAATCAAACAAACAATAAACACCACAAGATTACTTAAAAATGTATCTGTTGATGCCGCAAATAGTGAGTCCAAAAAATTAATCGAACCATAATGAAATGTACACCACTTAAATGAATTAGAAAAAAATACTTTAAAGGTACAAGACAGTGTCAAGTTCAAGCAAATGCAAATAACCAAAAAAATGAGCTTTGCCATGAGGACTTATTTAAATTTTTTCGTCCTTGCTCTTTCTTACTAAATTTCATCATTCTGCTGAATATTTCATTCAACTTTTGGAGCTTCAACGTCTCTCAGATCAGGCCAACTTAACTCTGAACAGTTCAGGAAATGATCAACTAAATTAATAAAAAGAAAATGCTTATTAATTGAGATGCGTGAATTTTTCGAAGTTCTGTTGGCTTCAGTGCGGATAAAAATCTGAACCTACTAAATTCATCCCAATATCTGGATTGTGCATTATGATGATTAGTTACTATACGGAATGATTAATTTACCTTATAGGCCACTAAATTCAACAATTGCATGTTGCTGAGCACTATATCACAATGGCAGTGCTTTTAAGTTTCGGATTACTAACTATTAATTATCTGCACTTATGGAATTTATAGAGAAATTGCGTTCGATAATCGGAAATGTTTTCACCATGATTCTTTTCCATTCTTATTGTTTTACACATTTTATTAAGGTGCGATACTTGTGATTCTACAAATTGAAGGATATGAAAAATTATAAATATGAAAGGAGTTGGGCGAATTGGCCGAATTCAGCTTACTTTATTGCAAAGAACTTTTAAATTGAATTTGTTTTCAATTTTCACAAGTCAATCATTAAAGTACAAGCAGCTAAATGAAATTTTCAACATTAATTGAATCGCAATATCGAGCAATTAAGACGACATTTTTCTCAAAACGAATTGGTCTTTATTACCCAATTAAATATCAGGGCAGCAGTTTTTTGTTAAATTATTGGCTAATCGACCATAAAACATGAGAAAAATATGGTTTTCGGAAGTGGAATGAACGTCTAATTTCATAAGCACTCAATAATTATCGTTGAGGAGTTCGATTAGTGCTAATCCTCAAAATTGCATTCGGAGTTGAAATTAAGAAATACGTAATGAAAATCAGGGCTCTAAATAGCAGCAGCTTGAGGGAACATCAAACTTGATAATTGTTTAAAGGAAAAACTGTGCATTTGTGGTCTTTGATCAATAATTTATGAAACATTTAGAAAAAATGTTCCAAGCCGAAACAAATGAAGTTCGTTGTGTTTATCATTCAAAAGAGATTAATGTTAAATTTTTTGAGGAAATATGAGGTTGAACAGTTAAAGTGGCAGCTCCCTAAAACGTTTCTGCCGCACAGCATTCCGGGAAAATTCGAATCTTCTTGCCTTTTTCATGCACCCTTGGTTAGATAAATGTCTTGCAAGTAAACAGAGATTAATGTTTGTTTTCTATAACAACTAGTAATCAAAGTTTGCTGGGGCCAACGGCTTAATAAATATTAACTAAATCGCAAACTTTGAATGTTAATTGGGGAAAGTAACGTGGGCACTTGAAAAGTTTGCTGCTTTATAGACGCGGTTGTGTTTTAACTCGAATTCAAATAGCGAGGAGATGTCGGTAGCTCACCTATTTTTATAGACGATTTCGAAACCTCTAAACTCAAAACTCTAAATAATTCCGAAATATCTAAATAAATATGCAAAGATATTCCATTCATGCCTTACGGATCCATCCTAAAAATGCGACCGTATTGTTTGAGGTCGGGATGCACGAAGCATTATATACCACATATATAAGCCGTCTTTTCTGCTAAATTCGTTTTGAAATTTTATATTTTGAGCAATAAAAAATATGGATAGTTTTTCCCACAACGTACCTGTCGAATATAAAATATGAACACCTCAAAGAAATATTCGTATTCAGGCGGCGTTGTTAAGCATACAAAGAAACACTGAATAAATCAGATATTAACACTTGAGTAAATATTTGGGTATGGATTTTCTGTTACGTGGAATATAATAAATTTTCCCCGCTGTGGAAAAATATGTAAATGTATTCTCACTAATGCTTTATTTCATTCAATTCTAAAAGTTGTTATATGCAATAATTTCCTAACTTCAAGTATAAAAGAATGAAATTTGTTAATTTCGGGATATCTGTTAACACTGAAATGCACATTGGGGTATTGAAGAAACCGCAAAAGTTCTTGTCGCTTTTGGAGACCTATCTGGGCATTTCCAAAGTTAATCTTTGGCACATTTCCCAATATCTAGGATGTTTCCAATACAACCCACATTTTGTTAATAGTTTTGTCCTCTAATTCGGTCTACAAATGCATCCTACATATGTCTGAAAGATCTCATAGAGAAGTCATGGTTTGCTATATACTTTAAAGTTCAGATTCCTCAATAGCTGCTAGAACTGCTAAGTCCTACTCGAAAATCCAGATGACCGCTTTTGGAATGATTGCGCCTCTAACTTAGTTAATTTTAACTAGTCACTTTTGCAAAGCAACTTGCCAATTTAGTTGCTTAAAGGTTAGAGAAAATATCCGTTTATAATTGAATATTTTTAGGAAGATGTGTGAAGACTCTCTATTTATCCTATGCTGGCAAACTTGCTATGCATGGACCTCTATCTCATCAGTTACTAATTTGCATGCAGTAATGCAGTTAGTTTATGTCCATGTCATCATGCTGCCTATGCTAGATTAAACATGTTAATATGAAATTTACACATAGCCTGTATTGGTGCATTCAAAGTCCATTCTAGAGCTGCTCTTGAACCCTTTAATTTCCACTAGTGTATCTTAAGCTCTAAGTTTAGATTTCGGTTACTGAAAACGTTATGACGTTATAATTTTTTCTAGAATTTGCTAAGTAGTTGTTGCAATTGCCGTTAAGACAATTCGATCCAAAAGTATTTATCGATGACTCCAAATGCGAATCCCGCCCCGCAAATTACAACTGCCGGAGTTTCCGAATAGTTCCATTTTATTACTTGGGATCTAGTTAAAACTCAAGACACAAAGGCACCAAAACAGTTTCACTTTTATTGGCAGGAAAGGGATTCGAACAAAGTAAATAATGAAAAATCTTAAATCTTTTGAAGAAAAGTCGGCAAGGGTTCAGTATGAAGGTTCGGTCAGAACGATATTTTTAAGGAGCATTTTTTCCTAAACATTTGTTGATTAAAGTATTGGCAAATAAAGTATGGAAAACGTGAGAAGAATTTTACAATAAAACACAAAAGTTACTCAAACAGTGTAACAAAATTAAATGACTAAAAGCAGTTACTTTAATTTGTGTAACGAGTCGCATTTACAAAGCCTCTTTATATTAATATGATGTTGTATATGCATTGAAACCCCATGTCGATCGTTTTTTTAGGAACATATTATGTCGAAAAATAATTAGTGTTGCCTGTTGATGTCTTCTGTTCACGGCTTAATTTTCATTCATCAAGTGTTGACAGTGCTCTTTTAATCGAGCTTCTTTTTATGTTTGTGACCTCAGCGCTATCGAATACATACAGGGTGATATTTTGGTATTTTCAAATTGTAAGCAACAAAGTTAATTAATGTTCTATTTGTTTCTATTGAAACTAAGCTTGAGAACATGCCAGTTTGTTAAGAGTTTCTGTCCGATTTGTAGTTACTGCAAACTTTTAATTAAATTTCCATGTCTCAACAATTTGAAAGTAATTGCAAGATTTTAGACCACTGCATGAAACTATTAAAATATTTACCGCGCTCAATGGCCTGAAAAGTACTTTCAGAAGTGGGCGCACTAAAATTTAATAAAAACTTCAGTTCGACGATAAGCGACTTTCCGAATACGATGCACTCTATCAAAAATTTTGCTCATCAATCACGCTAAAGGGAAAAGGAAGAAAACAAACAAATTGTGCGAATCGATCAATCATCGGCCTCTTTTCAGAGAATTAACACCTATATTATTGTTTTCTAATTTTTACTTTGGACTTTCGATTGTAAAGTCACTACGCAACAAAAGAATCGAATTTCGATTTGCAGAAATAATTTGCAAAATACATTATTTTTAATAATGATGGAGCAGGAAGAAACTAGCATGCCACCCTTTTTTCGCTCGCAAATATCTAAAGAAAGAAAACTATTTTTTAAATTTTTGTATGTATTAATTAATTTAGTTTTGCAGAAAAATGTTGCTGCGAGTCTGTGTTTTTATAAATAGAATAAATTTTCATTTGAGGTACATCAAAATAAAGGTAATTATTCAAGAATTAACCTTTTTTGCATCTGTGAGATTTGGAAATCCTTGCTAAGTTCATTAAACACAGTTCGGTACTGAATTAATGAATGGCTCCTTCAGAATTAAAATAACATAGCCCATCAGATACTAAGGCTTTAAAGAAAGCAAATAGCCTGCTCAAATATCCTTAATTGATCTCGCCTTCTGAACTATTTTGTCTAAAATTGTAAAATGCACTTTTGGATAATTCAGAAAGTCAATACAGCAGCAGCAGACTCAACATTTTTTAATATATTTTACAACTTATTTCTTCTCCGGATTTTTTTCCGCCCGTATGACTTGCTTTGTACTAATTTCGGGGAGCATATGTAAAATCAAAAATCAAATTGTTTTTGTAATAGCAAATTTGCTTTGCTCAACCAAATATAATTAGGCCTTTGTGGTAAAAGGATACTACCGCATCACATATGGTTTTGACAGAAAAATGTTATGCCTAAAGGGACGCGCTTTGAACATTCTATCTGCTGCCTGCCGTTTTGTGTATTGGTATTTTGAAAATGTTTCTGCCACGGACAGACAACTTTAAATTTCTAACAAATTGCCTTATTAATTTTGAATCTGGAAGTTACAATGTAACAGGAACAGAATAGCAAACGGAACTATTCGATTAGGTAACAAATTTCAGACCTTCCCAGAGGTGATCCGAAGTTCGCTGAAGGAGAATGTTATTGATTTCTTATTTTTGCAATAAAATTCTCCGATTGCTACCTCAAGGCGGCTTTTCAAAAACCTTCTCCATTGTGAAGTGCTTCGCCTATATGTGCTTTTATATCCATAGTAATTCTTATTCATATTGAATAGTGGAAGCAAATGTTTTAAGACGCAAAAATACCCTGATAATACTAATAATAAAGGTATGATTATCTGCTTTAACATTCAAAAGTCGCTTTCTCATCCGTTGTATTCCTATGGCAAAAAAAAAGTTTTCCATCCGTATATCATATTTAAAAAGTAATATATCAATAGGTGCTTATTATTCTCGGAAAAAAGTTCTGAAGGATATATATCCCTTCTTGGCTTATTCACCCAACAACAATATTATAGAACAGCGAGATAAAAGTTCAAATTTCATTCATCTTTATCAGAAAAAAAAAAGATATGTAAAACAGATTTATTTTGGGGCAACTCAATTATTAGCTACTGTTTCCCATGTGCAGTATATTTTCTCTGCTAACAGTAGCTTGAGGAACCTAATTAATTTATTTTTATTAAATTTGCTATTTATTCAATAAATTGTGGTTAAAAATTAATTTTGAGCATTTAGTCATTATTTCGCAAGGGATCTTATCCAGGGCAATTTAAAAAAGTTTAAATATGAGCGGTGGAAATCACGCAAATCTGTGCGTTCCGGTGCAAGTTTTAAGGATTTTTTAAAGACCCAACATGCAAATTGTACGACCGCTTTTTGGAAACCTCATTACACGCAAAACGAAGAGTTTGTAACTAATTCAGATGAATACTAAAACTAAAGAGCAACTTCGCTCACGTACCGCTCACAAAATTGTTTGCATTAATGATTTTAAATTATCGTTTAATCAAAATTGACTTACTTTGCTGATCCTTGCCTTGAATAAATAAAAGAATTTGGAACATTTTCAAGAGCTTTTACATTAGCGGAATTTTGTAGATTTATAATAACAAAATCAGTTGATATAAAACCCAAGCAAAAAATTAAAAATTGATTCTAGAATATAAGCTACTTATGGCTTATTTTTCTCTCACAGCACTTCTCAGTCAGTTTGAAGAAATACCTTTTGCTTGATGTTTAATCATTTATAATCAGTAATATTTCGCTACGTGAAGAACATGGTAAAAGTTTTAGCAAGTTGTGTTTATTACCAGACGAAATTTTTCCAAAAAAGTATGCAGGTAAAAAAGGCAGAAACACTTTATAAAAACGGGCTTCAATCACTCTTCATTAAACTTTAGCAATTCCACTGGAACGCAGAGTTTCCAATCTTTGTTTAAGTTTTCTCGTCTTCTGCGGTAGTTAGTATCATTTTTTACTACATTACGTTTTAATGTCCTTAAGGGAAAGGGCTGAGATCCTTGATTTGGGTGATGGCCAAACTCTCGACTTAAATACATTTCTCAGTGACTGCTATAAATTGGAAAAGTTTAAACGATAGCAGGATTATGTTGCTGATTTTTTTTTCCCAGGCTTGCCGGAGTACTGAAATAATAAAGGGGCCTACACGTTTCAGCGTTGATAAACAATAGAAGTACCCTTTAGTGGCCTAATTCGATCTGATTTATCCGCTTAACGGCTCAGTAAATGACATCCAGAAAAGCTTAAGTTGTTTTGAAATTTAATCACCGTAAATAATTATTCTAGAGGATACAAAATATTTAAATCATCGATCTCAAAGTTTGCACCAGTTTTATTTATAGACCTTAAGTTATGCAAAGTAAAGATGAAAATCCCTCGTAGGCGCGATAATATTTATATATTCATCACAGAGCCTCTGTTCACTAATGTGTCTATTCTATTTAATTTACAGGGCAAAATCGATCGTAAAGATAAGTAAATAATTTTGAGCAAATAATGTGGCGTCATTTAGATAACGGGGATAATTAATTCCATAGATTAGTCGATGCAGTGAAAGAGATACGCACTTTGTGCCTATGCTGGTTACAATCATTGCTTTAGTGACTAATTAAAACAATCATGTATGTTGATGATTAACTATTCATGTACCACTCAACTAATCAAGTATGACTTACACATGCTTATCAACAACGAATTGTATTGATTTTTTCGCAAATTATTTAACGCCTTAGGAGTGGCACATGTGGACTAAAAAGTTACAGGAAACATTCGTAAATAATTATGATATCGAGGAATTTATTCTCGTGCAATTGACAGCTTATTTTAATCTACTAATTAAAAGAGTTTAAAACGAAACGAGTCCAACTAAACCAAAGCAATATCGCAAAAAGACCGTTTTTAATTTGCCTTTTCCCAACACAAGCAAATCCTAAAATTCATTAAACTTAAATAAAGAAAAACACTTTTGGAATCCCATTTCGATTACGCTGTTCCAACGCTATTGATACAATTTTTAAGGGAAATGGGAAAACTTGAATTGCATTATAACTCCATTAAGATTTGTGAAAGCATATCTTTGAATCAGCAGCATTGCTTTCAAGATAAAACCTTAGGTTAGATATAAGAGTTGAAAGAAATAAATGAGGAGATGAAAAACAGAAGTGACTGAAAAAGGGAATTATTGGCTTAATTTTAAAGCTAATTAGCTTCCAGTTCCTGCGAACCCATTTCAGCTCCTACCTTAGCACCTTAAACCTGAGCTTTTGAAATCCGATTATCAGTAAGTTGTACGAGGAACAAAATTTCAGAGATAAAACAACAGTTTCGTATCCTTAAAGCCTTCAATAAAAATAAATGTGTTACTTTGAAATATTCATGGGATCCACCGCAATAAAACAAAACTAAAATTGCGGTTTCCCTTTTTATTTCCTTGTATATTTACATGTTTCTTTGAAAACCTCGTTGGAGAAACGTTCGTATTGATGGACGTTTCTAAGCAAATAAAAGTTGGAAACTCTGCCGAAAGTTAATAAGGTCGAAAAATCTTTATCGTACTTTTTAAACAGCAATCACTGAGAGTTGCCAAATTAGACTTTGATAGTGGCTCTTAATGTTTGGTGGCCCCTTAAGTTCAGGGCGTTGTAAACTTCGTGTTACCCATTTTAAGTGCAAGATGTAATGTTGTAATGTGTAAATTCAATCACTAATGACATTCTAATAGACCGGATACAAACGACGGTAATCAAATTAGTTGAGATCTAAATTTGGTTGTTGTGATCTTTCGTGTCTTATTGCTGGCAAACTACCTAGGAACTCTAAAGACCTCATTTAGATTACAGAACTTCGGTTATTTATTTATATGAGTTGACTTAATAAACTCCTCCCAATGAGGAAAGTTGTATTTAACTTACCCAGGCAGCAACAGCGCTCGTTTCCATTTATTAAAATATAGCGACTAGTGAAACATTTTAATATTTACCCAATGGGGCTTTGTAGATTTATTTAAAATCTCAGATTTAGCTGGACAAGCATAAAATATTCAATCGTATGCAAGACCCGACAATTGAGACGTTAAAAGGACCCTGTTTAAAAAAGCATACAAATATTGGCGGGTTCGACACGAAGGCTTAGAAGAAAATAACTTGGAGCATGTTTAATATTGATGCTGAAGCCACTGTAGAAAGCTATGAATAAAATATCTGTTTGCTCTAACGCAGCTCTGGATTTGCACTAGAAAGGATAATGAAAATGTGTGAGAAATGTCAGGTTTCTTAACTAAATATAACGCGATATCAGGTTATACGATTTTCCAAGTTACGTTCATTGTTATGACAGTACTACTTAAAAGAAAAATTTATTGAACAACAAAATCAACAGCTTTTATGAACTGCAGCTATGGGAAAAATCACACAAATTATTTTTGATGTGCGTTTTTCAAATTGACTTGCAAAAGTCTTATTGTTCGAATTATCCACTTCAAAAAATCAATATAAAAATTGTCACATTCATTGATACTTACTCTACACACGTGAATTTCATATATATTTGTCAAATGGATTATCTGTGTGAACTAGATCACGTAGGTTTCTGGTAATTCCCAATTTTCTTGACATTCAGATTGATTGAGATTATAAATATATCAGACTTCAAAGATAGAAAACGGACAATGAAACAGTAAGCTCCTATTTGCTAAATTTCATGGTTTTTGAAAAACAACCTGCATTTTTTAATTTTAGCTTAAAAATTCACCAATTGCCACCAATTTTTACTGATCAAACTAGGCGCGTCTGATCTAATCGCCGCACAAGCAATAAAATTGTTTTAAGATATCACAGATAAGTGCATTATATGCATTTTATTAATCCGAAAATTCAAGCAGCGGAAATTATTGAATATACCAATAGAAATTTGTATAGAAATATGCACGAAAACGGAGCAAACCCTAGGAAAGAATAGGCGCTAATCAGGATTCTAATAATAACAAATATGAAGGGAGTGTAAAAAATCCTTAAATCGTATTTTTCATTTACTTGCAAATCCACAAAATCCTGAGATTTTTGTGCCAATATTGTTGGAAGCTTTGATATATATCTATATACTGCAAAGCGGGAAATAAATAAGAAAAGTCGTAACGTAATTTCTAATATTTATAAACCTCATTTGATCCGCAAAGCTGGGACTTAACGAACGTGAGCAAAGAAATTTACGAGATAGATTGGAAAGTAACTGAAAATTATTTCACTTTGCCAAATTCTAGAAACCCTGGCGCATTTACACTTTAATTTTGTGTACCTACTCTATGAGACTGTTAATTTTTTAAATGAATAGTGAAGCGAATTAACGGCGTTGATTTTTCTAAGATCTCGAATAGGATTTAAATAATAATTTATAGTAGTTGCACACTGGCACTGCTCTACACATATTTTAATCAATATTTAGTATAATGTTTTGTTTTAATTAGTAAACGTTAATTTGCACTGCTGTCAACTGTCCATCGACATGGCTAAGCAAGAGGATTTAATTCGCAATTTAATTACCGGGAAATGAGCATTAGGTAATTATTAGAGATATTAATTTCTTTATTACAAATATTAATTAGTTAACGGTGCAGTTAAACTAAAGCATAAATAAATTTGTAGGCGCATATTTAATAAACTATGGGCCAGCATTAACACAATAAAGGATGTTTGCAGGCTATAAATCTTTCATTATTGAAAATCGATTTTCTATTATTGTAGTGATTGGTTAAATTCATTCGTAATCAACCCTCAGCAAGAAAATAACCAATTATTTATTTCAGATGCTATTCAAAATTTCTATTGGTTGGGGGCTCTTGATCGGGATCGAATGTAACAAACTCATAAATATGTATTATCGAAAAAGCGAAATTGCATTTCTTTTTTAATCACGATAGTGCAAGCAGCGCTTGTATGTCTTGAGAGTCATGAAACATTTCCTCTGCAGAATCTAAATTATTAACGGCAGATCATCAGAGCAAAGTAAATCAGCTTGTGTATGTAAAATCTATTTATTATAAATTTGTTTGCAAATATAGCAGATTTTTCAATCTACATTTTACACTGTCATCATCAGTTTCATTAGTTTCAGACACAGTTCGTAATATTTTAAAAGAAAATGTTGTAATTCTCTATATAAACCTTAGGCCCAAACTCATAAATGTGTGTTTTTCGGGGGACAAACGCGCAAAGAAATTACGTACAAACTTCACATTGAACGTGTTTGATTTTCGTAACATTTTAATTGATCTAGCTTTTACCAGTTTAGGATATTAACAATATAATATGTGGATTTCTTACTTACCGAATCCTGAGGTAAAAAGCAAGCAGACTTTCACTAATATTTTTACTTTCCAACGTACCATTATTGACCGATCGCGACCCGTACGCGCCAGAACCTGAAACAAAAAAAAATTAAAGCTGAAAAATGTGCAATTCAATAGGTATATCATAAATCATCAATAGAAAAGTTCAAAAAAAAATGTAAGAAAAGTTATTGAACTATTGAAAAAGTTAATTATACTTGTGTCACGTTTCTAGTTTAAAGTGCCTTGTTTAGCTGAGTCAAAAAGTTTAGAATCTGTAAATGGTAAATAATGTTATTAACTGAGAAATACGCGAAATGTAAACAATCAAGAGTTGCGTTTGTAAAAGAAAATAAGCTGATATTAAAGCATAGAATGATTGAGTTATTAAATATTAAAGACAATGTCTTATTAAATTTCTTGATGAAAAAGTCAAGTAGCTAAAAGTTGGTGATAAAAGCAAGAATATACGAGTATATAACCTCTCGGAAATCAAATGTTCAATAAATATGCCAATTTATATGTATACGGCGAATTTTCTATATACGTGTAGCCAAAATCTGGGCCCCGGAGATATCAGAAAATTACTTTTATTATATTTATTTCCTTTTTCCGTTATTCTGTTTGGTTATTATTGAATCAGGAACATAAAAGGATGTGACAATCTGTATTAAAGTTTGAAGTAACGTAGAGTTTTTGTTCGACAACTGTTCGTTTTCTACTACCTATTCTATTAACTTTATATTTTCGGGAATGCGATGTTTGCGCAATTTTCCATTAGTTAAAGGCAACTACTGCATACAGAGTTTTATGTTAAGGTTCTTAATAGAATGCGAATATCTACGGAGTTTTAAAATATTTAGTTCGAACTTTCGATAGATCTAACGCAAGCTGAAATCCATTGAGTAAATAAAGTTTACTGAAAATTAAGTGTACTGGAAAACTCGAAACTGTATATCGACGTGATGGAAATAAGAATTGACCCAGCTTTAAATTTGATAGGCTTTATTCCGGACGTAACTTCGACGGATTACTAGTCAGGTCAAATCAATAAGTTCATCTAGTAAAGTGCAACCTCTATGTATACCTACTCTAAAAAGGCAAACCTTCCTGAACGAATTTCATTGGCCTTCGTATATAAGCCCTAGTAAAAACATCGTTTTTTAATTCAAACCTAAAACAGAATGAATGAATTCTTCTCCTTGATGATCAATTTTTGCGCCAACTCGCATTAACTCTGATTTTGCAATAGAGTGTTGGCGGACCAAAGAGATCATCAAAGCTAAGTATATTGTTGAAAATTAAAACGAAAATGTTCGCTATACGCCGAGCGATTTAATGGATCCCTAAGTGCTACTTGCAAGAAGAGCTGCTATATAACTCCTAAGATTTCAAGTCATTGACTTTGTTTTACACGGTTTAGATTTTTATTGGGCCTTTTTATTCAGAATCGCTGCTGAATTAACTGTTAAAATTCCCTGTTTGCTATGCAAGGAATTCAATAATTTGCCACTGTTAAATCAGAAAGGAATAACTGCTTTATTAATATCTATATTCGATTTTTCTGTGAAATGTGTCGTTTGGATATTTTTCTATTGCCGTCAGTATCTGATCATTCCATTCAACTTAAATAATAAGGTCTCCTTGATACAAGTAATTTATTAATCGCTAATGCAGATCATCTTTATCCTCGATCTAAATCCAAGTTTGTCCTATTTCAGGTTCAATCGTAGATATTAATTTGGAACATTGGAAATTTGACCTGGGCCTACATTAACATTCGATTAAGCGGCCATTGGTGACATGAAGCAAAATACCACCAAAGGCGAATCTCTTTCAAATGGGTCTTGTCTGAGTGGGAAGGTAAGTGCAAATACCAATATTCCTGGAAATTGAAGCTGGCTCCGACTTAAGCCAAGTAAATTAATGGGGTCTTAAGTGATGTTTGCAATAAGACGTGATTAGATTACGATTATCCACAGAACACAGGCCGCAAATTTAACGATTCGTGCTAATAGAACATTTTTTTCTAACTGAAAACGTACAATGACAATCTCCTGCTGAAATTATGCTCACGGCTTGAAATTGGTGAGATTTTCGTCATTTAGGCGGTCGTGAAAAAAATATCGCCCTAACGTTTCCCAAGCACGAGTCACCTGCATCCTCAGATATGTTTTTCGTCTGAGCATGCAGGACCAAAACTTACCATTTTAACATTGTATTATTGTTGTTTGCCCGGTTCTTCAACCCATTAATCCATTGCAGATTTTCAATTCTCATCTTATACACATGTAGTGATTGTCATTGAATCCTCTATTAAGATACAATCGGCAGTCTATGAAAATATTTTGAATTGATAATATCAGTCCACTTGTACAATTGGAAATGCGAAAAGACACTTGACTAATTGTGATATGCATTTCAATCAACTTATCGGCGATGAAATGTTAAAGAAATGGATAAACAGCTCGGTGTTCTAGTTGTTTCACTGTCTACTGACATTTGATAAGTTTGATTGATGGAATAATCCATGCAACAGTTCAGGGTTCATTAGTAGGAACATAAATTTGCAAAAAAATGGTGTTTGTTTAAGTATCTGAAGAGTCTCTAAAGGAATCTTCCAGACCTGATTTTTTCAAGCCAAAATTAAAAAAGTTTCCCAACAACATAATTTTTCAGCATCGTACAGTCGCTTCTTGAATTTTACATCAATCAATGTGGTTATCTAATACTGAATCGCTAATATTTCAGCCAATAAAACGGTTGAACATTGAGTGTTGCTACCGTTTTGCAGCCAACATGATAATTTCAAATGTTTTTAAATAATTGTTAAGAAAAGTCGTTTTGCCAAACAATAATCCAAGAAACTCGGTTAAAGCGACGTGAAACTGTGTATATCGGTAACTCATTTAGATCTGATTTACTCTCTCTACTCATTTCCATATAATAATAAGCCGGCACTTGTTGCTTCATCCCTTCAGCGCGCAGTGGAGCGACATCATAATAGTGCCAAAAGAAAAGGATTTGCACAGCAATGTCCTTACTTTATTGCAGAAATTGTAAAAACCTGTAGCAACTACCTAAACGGTATTGGAAACCTTTAGAAAGGCCTTAAGTTAATGTAAAAAATGGCCAACAAAAGCAATCCAAAGTCTTAAATCATAAAGTAAATTGTTTTTTCAAAGCACGCTATTAACTGAACTTTTTGTTGACTTCTGTCATGTTCCTCAGCTTATAATGGCTCAAATTGAAAGTGAAGCTAATCCGCTTATGAAGCTTCGCTCACGCAATCCTAGTCACGCTACCAGAAAAAAATTGTATTTGGGTTCCAGCACATTTGACTGGGAATAGTCGCATCTTTTCCAGTCTCCAACATTTTTTCTTGTTGATTGAAACACCAACTGTGAAATGAAAGAATTGAATCGGAAATACTTTCATTAAGTTAATTTTTCGGGTCGCTGTTTAATTTAACTTTAATGCCGCCTAAAAAGGCCGGTCACAAAAATTAAAATCCACATCTGTCTATAAATGAATGGCGCAAAAATGAAGATAATAAAACAGGAATTAAAAATTCCGCAAAGCCTAGAATAACGCCTGCATGCAGAGGTGCTGAGACCAGAACGGTGGAGAAAAATCAGGCGAATTATGCCAACATAACTTGGAAAGAAAGGGGCTTGAAAACCAGAAAATGTGAACAAGGGCCTTTTAATCAAGTGTTTTGCGTCTGGTTTTTCCACGTTCAAGCTCAAGGATTGTGTTCGAAACAGCAGAAAAAAATGAGTTCATTCAAAATCAATTCAGTTAGTATATTGTGAAGGAAACGCTCATTGTTCTCCTGGATGTTAGAATTGTCAGATTATGAAACCGGCGGGGGGTAATTGAACTTGAGAGTTTCATTAATTTCAGCAAGCGGGGAAGAACGAATTTCAATGAAACTTTGGAAACAGTTTACTCATATATGACATTTTACTGCGTTTTTTCAATTCTCCTCTTGCTTCCGAAAGTAGGATAATCCGCACAAAAGCCAATTTCAATAAAACTCGTCAACAAAGCGAATTAATAAATATGAAAATGTGCAGTCGCTTGGAATTGTTTTGCCTGTTAAAGAGCGCATCGGAGCAATTTTGAAGAAATACCTACAGTAGGCGCTTGGAGTCAGTAATTACTTAATTTACATACTATAAATGAAATACAAACGGCAGTAGATTAGGAGATTTTTAAAGAATACATTTCTAACATGCCGATGTTACACATTTTTTTGAAGATTCCTCGAATCTGTTATTGCGCTCGACAAAATGTTTTATTATTTTGTAAGCAAATGTGCTTTAGATTAACTGATCTTTCCGCCCATGCTATTTACATTACATAAATGCTTAATTACTTAATTGTAATTGTAGTCTTGCAATCGTTCAATTAGGGAGGTCGACAGAGGAGCGAAACGGGATTTTATTGCTTCTTTAGGGAGGCATAGAGGTTCTGAATCAGTTTTTCTGAAAGCCTAATAATATTTTTTCGTTCATATAGTAAAAAGTTTGAAGAATTTAGCAGTGGATTTAATTTTTTTGGTGGTGGTGGTTCGCTCTCAGAATGTGTCCACAGTCTGTATTTGCCTGGAAAAAAATTTGCTAACGCTATTGCATTAACAAAGTGAAGTGTGTCATGTGTTTTCCTTCTACTTGCAGTATCATTTAGCGTATTAAAATCCGATATTGAGCATGGACGTAATTGAAAAAGGAAATTAAAGATGCAACATTTTTCACTGCATCGATGTTTGCAATTCCACTTAATCAGAGAACGAACGCTAGAGGAGTTGATCATTTTATTAAAAGTAGGTAGGTGAAAGTCCTCTCAAAAATAGAAAATTATTTTCGTGAGAAAACGAATTTCAGAATTAGATCGATGACGGTTATTTTCATATGAGGTCGACTGAGCGTAAAAGGGCAAAAGAATAAAGAAGGAAAAAAGGAAATTTCTTTATATCGCGCTATTATTATTACTTCCACTTCATGGCGAAGAAGTATTGGTAAATATATTTCAATATGTTGACGAGGTTGCAAAGGTGGCATTTTGACAAAGAGGTGATTTTTTTTGTAATAGACGCATTTGGAAATATTTTAAGTAGTCCGGACTATTGGAAGGAACTTAATACCTAATAAAGTATTTCCAACTTTGAAACTATCCAATCTGAAAATTCAATTACCTACTACTTGATGTTAGTTCCCTCGAACCTACCTCACAATTAAATATTAATTTCAACTTATTGAAGTTATTGCATACGCCGTGCAGATTTGCGATTAAATTGTTTCTCGTTGCTGATCTCCTATTTCAATTGTAATAAACGATCTTCTTTCACATTTTCACAGGGGAAATAATAAATTAGATAATAAATGGTTCAATTCCAGAGCTCTAGATGCAATTTAAAACTTCATAGTGAGATATCACTTCCAATATACTTTCAACGATCGAAGCCAAAGGCTAAAACTAACTAAAACTGGACCAAAGTAAGAAGATACATTCCATTTTGCAACCACTGATTGATGGTTTAGAATAATGTATTTCATTTACTTCGTGCCCGTGCACCGGCGAACATATTTCTTCCAGAACTTTCATATTTTACGTACTATGACATACTAAAGTCTTGGATATTTCAAATTGCATGTCAAGACATATGTCTACGCATAAACCTAAGTCGATAATCTGTTTCTAACTGAAAAGTAGCCAAGTTTTCCATAACAGAAAACCCGGAAAATGTAAATAATTTCATTTTGGATTTATTCTTCTGTACTGGTGCGTTTCTCACTTCGCTAGAATTCGGCAATCTCGCTTCTTAGTTTGAAATTGTTGGATCCAAACAACGAAATAATTTCATATTTCGATTCACAAAGTTTTAATTCATTTTTATTTAAAGGTGCCACATTGTGTAAATAATTTTTCATTCATTTCATTTCCAATGAACGTTTTTAAACTCAATACAATTATAAAGCAGTAGTATTTCATTATTTTCAAAAATTCTTATTCAAGATGAAAACTGAATCAAATCAATTTAATCCAATTTTTTCAAAAGTATAATAGCAAATCAAACATGAGTAGATTTATGATTGATTGTGTAATTGAACCCGGAAAACAATATTGTCACGTCAATCATCATGTGATTGATACTGCCTTGTTTTCTTAAAATGTCCACCTATGTTCTAAGCCCCAGCTTTGGATGATCCACTCCGAACTGCCAAATTTAATGTTAAAGGCATTTTTTATATAGAAAATCTCGAGAAACAAAGCATGAGCGTTTGGTTTGGATTTCACTAAACTTCAGTTTCAGTATTCTGTTCGAGATTTTCAAATCGCTGATAATGGCACACCAATTTCGTTTCATTAGCGCCTTAGAGAGCAAAAATATTTCGTAAAAGACGACTTGAAAGGGCTTTTAAATTATACAGTAAATCTTATGTCATAAACACTTTATGTGAAACGTTAAATTGTAAGTCGCTTAATCTTCTCAAAATTTGAATCCTTTTAGCTTTCATGGAGTTGAGAAAACATTTCGTTCGGGGAGTTGATTTTCGCCGAAAAGTATTTATTTGGAGAAGTACTAAGTACTTAATTACTTTAGGAATGTGGCTGATTAAATTAAGTCTTGACATTTAATTATAATATGAGATATTTGTGAACTTATCTAACCTGTTTTCCTTTGATTAAAAACGTTTCAAAGTAACATTAACTAAATAAATTCATCGCATAGTTGCGCTTCAAAATTACACAATCGAATTTATAAATCTCTGAAGAAAACTTTATTTATATAAGCTAGACGAGTAAAATTTAGTTAGCAGCCATAATGCACAGTTTACTCAGTTTTCGATAATTAATTCGACTAAATTAAGTTTTCGCCAAGAAACAAATTGCGTTTGCGAATATCAGATCCACCGCAAGCTTAGCAAAATGCTAGCCATTAATAACGTTCCAATTGATACACGCATTAGTAATTGACAAATAACATACTCAGTAAGTAAAACTAAGCGAGCATTTGGGTTACGAAGCTATAAAATAGCGATCGAAAATAATTCCCTTATTGCACCGAAAAGTAAAATTCAGTTTCAATTCAAATTACTTTTGCATTAATGGCATTTAACCGGCGATTTCAAAACGCCCGCACTTCTTTACCGAAACCAATTAATTATTTATAATATTTATATAAATATCTACCGTTACAATCAAAATGTAATTAATAAACAACGATTTTTCTGACATGACATGTCCGCTGATTTATATTCAATTTATTTTGTAGCATTTGGTTTTGACCAAACGAATTAATCTCATTTCGAGCTTTAAATAAAATGTTCGTTGAAATTTAGCTAAACTGCAAAACGCCAATGCATTTGGATCACATTTAATATTTCAATTACCATTGAAACTGATATGTTTCACTTTGCAAGTTTGACTAAGTTTTGCCAACATTTTCTATTGAAATCCAGCAAGTTGCTAATTTGTTAGTGGAAAATTATACAAAATTGGATTTCGGGTACCGAGATTCAAGTAGTAGTTTTAAACGGCGCGTATTAATTAGTTTTGATGAGAGAGTTTTAATGAAAGATGCGCCTTTATCCGAGCATCAAATACACGATTGATTAGAAAAAATGATCTGAAAGTTGATGCATTTAATGAGTAGTTTTATGCCTTTTCTGTTGACTTTTTGGCATGAGGGTTCAAATATACAAAATGATTGAAATTAATCTTCAATCATGATAAAGATATTCAAAATACATATACCAAAAGAAGCGTTCCTCCATAAACTGTACGCTTCAAAATTGCCGCACTAAACTCAACTCAAATATATCTAAAAAAGTTTAGTGAGTAACTTCAAAAAACTTCTCAAACGCACTAATTAACTCGACTAACTCAGTAATCGTCTTATCAGTCAAATATATTAAAAGTGGGTTTTAAATACAAACATAAATTGTGCAGACGCCTTAAAATTAAAACTACTTAGCGCCCTAGCAAAAAATCAGTGGGGAAACTAGAGGTAAAAAGTTTCTAAAGTAGCTGAAAAGTTTTCCAGTGGACTTACCACGGAAACTTCGGAAGTTCTGGAGAGGAGATCTCGCAGACTAGCGCGCACTAAAGTTCTGACGCAACTGAGCGCTGGAGTTAGAGTCCAGGAACGAAGAGCATCCCATTTTCGGGAAACTCGAACTTCAAAACGCGCTTGTCTATTTCCCTGTTCAAATATATTAACTGTAGAAGCGTTTTTCGATTTAAAACTTGATCAGAGTCCTCTCTTTTATTTGGTTAACGCCGAAACCCATATCCAGGTTAATAGCAAAAATTTACGATTACTTACCTTACAAAAAATTTTAATTAATTTGTTTCAAAACTCTGCAATGTTTTGATACGGAACAGTCCAAACCTAATGGGGATTTTGGTTGAAGAAAGCTGCAGATCGTCATTTTTTGTATTTTTTTATTCATTGTACATCCGAAGTAATATTGGAACTTTGAACACATTTCTTGTCTAAAAATTTAAAGAAAAAATCCGATCAATAGCGACTGTTTACGTCGCAGATTGTTTCCTTAAGAGAAGCTCTCTATAAACTGTTTATACAACCATAATAGCATTTAGCAACTTCAGCTGCTCTAATAGTAATTTGATAATATATAGTTTTAAAGCAATTGCTGAAAATCCAGCAGAATCTTTTAACAAGATGAGCTTGGCGGTTTGTTGCGGAGTAAATTGCTCTTGAACAGTTTTCTATTAGTTTCACCACTGCATATGCTAGGAAGCTGGTAAATAAAGTATGAAACGTTGCATGAACACTACAAGCTAAATGTTGGCGTGTACCCAAACTGTCTGGAGATGGCGGATAATATTGAAATTATCTAATCCTGCTGAAGATGAATAAATGTTGCTATTTTGGATATACCGTATACGTGACAAACACAATTTCTGGGACGCACTTTTGCCATTTATTTAACGCAAAAGGTGGTTTTAGAATTTTAAATTAACCAGATTTTCATGCGGAAATACTTTTATATGTCAGCTCTACGTTCGACGAGTTACTTCCATCAATACCTCAAGTTAATCTAGCAATTAGGAAAGAGTTGAAGGCAAGCCCTCATTATTTGAGGATTACTCCGAGCGACAACGGAGCAGGCTGGTTAATGATTTTCTATAACTTTGCAGAATCGGTTTCCAAATTATTCGATCGGCCTAGTTACTTTCAATTAAAGCGAACATTTTTTATGTTTTTATGGGCTTGAAAATTGTTTTCTTGTGTAGCATGTTTATTGTGATAAATATTAATTCCATCCCGAGTTGATAAAACTGACATTCTACTGCAACTAAAATTAATTTAAGCAATCATCTGTTCGCACAAACCAATAGAAAAAATGGAATCTTAAATAAAAATATCCTTCTTATTTCATCATTAGGGACAAGACTATCACAGTTAGTTAAGTCTTAGTTGTGTTGTTAGTTCACAACTTTTAATTTATTTTTGTAAAAATGTTTCATTGGTTTTTAAACTGCAATTAAACAATCAGACGCAAATAAAATTCCTACGCAATAAAAAAAACCCGCTGTATATTGGTGAAAATAATCAGTCGTTTTACTAGAAAAAGAAAGTAGACAATGGAAACTAATCCCAATGCTACCCTGTGTCGACAGCAAAGTGATTTATAAATATATCATAAATTAAAAAACAATAACTGAGCGCAGTAATTTTTGATAAATGTAACGCAAATAATTCGTTATGAAACAAAAACGGTAATTGTATAAAATGTACGGTAAAACAATATTGAGCAAAAATAATTTAGTATGAGTTAGTACTTGCTAAATATGTACATGATTCAGCTCTTCTATAGAAACGCATACATTTGAGAAGTCTTTAAAACAACTTGATTTTTCGTGCGAACGAACGTGCAGCGCCACTGATCTGCTCCTTAAGAGAATAATAAATTAGGCTTGTCGTGATTTTTAAGGTGCGCGTAAATAAAGAAAACAAAAACCTATTTACCTTGATGGCATTCCTATCAGGTGAACGTTCGTTTTAACTTTCAAAAACAACTCAGACTTATCGAACTGGAAAGACTTCTGTTTGTCGGATATTTTTAGGAAATGTGCAATTTTTTCCTACCTGCTGTTGCAGGTTGTTATTAGTCTTATGCTTTTAAGGTAAATGTTTATTACTAGTCGGAATTTAAACTAGCTATGCGGATTTTGTTGGTGAATAAAGCGTTTTGATGGTAATGCTTTGATAAATAATAACTTTGCTTAATGAAATTTACTAAAACTCTATCTAGCAACTGCAAAGAAACAAAATGCAAATTATTTCTTCATGACCCTCATAATTGAAGCGAAAAAGTTGTTTATTAGTTATATTTTGCTAATATTGAATATTTTCAATTAAAAAAAGGTACATTTCAAGTGAAGTGCAAAGGATAAGTAGGTACTAACCAACGGAACAATCGAATTTTTATTTTTGCGTCGCATGTACACTTCCTAGCGCTTTTTAGATATGCTTTATCAATACATTAGGCAATAAAATAATTGAAATCGGCAAAATCCGCACCGGTTTTAATAACGCTGATATTTTCGTGCTTTTCCACTATTTCTCGACGCTTTTAACAGTCGCAGAAAATTCACACCTTCAACTGCTTGAGGTTTCATTTATTATGCAAAATTTGCTACAATTAAGTGTTAATTTGAAATTTACTAAATAAATAAGTGTAATGGACACAATTTTTAGGAAATTGAAAACCGAAGACGTAAGACAGCGGCAAAGCCAAAGTCCTAAAAATGGGTCTTAATTGAAGTGATTTTCTATTGATTACAAAGTATTAATGAAATAAAATAAGTAAAAATCAAGTCAATTGAAAAAAATCGCAACCCAAAATTCGCTGACTAAGAACGTTCTATAAGTGTTCACCATAAATATTTGCGATAAACATAAGATAAAAGCATACACACAATACAATAAAAATAAACGTGAATCCATGTTTTCTTAGTAAAACATCTAGTTCTTAATTCCAGCTGATTGATATCTTATGTCAATAAACGTATTTGCGGCTTGTGTTATTACAATTTTTAAAATTCATTAGCTTTTGAAATTGTAAAACTTCCAGTTATCTTTTGTCTTTAGTAATTAAAACACGTGGAAATAACTGAAAAATACACGGCTTTTTACGGATGATGAATGTATCAAGTAGCAAGTTTAAAAAATGTTAATTTAACGGCGAAGAGATATGTAAATAACAAACTACCAAGTCGGTTGCAAAAAATGTATAACAAACTTGAAGGCAATAGAGAAAATGCGAGAAAAACGAAATTATTACTAAACATGTCAGAGGGAAGACTGAAAAAAGGGTAGGAAATGAAAAGAAAATTGAAAAAAATTCACACAGGAAAATCGTAGAATAATAGCAATAGTGTTTTGATTTGGAGGAAGCCTAAAGTAAATGAAAATACGACTACGAGAATCCGTTTGAATAAAAAAAGTAAGTCGATTAAACCAAGAATATGGTAATATAAGTACTGATATAACAGAAAAAAAGGCAGGCTCAAGTACAAAATCAGTTGATTTCAAAACCGAGTAATCAAAATGCGGAAGGAATTTTCTATTAAAATGAAAAAAAAATTCCGATTGTGATGAGATGATAATGAAAACAATCATAAAACACTTGATCTACAACGCCAGATATAACAGGGGGCAAGTAATCAGTAGCAGGAAAAAATTTACCTTGAGAACAGAAATTAAATTTAACAATAAATAAAAAAGTTGATATAAATTTTCAAGTATGTACTACATTCAATAAAACACTTGAATTTAATGTACATCAGGAAACTAAACACGATTCGAGCAGAGCTGAAGATGTCAACCCACTCATGCTTACAAAACATCGTAAAAAAATTTCATCAGTCTATGGATTTTAATATTGAACATTTGCCATTTTCAAACATTATAATAAGTAACCTTTGAAGGACTAACTAATTGTTAATAATTAATTTTATTTCTGTATAACAAAAACGAAAATATGGTGGGAATATTTATCAAATTTTGCGGTTTTCTTCATTCTAAACAGTCTTTATGAAAAGTGGCTTCTCAAATGATGTTTGATGTTTAATTCTTGTTTATCCACTAATTGTCGTTTCGACAAAACCGGTTTTGCTGCAACAAACTGGAAAGAAACCACACAATAAAAATAAAATGACATTTTATTAGCGCTGGAAACTACAAAATTTTGAACATATTTTCAAATAATTATAACTAGTGTCTTGTGGTAGTCAAAACTAAAAAACTTATCTACTTTAGGATATATAAATGAACATGTGACATTGATAAATCGCATTGCCTACCTTTCACCTTGTAAATTCATAGAAAATAAAATAGTAAACATATCAAAAATAAATAATTTTTTGCAATTTATGTACACAATGTAATATACAAACTGGGAATACTTAATTAATTATCACATAATCCTTAGAGGTAAAATACTTTCGATTGCACATACCCGGTCTTGCATTTACAAGACGTTATTAAGTAATTTCATTAAGATTTAAGCCAGAGGCGGAATGTTGTAAGTTAATTAACTATGCCTTGCCATTTTTGAGACCATTTGAATAGCAGTTAAGTGTCTCCTCTTCGGATAGTAAGCTAATGGTGCCTTCGAATCTTTTGCCTTTGACTCTTTGCTCGATATGTTCGCCAGCATAGGATAATAACGGTGAAATTTCAACATCGACTCCTTCCGTAACAATACCGCCAGCTTCTTCGATGTAACTTTTATGCAATACTAATAAATCTCTTTTAGCGGTCGACGGACAGTCTTTCCCAACACTGTCAGGGTTCTTGAGAGCGCTAAATTCGGAGATACGAGGTACTTCCCACGTAACGAATTTATCTGTGAATTGAAATACATCAAAAATAAATTTTTCGATTTTAATGCCGTTGGGTTCGGAAGGTTTTATGTGGTCGCCGTTACGATCGACGTAAGGAATCTTCTTTTTGGCCACATGCAATTTCAGCTCTGACTCATGCTGTTTTGCCACCCGTTGTAAGAAGGATGTGGAGAAGAAATGGTTGCAAATATTACCAGAACTGAATACCAATTTTCCAGATGGGTCAGTCAGATTTGCTGTTTTCTCGGTAATTTCACTATATTCCACTACTTGGTATTTGCCATCGACTTTGCAAACGACTCCCACAGCTTCATTAGGGCTATTCTTGCTGACAACTTTAGCTCCACATTCCGCTTTCTTCTTCACGCAGTATCCAAGAAAGACCGGATCGGCAACTTTAACTAGGATATTATCCACACTATGAGCGTGAACGTATTTGATTCCTCTTTGCTCCATATCGTCCAGAATATGTCGTTCGCTGAGCGCTCGATAAATGCCTCCGTTTCCATCAGGAGCCATGGCAACTGCGTTCTTTTCATCTAGAAGAAGTTTTCCATCGAAGTCGAAACAAGGCAACAGGCCCTGTTGGAATAAAATGACATCGTCTTGATTTAGGCCGAAATAGTCGTTTTTCTCCAAGAATTTCTTCGTGGTGGCATTAGTGGGGCCACTGGTCATGATGTACCAAACAACACTTCCAACTCTTCCAGTTTCTTGCTTGGCCAAGTTGATCACTCTTCTGATTCGTTCCGCCTGGATTTGGAACAAAGATTTTCCTGACGGAAGATTGACTGAGTACATTCCCTTGGGATAGTTGACTCCAAGTCGCGTCCCTTGTCCGCCAGCTAGAAGAAGAACCGCAACGCGACCCTTGGAAATTTCTTCTAATCCAATGCTTCGGTAAGTCATCAGTTCTTCCTTGTCAGCATTCTTCTCCGATCCGAATTGGTCGGCTGGAACTGGCTGCATTCGCGCGTCCACTTTTTCAACATCCTCGGTAATTGATTCTTTCGCTTTCCGGAAGAGCGCATTCACTTCTTGAAATTTAATTGTTTTCAGTTGTTTTAAAAAACTTTCTCGTTCATTTTCGTCCAGTTGGTCAACGAACTTTAAAATATGGTCTTGCTGGTACTCGACCAGCAGTTCTCGCATTTTTTCTATCGAACTCATTTCGATTACCGAGAGTAAACACTCGCGATTTTAGTCATTCGCTTCTCAAGAACGGTGAACTTATATGACGAGGAATACCCTCGTCGAAGCCTTCTATTATATGCCACGCTTGCCGAGTCCATTCTCCCAATCACCTGGCGTTGCCGCTAATCTGTAGTACACATACTTAATACTCAAAACAATGTTGCCATTAGTTATTCGTTTTTCTAGCCTTTTTATGTTTTTTTTATTTTATTTTCTTATTATAACTATTTTCACTTTTAACAAGACGTTAATTTAAACTTGCAATTAGGATCGTTGCGTTTGAAAAACTGGTGATTTTCGGATCAGTAGGTGAGCACACCTCTGAAGATGCTGGCTATGCGTGCTAACGAAACGTTGGGACCAAATTGCTATCCAAGTCGCCCTTCTGACCCGAAACTCTCCAGTTCTTTTTATATTCAGATCACTTGCCGTTCTCGTTATACCGGCGCAAACAGTTTTTAATTTTAAGTTGAACGCTCTGTATAGAGCTCTCTTAATTTGATCATTTCAGACACATTTAGTCTAATTGTTTGGCTACACATTGTCCAATTAGAGTGAATTATTGTTTCTTTAGTCTTTAGTTCATTACCGCTCTTTCATCAGAAGTATCGAGATAAAGTTTAGACTTTTTTAGGCAGAGCTAAGAAAATTGACAATTTGCGAACAAACGCCTGAATAAAGCTGAGCTGAGCTGAGCTAAAGCGAGCTGTTGCAAATGAATTTTTGCTTTAACACTAAAGTATGAATTAATAAAATTTCATTTTTATGTGATTGTCTCGATATCAAGTAGTTAAAAGTTTTACTCTATTTTTTTTATAAACGGGTATTTTAATGGCTTATTTTGTTGCGCTAGAAACTTTGAAGATTTATGGATTTGCACATTTTTATAATTCTGTTGATTCCAACACTTTGGCAAATCAAAACCGATGCTGCTTTTTTACTCGTAACACCTTACGCATATATTTAAAGAATTTCGACATATGTGTGCTTAAAACCGGGGACGGGGTTAGAAAAATATAATTGCTGTATTTTTTGCATTTTTATATGCTTATAATGCAGCTTTATAATGTTCACCTATATGGATGGATCGAACCACTGATACTGCCAAATATCAGTGAAAAATTCTTTTGCAAAACTAATCAACGATAAATTCAATTCGGATTGCGCTAGACGCATTTATTCAGCATTCAATAAGCAGCTTTTTTCAGTGGTTGCAACATTTTCCAATTTCTTTTAATTCGTTTATATTTACAGGCTATTTTTTGATCAAATCAATTTTTTGTCTGCCATATCAGATAACGGCTAATTATAGGCATGAAGAAGAATGAGAGTGGGTAAATCCAGCACTTGAACGATTTTTGCCATTTTTGAAATTTTTTTGTCAACACTTTCAGATAGGTGCATTGTTTTCGAAAACTCCATAATATCTTAATCAGATATAGTGTATTTAAGTACACGACTTGCCAATTTTAAACAGTGGCGTATGTATATTTATTGCTTTAAATTTCTTATCGGAGCGTACAAATTTGTTTAGGAATTTCAAGTTCATAGTAGTTATAGATACGTCAGCCCACATTAGGAAGTCTATTGCCGTTATTCGCCGACTACAATTACTAAAGTTGTACCTATTTTAAATTTCCGTAAATAGCATTAGATGGAAAAATTATTTGTTTATATTGCAATAATCCAATATAACAAAAATCTAATTTTTAATGAATCAATCGGATAATATCTATCTGATCGAAAATCCTTAAAAAAACTCTACAAGAAATGACGACTCGAATCTGATAAAAGTATATTTTCAATATTTTTCCAATTGGCATTACCATAAAGAATATCCAACACTAATTTGCGTGCTGGCGGTTAATGGCATCTTAAACGTGTCGGGTTTTTTCGAAGTGAAAGGGCAATCAAAGAACCTCAAATCGTTGCTTCTGACGACCTTAACAAAAGGTAATATATCTAGAATGCTGTGTCTACTTTCATATTAAAACTATTCGATATTTAAATGTAATATTGTATAATGGTTTCCGAGCAAATCCGAGGTCAGTGTGTAGAACGAAATGAAAGAACAAGTTTGCGGTGTAATAATACACTTAATGTCACTGGGAGACCTTAATATTCATTTCTAACCAGGAACTTTCACTATTTGTTTGTTTTTTACAAATTTTCTGTTTCCTAGTCTGCAACCAGTTCATTGGCGTTCGTCGATGCAACATTGTTATTCGCTTTGCTTTGTTCTGATCGGTTTCTTGTCCCGACTCTTTTAGATGCACTTTACAAAAAGTGCAAAATTTACACAGAATTTAAGAATCAAGTCACAAAAAACTACATGTTTCTCTATATTTTTTCACTTTTTGTGTATCCTTAAAAGCGGGTTGTTGGCCATATAATCTACTATTTCTACTTTTTAGTAGAAAAGGAATATTTGTATGTGGTTTTCCCAGCGTTGTGCACTTACCTGGCTCTCGAAGATATGTCATAAAATAAAATTAATATATAAAGGAAATGAACTAAATAAAAAACATCTTGACGCTTTTAAAACATTTTTAATTTTTTTTTAGTGTCACTGGAAGACATTTCAGACAACACACTTCCTCAACACGCGCTAAAACTATCTTAAATTAAGCTATACAAATACACTTAAATGCAAGGAGTTGAGCAAAGTACTAAAAAAACCACTGAATATCACATTTTTTTTTATTTTTTATTTTAATTTTTCACTGTTATCCGTGCCTAATATCGAAACAAAGGAAATTTGATTCAATACTTCACTTTCCTGAACTTTTAATTAAGAGTAATTAGTTTTCAAAATTGACATTGTACAGTCGGTTTGGCAATACTACTTTCGGGGGGTAATATTTCATGAAAACTTCCAGATTTAAAGCATTTTGTGTTAATTTGGTGAAGACCAATATTGTGACTAAGGTAAACCAGCTAATTTAGTTATTCTGGAAAGCAATTTGCTGTAAATTTTTGGTAGCAAATCAACAAATTATAGATGTTGGTAAATAATAATTGTCACAATACTGCCTTGAATACAAATATATGCAAAATGTAAAACTCCTTGCTATTTCCTTACAGAACTTAAGGTACATTTTGAACAAACCAATAGTAATATTGAAAGAGTTTAACTGAAACGAATCATTAAATCACCCAAAAATAACATGTTAATTAAAATAAACCCTAAGAAGAAATATGTCTATATAACAGAATTATAGAGAATTATATCGAAATTAAATTGCCCGAATTTAGTAACTAATAACTTTCAAATAATGTTGCAATATACACTATATTTCCATTATATAAACATATATTATGTATTACATATAGTATAGTTTTATCAAAATGTGCTCACTATTGTTACTCGTTACCATCCTAAGTCATAACTCAAAATTGTATTTGAAAATGAATTAAAGTAACAAACAGTTATTACAAGTAACACAAAATAAATGACTAAATATGATGCCAAAGCAATATTAAACGAACGTTTAATAGCATGAGTACGACTTGTAAACATGCTATTAGGCATTTGCGTCGACTACGCGAGTATTCCTATAGTGAGCCTTTATATTTACATAAACTTTTTTTATTTCCGACAACAAAAAAATACTTATAAATGTAGTCATGACTAATAAAATTGTAACATTCATAACTAATAAAAACCAATATGGTCCATCGCTGATTTTTTTTCTAAATATTATGTAGTGTTTTCTGTATTGATCTGCTGGAGTATGCATTTTCTTCAAAAATAATTAACACTTTTATCGATTTATTTTTAAGTATAATAGTTTATATTTAAATCAATTGTCAGAAATAAGCGGTTTGTAATCAAGTACTATGTTTAAGTATTGTTTTATTTTCGAAACTGAAAACATGTTCCAAGAAAAGCACACCAAGAAAATGGTGTAAAAATGCAAAGAATTTATAATCCAAATTATTATTCCTCAACTAAATAGTTGAGACAAAAAACACGGAGACCAACGAGAGCAACTATTAGAACTATTACTAGTTTTTAAGAAAAGTTGTATTCTTAAAAACTAAACCAAAAAAAACCCAAACTAACCCAAACTGTTCCAACATGGAAAATGTATTTAAATTGTTTTATTGAGGGGATTGTTTGAAAACCAAACTCATTGTTCTCTATCAAAATAGAATTATATTTAATAATTCTGTACAATCGACTAAGATGTAAGCAAACTAAAGGATTTGAATGCAGATCATCGTATTTTGAAATTAAACAGCGCTTCAAGAATCGCCATTATTTCTCGCAAATATTTTTTACGAACAATTTCGAAGGATATCAAAAGATTCATCTGAATCTGAGAAATCTAATAATACTACGCTAAATAAAATAGTACTAAGCAAATCGGTTATGATAGGACATAACCGATTCGAACAGAACTGTTGGATAAATGTGGTGTACACACAGCGATGAATTAGTTCAACCATGAAAATCAGCTAAGAATAAAAAATAAGGAAAAAACGCGAAAACTCTTGCAACAATGTAATAACAAAAACGAAACAGAACCTGCAGAAACGTGACTGCGATAATTTTCAAGATATCTAGAAAATATTACTTTCTTGCAAACTCATAGTATGTAGCATGTCACATTTAGTAATAAAAGGTGACAGGTAAAATTGGGTTACTAATATGTTATTCTATAAAATTCTATAAAACTGTTTAGGAACTCTGAACATTGTTAATCACATTACGCTACTTCCGTGTTATCCCCTACCTATGTTCTAATCGCGAATATTTGTCGCAATATTGGAATTATCGCAAAACGTTTCATCAGTAAGTAAATCCAAAGGAATAGAAATACAGGGTACTACGGTTTACAAACTTGAGTGGCTTACGCACGAATCGTAAACCCGCTCCAATAAGAAAAACAGATTCAAATTCCAGAATCCACTACATAAATATGTGAATCGAATTCCAATCTACCACAACAGCAACTATAGAAAAATATTAAACTTATGTTCTCCATTTTTTTTACATTTATAGGCAATGGCACCAATACGTAAATACTAATTACACGTTTTTACATCAGTTTTTTGCATATTTTTCATTTTTAACACTTGCGCTAATGCAATATAAAAAATTCAAAAAGCGCATTTTTAAACATTACTTAGAATTGAAGCAATTATTTAGGTTACCACTACAAGAAAGTAAAAAACATTGAGTTGTGAAGCAAAACAAGTTTGGCTTGCTCGTGAGCTATTCGGTGGATGAATTTTCACTTGCACCTAAAAACATAATATTACAATTACACAACATGTACCTATCAGTCAATAAATTTTTATCAATATTTTCAATACTTGGGGAACGGTACAGGCAATATTTGCACGAAGGATGCTATTTTCTCGGAAATATCTGGGAAAGAGTTATGATATATCGCACTTAATGCATTTTTTTATTGCAGATAAACTTCTAGTGATAAGTGTTTAAAGTTGTTTAAACTCCGAAGCAAGAGGTTTTTTAAAAAATTACACAAATCTTAATATTTTTTTAATTAAGAATCGTTAAATGTACCACACAGCATAAGCGCCTTTCCACACGGGCAACTTCGTGGCGCAACACGGACGCGACCATCGATTTAGCAGCGCTACGGTGGTGTGCTAATGTATGCATCGATCATATTGTCAGTTTTAAAATGAGCTCGAATAGTTAACAACATTTGCTTCTTTTAATAAGGATCCGCCGACAACAGCGTCTTCGACAGGCAAAAAAAGAAGATTCTAGGTGCTCCCATTACTGAGTGAACGGCCTACGGGGAAAAGGCCTGTTTTACAATATTGTATACAGATCTTTAGAAGATCCTGATACAATTTTGCATGCTGCAAATTGAGCCCGAATTATCGCTCACTATATGAACAGCTGGCGCCTCCTTTTGAGATCAGCAGATTTATATCAAAAATATTTCTTCTTCTCGCACGCCCATAAAGTTTCCAGTAAAACACCAACATCAAGTTGATTTGATCATCATGGCATATGATCTGTCTACTGATATGAATAAACTTCTCTGTCGGTTCGCTCTCCTCCCGAAAATCAATATCGTGCTGCACATTTACTGGCCGGTTAGCGACTTAGTAACTGCTGTGATGTTAAAATCAGACATATTGAAGGTTCATAGTGACCAAGATTATGATAGACTCGTTATGTACTCTGGATGTGGGATTAGTTTAGAAAATTAGAACTTCAAAGATAATATTAGGGAATAATTCCTGCAGCTCAAGCAAGAATGCTACCTAACCCTGCTAGCGATTGGGGAAACGATTTGTAGTTTTAGACAAGCAAGTTCAGATAAAATCGAACGCAACTGCGCTAACCACTGTCCAACATGCAAAAGACCATGATGCAAGCAACTAGATTTTTGGTTCACAACATAATTTTTTATAGTAATTCAGTTAAAGTTCAAATATATCTCCTTCTGCACAATAACCAATACATGTAAACATGGTCACTGCAATGGATTTGATTATATAATAGCAGAAGCTTTGAACAATTCCGCTTATTAACCAGTCAATTCTACAAACAAATTGGACCCCACAGATTTTGTTTCTTTTACATGGTTTTAAATTGAGACGTTTCAAATTGAGATTTATGTAAGGTTCGTCACAATCAGTCGCAAACCGACATTTTAGCCGTACGGTGTGAGCCCAGAACGACACGGAACTGTACTGTATTGTGTGTGATAACCGTACAGGTCTTTACTACCCAGTATTTTGCTTTATTTGAAGTTGATCAAATTGACCTTTTGACCCAATTGATTTGAGTTGATCAATCAGACTTAACATCGCTATAATTAATACCTTAAAACGTAATATAATAAACGCTCTCCCTGGTGAGCAAGAATTTGGGGCTTCGCCACGATATTCCGAATCTCACCGATAGCAATAGGAACTATTCGTTCGAAACTGTGTAAAAAAAACAATCCCGTGGGGCCCTAAACCAAATAATACTAACCTTGAGGCACATTTTCTTTGGATCTCCAGGAATCAGTACGGGCGCGCGAGCCCTTCTGGATGCGCCCAGATCCGAAAGACTGAGTACGGGTTCTTGAATTTTTAAAACTTATTCCTGCTGGAGCGCTCGTTCCTGGTTGTGGATAATTCTGAGCAGTTTGATCATATCTGAAAGGAAACACAATTTTCATTAAACAGTTCAACTTAAATAAGCTGTTTTTCTTACTTGTCTTTCGAGGTAGATGCTCTTCGACTGTCCTCCCGAGATGTACTCGGTCCAGCTGCAATTTGACTTTCGGAGAGAGTTCTATTTCTTGGCCTCTGGCGGTATCCTCGTCCATGTGGTGGCAATATTTCATCTATTCTTGGCTGCAAAAACAAACTTATGAAAAAATGAAACTAATTGGAAAATCAGCCGCTCACCTCAACCACTCTGAAGTCTTCGACGGTCTTGAACTTGGACAAGTATTTCTTAAGAACCGGCTTGACAGTTAGATGATTTCCATGTTTGTAATATTTCAAAAAAGCCCAGAATTTCTCGAGTCCATACAGCTGCACGTTTTCGTAATCTCGAACTGTTTCCTCCTGGAAGTCTTCATACAGATGAGGTCTAAACTTGACTTCGAGACCATATGAGTAGAAGCGGAAAAGACACTCTAACCCGTAGCGGTAGCCTTGTTCGGCATCTTCGAGAGCCAAAGACTTGAATTCATTGTACATAGTTCGGTTGAAGTTTTCCCGCAGAAAGAATGACCAGAAACGGAAGAGAGTGTTCATTTCGTTTGACTGGCCGATACCAAACCGCTTGCGTTCTGAAAATAATAGTATAAATAAATAAATGTTATTTAGAATTAAACAAAAACAATTGCTGAATTCGTGCAACTGAAGTGTGCATTTCATTCAAATTTACTACAAATCGAGAATTATTTATATAACAATATGGACTTCAAGTGTGTAAGAATTAACGTAATTCAACTAAATTTCGCAGAAATCAATGGGTGAGAAGAAAAAAGTTCTTTGCAAATAAAAACTCGTGTATATCTTAATTAGAAGGTGACAGTTAAAAGTCCCATGATTAAACGGTTAAATGCGAAAATAAGTTCCAAACTTACCTTTAAGGCACTTCTGTCTAAACTTTGAGTATGCTTGTTGTGTAAAGTTGTTCTCCAGCAGTAAAGCATGTGAAGGATGTTGGAACGAGGGCAATGTTTGCGGAACACTACCATAGCTGGTCGCTAAATTGCCTTCGCTTGGACTCACACCGTACGCACTCCTGCAAAACATTAAAAAAAACATAACTACACAGAACACACAAAAAAATGAAAGCAGAAACAAGTTAAAGAATGAAGAAATTTACCCGGTGGATGTTGTCCTCAATCGATGTGCTCGGACATCCATAATCCACCCAACGTGTTGTTCTACCGGAGGATTATTCGAATGTCTCGTTTTGAGTTTTCTAGGAGTCGTAGGATCGGGTCTGTCATCTTTACCCACCGCGTAAAATCTAGGAACGTTGCGATGGCCTGGTGTCTTAATCGATGCCGTGCTTGAAGACGGCAAACCTTCAAGCTGCGAAAAAGTTGTATTTTATGCAAAAAGTTCAAAAGTCGTATAATATAATAGCTTACTAGTGGCGGCGGTGGTGGAGGTACTTCGGGATTTGGCTTCCTCGGAGCGGGTGGCGCCCGCTTTTTAAAGTCTTCTTGGCTTATCACAGTAACGGTTTTGTAGCTTCCAACAGAGCTACGATCCTAATAAACACCAACATCTTAGTTGACGAGAAACACAAATGGAATTAAAAAATGATATATAGAAATACTGCACTTACAAAGTCGCCTTCGTGCCACAAATCTTCTTCATAATAATAGAGTCCATCATTAATAGCTTGTTCTAAATCTTGAGTCATTTTAACACGACTAGTATAATCTCCAGTTCGATCATATCCTTCGTGTTTCGGAGCTCTAGTAGAGGTAGTTGTCGGAGCTTGTGTCACAATTAAAAGTTTATCCACATCTCTATCACTCAATTCATCAGACGAATCCTCTTCATTCCTATGACAAAATAATTATTATAACTTGCTTGCACTCAGTTGAGGTGAATTATTACCAGTCAGTCGTAAAAGTATTCTGTCTTCCGATTGGAACATTTTCTAGTTCCTCATCAAAATGAAAGTCAAGTTCCTCTCGTTGGAACTCAAAGGGTTTCGGCTTCTGCTCTTTCTTGCCTTTGTTTTCCTTGTTCTTTCTCTTCACTTGAAGCCACGCTTCCTCTTCATCATTTTTATTACGACCAGTCTGAGGCTCAGGTAAAGCTGGAGATGAAGTATCCCCATTTTGAGGATTTTTGTTCTCCTTGTTCATTATACTTTCCGATTGATCTGAAAGAAATCAAACGTTATACAAGGTGATTTTAATCTGAAACTCTCAGAAAACGAATTATTACTGTAACCGATGCTCTGCTGCTAAAGTTCACAATTTACTTCACTGACCTTTGTCGACAGGAATAAATTCAGCTACGTCAGGATTTAAATTCTCCACTTGATTTGATGATTTACTGTTTTTGGGAACTGGAGGCGGAGGCAAGAGTTTCGATATAATGTCTTCCTCCTTTTCGCAACCTTTTTGTAAGATAGGCCACTTGGCAGGGTCGTGTTTAGCCCGAACCTGCAACAAATGTTTTAGTTGAAGCTAGTACTTGACTAACAACGTTTAATCAGTTTACCTTAAAGCCTGGAGAGAGCTCGATTTTATCAGAAGAGCTAATAGCGTCTACGATTAACGCAATATTATCGGTCAATGCCTGAACTCTGTGGAAGGATGCAATTAACGTTACTGGCAAGTAACCATCAGCATCCATTTTCCGGCGCAAAAAGAAATCTCTGTTAAGATTGTCATCGCTAAAGTAGTATTCGCTGAAATAAAAAAAAAATCCTTAAAGAAATTCCGAAAAAAAAACATAAATTTGTTAAAGCTAGTTAACACTAAGCTGACACAACGTTAGTGTTACTTACATTTGATTTCGGATATATTCCTTGAGTGTAGGTCCATCGAGATTTAAGTAGTTATTGCCGCTAAAGTAATAAGTGCCCATATACGGAACAACGTAGCTTTGACTGTCTAAAGAGGCAGTGAATTTGGATAGCTGAAGCAAATAAATGATTAAAAATAAATTTAAAGAGTTTCATTAATTGATATACCAACCTGTCGAAAATCTATTCCGTTTTCCAAGGAGTCAGTGTCGTTGGCGCCACGATTGGTTCTATTGAACTTTGAGATGCGTCCTCCTCCTCTGCTCCTCCAACGGCCTCGAGGAGCTGCAGACGCTGGTCGAGCTTGTCTGTGGTTTTGATGATTTAAGCTCTCTGCTCTCCAGTCTCTATCTCCATCGCTCACAGTAGATTCAACGTCGCCTGAAATTAAACAAAAACATTAGCTGGAAATATATATTTAGTCGATAGATTTAAAAATAATCCTGAAACATGTCAGCCAACAATGCAACTTTAGTTCTCTGTTACTCTGCCTACCAACCTCTGTTACTACTATGTCACAACCATCCCAGAGCTATTAAAAAATGAGTTAGTACACCTAGGTTGGATTTGATAAGGGTTAGTGGCTTAGGGTAGGTTAGTTGCTGGCATATTTTCTTACACATTGGCATTTTCATTTTAAGTCAACTGCGAAAATGAGAACCTTCTACAGGTGATTTACGTAGACCGTGCATTATCCAACTTGCAGTTGTTTTAGAAACTGAAACATTTGTTTCCGGTCATAACGAGTAGTGCTGAAACCATGTAAATTCCATTTAGCCCTCTATGGTGTACAAAAACTATAATCTAACTTTCTTTTTTTTAATTCAAACCCCTAATTTCTTTGGCATTCATTTGTGAAAAATTTCCAGTTTTTACTTTATCGCTTTAACAAATTCAACTCAAATACAGAATTTCAAACCGTTTTAAAAATCTGGCAAAACATAGATGCGAGAGTTCGTGTGAAAATCAACTTGATTATTCCGTCGCTTTCAATGATGCGAGTACACGAAAACATTCATAACTCCTGATCTAACGAATGTCAATCTGGCCTTTTTGCACGCTTTTGCTTATCAAGATGTACCAACTCAGTTTCATAAAAATGGAGCAAAAGTCTGATCTGAGAGATCATGTGAAAGAATCCAGTTCCGTCGCTCTTAATTGTGTAATCAAAGTGAAGCATTAACAAATCATGGCATGGTTTTTGAATGATTTACTTTGATTTTGGTGAATCTGCTAACGATTGTGCAGCCTCTCACAGCAGATCCAAGCTAGAATGATTTTCAAATTTCATGAAAATTGAGCAAAAGATTTCAACTTTCAAAGAAAAAAAGTAAACCACTTTCAAAGAAAACGGCTCATATATCAAAAACTATAAGAGATAAGTTAACAAAACTAGGGTCACCCAAACTCGCAATTGGAAGGTCAATCCAACCATACTAAAGATATTAAGGGTTTGCATTTAAAATAAAATAGTTAGGTTATAGTTTTCGTACATCCTGTATATATATGGGCTAAATGTATTTTTCATGGTTTCGGCACCACTCGTTATAACCGGAAACCAAATTTGAAGTTTCTTCAACAACTGCAAGTTGGAAAACTTCTAATGCACGGCCTACGTAAATAACTCTGCACATTTATTGGCTTAGTTAAGAAGCATAGTAATATTACACTATTATTAAACAAATCTTCCAATATGGCTTAGAATTACCAAAACGAATAAAAAACAGGAGGATAGCCGTCCTGCTGTCTGATTTGAGCTTGCTTACCCACACTTTCTCAATTCTCTTCTCCGCTGTACCTAAGGCGCAGGACCAGTCACCTTACTCAAACACGCATGCCCCTCGATTTCCAATGAAATACTTGTTGAGGAAAGTGGGTTTGGCGAAAAAGACATTGTCAGTTACAACTGACAATTTGCACAGTCGAATTATCAGAGCGAATTGTCATATACTGTATTATCCTACTATTGTTACAGAATTTATTAACATACTCTTTTTTAGGTTCATTTAGGTTCTTTTGATAACGATAGCAGAAAATAGCTATCGAAACGTCAAG
>NW_026017110.1:58184954-58330501 GCF_020466585.1 Dendroctonus ponderosae | reverse complement strand
TTCGTTCTTATTGCGAAATAGGAGCACTATTTATCAATCTGTAATAAAAGACGTGAGAAAATTCTGTCTTTTTTAAAGACAAACATTTTTGAGGCAAAATACCCACAAGAAGTTTGTAAAAAAATGAATCCGCCTTAACAATATAGAACTTATCTATAAAAATGTAGTTTTGGTATTTGTTATAGTACTTTTGAACTGTTTGACAATGACAAATTTTGAATCTCCCCCGAAATACGCCTGCGCCACTTAACTGTCGTATGTCAAAGTGGCAATTGCATTGTTGCTGTTTCATCGAAATCGAACAATTCGCCAGTTCAAAAGTCCACACGCCCACTGGCGGCTAAATTATAACTACACTTTAACTAGTAAAATTTGGCACTTATTTTGATTATATGTCATTGTGATTTGTTTTGCTTAGTTCTACTCAACTTTTACAAGCCTTTAAACAAATAGAAACTGTGTCAGTGTTGTTTAAAGTTATGGAGTTAAAACAAAGGTTAAAATATGGATGTCAGGAAGGTATTCATGATTTTTGCAGTTAACAATGGCGAATTAAGGTTTGAACTGGCGAATAGTATTTTAGAAGCCATCGGTATTCCTAAACCATCGAATTGCAGAATTTCTGTTAATTGCTGAAATATATGGATATCTGATGTATGCATCGGAATACCCATAGAAATATATCTTTTTTTAAGATATGTTTTTATTTTTAATGACAGTATGTAGTTGATTCATAAATGTTCATTGTGTGTTTGTTAGTTGTAAAGTTTCAAGTGTTAATTTTCAATTAGATAACTTCGCGCTGATTTATCTTTGCAGTTACTAATGTTCGTTCATTCAAGAACCATTGTTTATTGTACTCAGTTTTAAAATATTCGGAAAATTCAGACTGGGATATTTGTTCAATATCAGCGTTTCTAATTTTATAACTGCACTCAATTAAGTTTCACACAGTGTTCCCTTAGTGTTAAAGTTAAAATTAGTTAACAATTGCGCAGAAAAATATTTAAAGTTCAAAATGTTTGTGCTCTTTTGATTGTTAAAAAATGTTTAAAAATAGAAATGTTTGCGCAAAATCCCGCCAATCACAGAATTTCAAAGATTCCCTTCCACAATATAATTAAATTTAAGCCAGAAATGTATTAATTAATTTTAAAAATAATCTAATCTTACTGTTACATAAAAAAACGTTAAATTTTTATTTTAATTTCTCTAAAAAAAGTTTTCTGCATATAAACTGTAATAGTAAATGTAAATTTTGCCTCTTCAGTGTCCGGTAATAGTTATCGGTTGCCCACCATTTGAAGTTTTTGTCCAGATATTTTTTTTATGTGGAATTAATTTGAAATATCTGATCAATGTCTAATCTAGAATGAAGTTTGTGAACAGCAATATTTTGTATTTATAATCAATAAATTTATGTATTTGTATTGTTGGTGTTAATGGTTCGTCTTCGGTGCCCATTGATCAGTTAATCAAGAGCCGTTGAAATAAATGCTTGTTTAAATGACACTCCACCAAATATGAAGTTCCCTCAAATTTATAAACTCGCGGAAGAATCCGTGTTTCAGATACAGGATTTATTTTCCAATATTTAAGATTTAAACAGTTACTTTTGCAAGCCTAATTTTCTATGCATGATGCGAGCTGAAGGCATTTTCAAGTGTCTCTTTTAACTATGTTATTATTTACAATATTTTTTTTGCCAAAACTTACGCATCCTACTGGATTAACTGTTGTCAAAGTACATAATTACCTTCCAGGCAGAATCCAACGGGGTTCCAACAAAATTAAAACATTATACATTCTGAAGTACCGAAATGTGGCGAGGGTTAGATTTTAAAAAATATATATATTTCTTACCAGATCGATGATCGTAGTTGATGTGGTTATTTCTTCGCCTGTCATTCTTGTGGGCTTTCGTAAGATCAATATCCAAGGGTACCCATTTCTGCTTAACTGGCTTCTTCTTGTCATCTGAAGATTGCTGCTGCTGGTGCTGCTGCTGCTCGGTAGGGACTTGAGATCTTTCTTTCTGTTGTGGTGCTGGAGGAGCAGTTACTGGACTGGTGGGTCGCTTCTATACAATAAAACACCTCGTAAGTTTTTTCAGCCAAAAATTTTTCAAATTTGGAAAACCACCAATAGATTTTAATTTACTAGTAAGTAATTTGAAAACAAGTTAAAGTTAAGTACCTTTTTAATATCCGCTGGTTTCTGCACGGGTTGTGAGATCTATAACGCAAAAAAGAATAAATAGTAATGTAAGTCATTTAAAATAGTTTGAAGATCATGTAAAAGTATTTAAAGTATAAAAGTGGGCATACAAATCATAAATTCCCTGTATGTATAAATTTAGCCAACAAAAATTCACACGAATGTAAGTGACATCCACATAAAATTGTATGCACAGAATTGTAAAAGCATGGAAAAGTTAATCATTGTTTTTAAATACAGCAAGGTTTATAAACTTGTGGAATTTTTTTATAATACACAGCTCGCCCACTGATGGAGGCTGTCACCGTTTCAAGGTGTCTATGAATTTTAATACAGAGTTGGCAGCCGATAGCTAGGTAAGAATCTTGACCTGATGATAATTACAAACGTAAAAATGTACACAAAAAAATACGAAAATAGCCCAAGAAGCGGAATTCCAGGAAAAAAAATAAACAAAAGCTAACCTCTAGCGGAGGATCTCCTAACGTAGGCCAGTCACAAATATCAGACAAATCACTAGCCTGCAACAAAAAAAGCTTTGTTAGTAACTCAAAATACACCACAATTCATGTATGTTGTTAGATGATAATACAACACTAAAAACATTTTCATGAAATGATTGGGGAAAGCTGAATTGAGCACAATGGATAAAAGTGATTTTTGTTGGCATTAATTTATTGGTCTGGACCAATTGTATCCTGTGTTCTTAATTTTTCTAATATGTTCAGGGTTATTGATTGAACTTTGGCCACTCGGTTTTAAGATCTGATTTGAAGTTTACGAAAAATGTTAAATAAAACCCTTGGGACATTTTTGAAATAGAATGTCGTACTTTTTATTGCCACTTGAATTTGAGTCAATTAATAATTATTTAAAACAAACAGGACGTTAACATTTACAACACTTGTATTTAATACTTTCCCTAAACTTGAAATTAGATATAAAAACAACCCTGTACATCCTACATATGTAGGATTTTTGTATTGTAGCTTAGGCAACATGTAGGGTCAAAGTACCCAATAATAAAACCAGATTTATAACGTGCACCTGTATATCGGATGCTTATTGCATGATTATCAAACCCATAAGTGTGTTTAAAAGAACATGATATCTGTTAGTTTGTTGTTTCTGCCTTATCTGCTATTCGGCTCAATGGAAAACAAATACTAATGTTTAGGATATGGTCCCGTTCGTCAGCCTATAAACACACCTACAGAGTTATTTAATAGTTAACAATCTATTTTTATTTTAAGATGAAAATAGATCTTCCGTTTCGCTTAGCCTTCATATTGTTCCAGGTTTATTAAACGCCACATAAGAAGTTTTTACGTGAATAATAGTCGATGTATTCTAAAATACATCTTCCCCACACAAACATATGTGCATATACAGAATAAAATTCTTAAAACAGTGATGATTCTGATGAATTTCACCCACCCAAATTTCAAAATCACATACCATCAGGATGCTCCTCAATTCGATTTACGAGGACCAAAAGCCAACATAACACAAAACTGCAATATGTATTTATCAACAGACTAAAATCCAGTTGATATTGTTATGTTGTAGAACGACTGTAAAGTGTTGTATTATCGCTAGCAAAAATACATGGCGCTGTACACACTAATAATTATACTCGGTTGAACAGAACTACTTCGACATTATTTGTTTTTGTATGTGAATGTAACAACGCAACCGATTGAATGACGTTATTATATCGATATTAATAATGATAAGGCTTTTTATTACTATAGAAACAAAACTTCCTATGAAGTCTACCTGATATTTACAAATCTCATTACTGTCTGATGTCGCCTGCAGATAATTATCTCAAGTCGCTAAGAAATTGCACAAAACACGTGTTTTAATTATGAACGTAAAGCAAATATAATAATAAGATAGGATATTGTAGATATCAGAAAATACATCACAATCAATTTATTTTACCAACAGATTGAGGTTGACCCTGTATATTTGCTCCTTTATTTCCGAAACGAATTAAAACCCATCAGTTACTTTTCGTATACGGTGACGTGCACAAAACAAATAGTTTGAACGATTTAATAAAAGTTTCTACTAAGAATGCATGAAGAATTCAATGTCAACAATTTCTGCGTATATTTTATCACAGTTAAATGGTGTAATACGCTATTTAAACCCCATTATTCGCTCTGTACAATCTAGTTGTCAACAATAAAGTTCACAACAGCTTTAGATATAATGTATGCATAAATACTTGTGTTGCTTTCTAAATATCGTGAAATTTATCAAAGTCCTTAGAGACGGCCACTGATGCGCTTTTCGAGCTTTTCGGCCATCACAGAAATCGATTTCTTCCTGACGTTTCGCATGCACGAGTAGCCTACAGCTTCAGAGCTGTTTGATCTCGAGCACTCGAGCTAACGAAACGTAAGGAATAAATTATTTACCACGACTGTCTGAAAGCCCGAAAAACTCTCCAGGGTTCATCTTCATATGTTTTTCGGGTACAACGGTTTAAAAACTCAAAAATGCACCAATTTCATGGCAGAATTTGTTGAAAATTTAATGTTTAGGCAGTAAATGACCTCAATTATTGTCAAAATTAGTTGAGTCGTAACACATAAAATAATTGCAATTTGCTTCAATATTCCATCTGATAAAGTGGTATTAATGAGAATTCGTCGAAATAATTGCAAAATCTATAACATTGATTCAACAACTGCAAGAATCCCCAATTACGCAATTATTTCCGGCAATTATTAACTCCTGGCAAGTGAGTGCTAATTAATTTAATTTCATCTTACTGTATCCGAAATAAGTTTGCACACTTTTGTAAATTAATCGTGCACTATTTACGGACTAACTGTGGTTTCGGCAGGATAATAAATCCGCACAATATTCTGATGAACTAAACGCCCCTGTATTTGTTTCCGTGGGGTCATTGAAAATCTGATATTTTTAAAATTCGAACAAAAAAATGGAGAAAAATCCATAAAACCCACATTTCTCTAAATGTTTTGAATGTCTATCAACAGCATCTGGCTCAATGCCAATAAGTTAATGCAGATTTTAATTACTTAATTCAATTGTTTAATATTCTAATAAACGTTCACTGTTCGCGGATTTTTGTGATATTGAAAATTGATTAAATCCATAATACTGAATTGTAAAGTGACTTAAAAAATGTATAGACAAAGGCCAATCTTAAAAATAGCAGATAAATGCAAGGCAAAACAAAAACAATAATTGATCATTCGAATTATCTTTCAAGTATAGAAAAAGGTGTCGAATAAGCCAGACTTTGGCTAATAATATACAAATAGAAGGGCGTTGATTTATTCATGTGGTGACTACTCATTAATCACATACATACATACAGTATGGCAACAGATTTTATTACTACGAGTATAAAGAATGTCGTGTTACTGTGTATAAGAAATAAAAGCAGTTATGGCCGCTGGGTGATTAAAAACTGTAAAACAATGTGTTTTTGAATATTTACATTAACAATTGCATTATTATTATTAGCATAAATCAGCAAACATTGGACAGTAAATTAGAACTATTAACACTTTCTTACTCAATCACCGATTAGAAACTTAGTCAGGAAAATCACTGTTGACAACATGAATATTTAAATAAATTTATATGTAGGTTTTCAAAACCACTACGCATAATTTCTGAGCCAAAGTTGAAACGTAAACAAATACTGGTCATCCATTTTTCACGAAGCGAGTGTTCTTAAAAAACAACCAAACGATTGATGACACAAAAACATAAAAATAGTGATGTGTAATTAGATAAAATAGTGGATAATTTGCATGGCGAATGCGCCGAAACCAACTAAAATTGATAACGACAATATTGATGTAAAAATATCGTAGGATTATTTTTATAAGTTACATTTACTACATCGGTTATTACAAACTTAAATTATGAAGTAATTTAAAAAACCATGAATGAAATCGCTGTGCAGAAAAATTACACAATTTATAAAATGACACAAATCGAGGCGTATTATTACGTTATGTAAACAACATTGTAAGACGGTGTTCAGGTGAGCAGTTGGCTGTTGGTGCTGGAATTTCAAACAGACGGACATAGGAAATAACATACGATATTAAAAGCGATCGGAATTTAATTTTCTAAGTAATAACGCGTAACTTTTAGACATGCTTAAGCTACGACCTTCAGGGATTTAAATGTTAGAATTTCAATTAATTGCAGACCAACCTTACGGTTTAAGGCAGCCAACTATTAATATTAAATTCATAAATGTGGTGATGAACAAGTTACGATACCATTATTACCAAGCTTTGACTGAGAATGTATTTTAATTAGATTGAACTACCTAATCGGAGCCGTCATAAAAACGTTTCAAAAATAATATTCAAAGAATTTTCTTTTCAGAAACCAGCTAAGCACAATAGAGACTGTGTTAATAACTCATTAAAAGAAATATGGGTCCACATGTGCACATAGATTTAATACGATTTTTATCACAAATGTTAATGAATCGATAGTAATAAAATCGTGCAAAAGTTAATATAACTTTTAGCTGAATTGGCTTAAACCATTAACATTCAATAGATTTGAACTCTTGAAATTAGATGTGAAGATTCAACGGTGATTGTAATGACTTCAAATACTCATATAACTTCTAAAAATAGTCCAAAACCGACCAAATAACACTTTGTTAGATTAAAACAAAGACTGTATCTAAACTATTAAATTCAGTCATCTATCTCTAACTAAATTTGATATGGTTTGTTATATCATGAAGCAAACGACAAAAAATTCCAAGTAGCGAAACCAACACCTTAGTAAACAGGCAAAATTGCAACAGAAAAATATGCATATTTGCTATTTATGAGATTAAACTGGAGTCCTGAATATGAAATACAAATTACCTATGCAACGTATCAATGCACTTGACTTGTTACTTGCAAATGCCACTCAAAGGTTTAAAAACAGTTACATTTAATGAACTGAAAGTATATCCTGTTTATTAAAAATGATTTTGTTGAATAAAATAAATGCTTTTATTGACTAAATTCTAGCGTCCCGAGAACATTTCTGTTTACTACTGGGTGAATGATTCGTTGCTAGGCAGCTATAAATTAGTCAGACTGAATTGGAAGGCTTTTTAAAGAGGATGGTTAATCATTCGCAAAACCAAACAGAACAAAAGTATGACCCAATCATAAACTGATGTGGAACAACATAGGGTTTCTCCAATCTTATCTGTTACATAATTACTCGGCCAGTTAATCTAAAAATTTAGCAGATAACACGAAATTGAATTTTTTTGAAATTTATTTAATCCTCATCTTTGTTGCTTCAATTTAAAACATAAAACAACTCAAAACTCTATTTACCATTTTAAAAACCACAAATTTATTACAATGTTTTTCTGATGTATAAGGAAACAATTTGGAATAAGTAAAAACAAATGCAGTTAATAATAGAACACAAATGTTGAATCCAAAAACATGAACTAAAAGTTTCTTTCTAGATGCTTTTTGTTTCTACAAAAAGCTCCAACTTAAACCATGGATAAAGAATATTTTTTTTTACTATTTAGATAGATGAATCTGATTCTCAGTACAACCACCAGTATTAAAGCCACGAGCAAGAAAAATCAGAAGAAAACTGAAAAATTGATAACAAATAAAATTTAATTGTGGAAAGTATTAACACGACAACAAATAACTTAATGATTGGTGGTAATATAAATCAGAAATGATTAAGGAAATATTGGTTTTCTCAAGGAGAATGTTATTATAAATGCGTGCAGTTGTTAATTTGGTATATACATACATACAATGATACAGTTACTGACTGAAATGCTTTAATGGCTGTGAAAGAAATTGTGCACTTGCACCAAACCAATAAAAAACATAACGTTCCTTACCAAGCAACACTACCTAGCCTAAACAGTTAGAACTAATTTATACAGGTGCTCAAGCCAAAGAATTTTCATGTCCAGTATTCTCAAAGCTATATATTTTTCAGTCAAAATAAGTGTAGATTCTGGCACTTAAGCTACCGCGGCCAGGGTATCAAAGAGATAAAGTGTACACTATTTGCTTCAATTTAAATCGAGATTTATCAATATTTTCACACGCCAACGAAAAGTTTTTAAATTGTGCCACGCACTGAAATTGTTTAACTATTGAGAAGATTGTTTAACTCCTAAGAAATATGTTTAAATGCGTCTTTTATTTATTCATTAATTGTTTGCACAGAGGTTTAAACCACAAGACACAAAACCTGTTTCTTCACATACTAGGTGAAAAACAGATTCGATTTTAACATTAGTTCCTATCAGGACATGTATTTGTAAATGGGAGTACATATTTGCATCCGTGAGACACTTTCAATTTACTTCATTTACATTTAGATAACCAATGTGGTAGATAAAAATTTAAGCATCGAAACCTTGTCACTAAAAATAACATGCATTTATAGCAACGCCAGTCTAAGCAGATTATTTGATCTCATCATGCGCCATCAAACAATTTAATTTTTAATATGAAGGCATGAGAAATGTTAACATCAAACATAAGAATCGAGAGACAACGCTATATTATATTTTGAAAGGAAAAAAAATAAAATAATATAAAAACTGTCTTGTGCAGAAATCATACCTACACACAAAAAAACATTTTTAATTAGATAACATTTTTCATAGATAAAATTAGTAGCGATTTGAAACATTTTTAATTATGTTTTTTAGATTTGGATTAGATTACTAAAGACCGAAAAACATTTCTATATGTATTAGATTACTTTTAAGATTTAGATTAACTAGATAACTGTCTGCATTTTTTTTTTAATTGCGGAGTGTTAACGTGTGTGTTCAAGTTCAACGATTTGTTATGAAGCAATTTAAAAAATATTTAATTGACGTTGCTGGTAGTTGTTCCTCACCTTGTCTGCATGTAAACCACGGAAAACTTTCAGAAGTAAACAAGTGTGAATGAAACTCGAATAACAATACGCGGTAATTTAACACTAATCAAAACTGTAAACTCATCAATTAAAAAAAAATAGGCTTCGGCCATATACCAACGTACGAGTCAGTTTAGTGTTTATATTACAAAATATTCATCTAGATTCGATCAAATAACGTAAATAATACTAAAATGCTTAAAAAGCTAATTTCCAAAGCATTAGCAACATTCAAGTAATTTATTTTCTGTGACAATACAGATCTTGACTTAAAATTAAGTAGAGATGGAAACAACTCTCACTAATTTTGCTAATCAAAAAAATTAAATTTAATTTAATTTCGGAAATTTTGAATGTTCAAATGTGATTAGAGCGTATAGAAGACAAGGAACAAAGCGACATTTTTATACAATAGCGATAATGAGGCAAGTGACGCAAGCAATTCAATAGAATATTATTCCGGAAAAATCCAAACGGTGTTTTTTATTTACGGTAAAAATATACATTTGAACCAACAACCATACCGAACATACAGGATTTGTTATTAATCCGGAAGGAACCAATTTCTTTCTCGCCCAACAGTCATGCAAATAGTGAAAAATTACGGCCGAAAAAAACCATTGATTGTAACAGAAATAAGCGCAAAACGTGGTTACTCGATAGCAAGCTGGGACGCAGAGGCTATCAACAGAAAAACAGACGCTCCCAAGAACAATTTAAGTTGAATAGAAACCAGAGAGGAGAAAGCAACGAATCTGGAAGATTTCCTTCAGAAATATCATAAATCAAATCAATAGAAAAATCATAATCTCATGACTGCTCTGATGAGGCTGAAAGTTTTCATTTTTCAAAAGCTTGAGTTTTGTTCGTTCAAATGACTATTTTTGTGTAATAAATAAAGCTTTATACGTTTCCTAATGAAAAAAAACTGTTGGAATTTTATTTATTGGTTACTATTTCTCAGCTGAATAACTTGCCTGATTAAATCAGCCAGAACCCAAGCGCCAAAAGCTCACTCCTAGAGATGATAGATAAAATATGATACTCCTACACCCAGATATCAACAATTATCACTAAAGTAATTAAGAAATAAGTAATGAGAATAAGTGATTTTTTTGGCTTTTCGTATTGGGCACAGCGTCTCAATCTGCTAAATCCAATTAAATTGTTCGGACTTTTAACTGGGTTTTCAAGCCTGGTTACTATGAACGTATCAATTAGCAAGTTTACTAGAAAAATTGATAATAGTAGATATACACCGTATTTACTTGATATTATTATCAATAATAGAAAAGTAGGCAATTAGATTCAAAGTATGATGTTCCAAAAAATAACATGTAAAAATAACTGAAGTTAAAAATAGATTGTATAGTATATTCCAATATGGAATCGGATTTAGGTTTTGCGGTATTTTATGAAAAGCACACAGATACAGCTTTCAAAAATATGTTGTTGAGTATAAAGCATGAAAATGAGTAAGCACATGGAAAAAATCCATGTAAAACCTTCCCTAAGATACTTTTTGACAGATGCTTGAATTGAGCAGAGACCTAAAGCAATAACAAAACAATAACAAAATTGCATGATTTCAGAGCCGGTGATATTAAAAATCAATCCGAAGCACTGTAAGCATAAAATAATTTACCAAAACAACATAACATTAATTGCCTTTACCTGTTGAATATTTGCTACTTGGGGCTCCTTCTTTTCATCAGGTTTGACCGAACTATGTCCATTCGTTTGTCCATTAGGCACTACATCCTGTTTCTTAGGTTGCAGCACTCTACTAGTAACTGGAAGAGCTGGAGCGTTTATTGGAGGCGTATTTACAATTTGATGAGGTTGAATAGAACTTGACTTTTTTTGCCATGGGTTGCTCTTTGGTAAGGGAGCAGCTACAAATACTTTCTTTGTGTCAACTGATTGTTGTTCGGGAATTTTGCTGCTTTGTTCGCGGTCTTTTTCATCTTTATCAAACTTTGGCTTTGGATAGAGCTCCTTTTTGTCATATGATTTATCATGGTGTTTTTCGTGCTTATCGCCAACTCCGTTGACCAACGTCTGTTTTTGCTTTTTTCTTTCAATTTTCCGCTCTTTGCGACTGTGGCTGATGACGGGGGTAAATGAAGCATCATCGTCACATGGTGCTGCCTCAGCCTGAGCCGGCTTATCAATTACTTTAGGTGCAAGGACAGGTTGTGGATCTACTTTAAAGGCTTCTTTAATATTTTCTTTGTTGTTTCCCTTCGTAGGATGCTGGGTACTTTTGAAATTCAGAACTGCCAGTGCATAACTTGGTCCTACATCTTGCTTATCGTCCCGCAAATTAGATTTCGCACCTCCAACGCGTGTTTCCATTTTATATCAGTAATGCAATTTTCGATAGAAAAAATTAACAATTTTCAGTAAATTTGGCAATATGGATACAAACCATGTTTAGCTCAAGAAAGCATGGCACTACTATTTTGTTTAAGTTCGCGAAAAAACGTCAAAGTAACCAAAACAAGTTATATAACGAAGTCTGGAAAAGTTCACTTTTGTTCAAAAACTACACACTACTGACCACAAGTTCACTATTTAAAACCACCATGCATGATCCTCACTATTTTTGTAATTCTTTTATAAAACCCTGCTTTAATGAATGGCCCTAGCCACAATGACAGATTTGACTTCAAGACTTTGACGCAAGTGAAGAGCGCGTAATTTAAATTTTCTTATACTTTTTCAACTTAATACAGGCTTCAACAGAACTCCAGTAACCTGAATCATTCACAAGGTGCAAATAATACGTAAACGTTAATTAAAAACGACACAAATTGGTAAAAAAACCCTTTCGCCTTAGAGAAATTAAAAAAAAACGCGAAGTACGAGAGGAAGTGCTTGTCGTCGATTATGATGTAAGAACACCGGTTAGCGGCATATGTATCAAAAGTAATACGCGAAGTAACTTAGAAATGTATGATAATTCATGAAAGTACACGTTAAAACTCCATAACTTCACGGCAAAGGCTCGAAATATATTATATTTGAGGCAGTTTCCAAAAACGTGTTCAATGCAACGTTGCCAATGATCCGAAATACCTAGATATCTACCGGATAGGAAGCAGAATAAACATGATGTCTAAAGGTAATAGCTCCCTGTTGCCAACGTTTGTCGAATTATTCAATTTTTCTGCAATTAACCGATTTTTAAGTTCACTTTTATAGTTATTTATCCTAATAAAAAGGTTTAAAACACAGGAAAACCATGTATACTAGAGAAAATATCATTAAAAAATTCTAATTTGCTTCAATTTAAACTGGGCTTAGGCAAATTTTAATCAAACAGAAGAAGTTGAATGATGCTCTTAAAGAACTCTTAAGAACAATGGCAATCCTTAAGAAAAATGGAAATTCAAAATTAAAAAATAATTAAGGATTAAATAAGTTTCGCAAAAGACAACTTATCGCAATATTTAAGCATTTTCCTTCATTGTAAAAACTGCTAATTTATTGCACAATTACGGATTAGTAAAAAGTGTAGAAACAACATTGTTAGAAACTGTTCATAAAAAGAATTATTGGTTAATCAAAAAATGTATTTAAACAACCGTTAATTCAAAATAAATGAAAGAAAAAATATAAAATATTTCACATCTTCTTCACTTTACTCATCTCCAAAACCTTCAATCAAACAGGAAAAAGCTATAAAATTGTCGCCGATAAGCGTCAAATTAAATTATGTTAAAAAAATATATTTAAAAATATTAATAAAATAACCAAAAGTTTGGTTGACAAAAAATTGGTTATCACTTAGATCTGCCCCTTTTATACCTACCTATTGCGATTATAGAAAATTTATATTCTTAACAATTTTCCATAAATAATTTATTCATTTTTTTTATTAGATGTAAATTTTGCTTTAACTTGTTAGACTGACAACATCGGAATAGTTGACCTTGTCTATCTATGTTCTATGACACATTGTGACACATGAAGCTCACATTTCTATTGTGAATTGTGAGGTTACATTTGAATGCGACATCTTAAATCCTTTAAGTGCTGTGCGTGTTTATTAATTTGAAGTTCAATGATTTATCAATGCGTTGGTGAATTCACGGATTAATTGGATTATAATTAAATCCACACTTGTTTCTTCAAGCCAACATTTTCAAATTGACGTGGCTGTTCACAATAGCATCCAGGTAGTTGGGTTTACTATTGTGCACAACCTCATTGAACCGGTTCATTTTCTTGAACATTAAAGTTTAAACAGTTTGTGAACGGTTTGCGTTGGTCAGTTACTACAGATTGGTAAGTACGAATTAAAGTGTTTAACACCTTATTGGCACGACCAATAACAGTTTATTAAATTACTTTTTACTTCCATAAACAAAGTGCGTAAATAAAGGCAAAACAAAGAAAAAAGCCCATCACCACAGGGCTAAAAGGTTCAATTTGCGGACTAAGAAAAGCAAGATTTGCTGAAAAGCTACACTATTTTGCAAATTAACTTGTAACGTAAAAAAGGCCTTCTTAGAAATGTTGTTAATATTCAATCATTCTTAGAAATGTTGTTAATATTCAATCATTAAGTGGTTATCCTGCACCATTGTTGTATTCTATCGGTTGTATATATCACAATATGCCTGAATTTGTCCTGAGTGTTTCAGTTACTCACACGTGCCCACCACATTTTCATATATAAAAGACTATTTTTGTCAAGACAAGCAACAGCAAACTAATAAATTATTTGAGAACGAAAATGCTATCTCCAGACTGCTGTATTTTTGTCCTAAACTTGAAAACGTTAAAGTTAAGAATACATGTACAGATGCTTTATGACGGACAAAACGAGTTTAATATAAATATATTTTTTGAATCACTATTTGATAGGTACCTGCATACTAAACATAGCTTCTACAAGCATTCAGTCCAGTATCAAATTGAAATAACTGAGACGTGCATGTTAAAACCCCCAGTTGATTTAAAATGAGTAAATTCAGACATTTTTGCTTTGCAAAATTACTCGTTAACAGATATGGAAAGAAGTCAGTTAGTTAACTGGTTGCAGTATTGTAATGATAAGATATTGTCCTTGTACAGTAATAACCAATTGCTTTTTTTATGCAAAATAGCACGGACTAGAACAATAAATAAATCGTTCTAACTGCCTAATCAACCAAATAGCTAGTCTCATTAACGTCAGTATAATTAAAATATTACAAAGTAACGTTTGGCTTCCACGCAACGGACCAACTTATTAGGAGACGTTTTTATGCATGATTTATATTCTAGTCAATTCACTTAGTGCTTGTTCAAGGGTGGTTGCTTATGCTTATACATGCAATACACATACATTTCCAAAGTGATATTTAGATAGAAATGGAACGTTACCTAAATGAAAAACACTTTTCTCAATATGAGCTCTGGTAAGTTCTCCGAATTTACCTTTAATCAGGGACCAGATAGTGTATAATTTTAAATTTAACGTTAATTTTTCTTTGCAAGATAATTTACATTACCTAATTAGAAGGGGCAGGTACTTTGGTGTAATTACGAAAACTTCTTAATCAGTTCAATCAATAATAATTATTATTTATTTCTATGACTATATGACTTAGAAAGTAAAACAATGAGACAAGCAGACGTACCTTTCTTCAGCTTATCCTTAACTTCTAATCCTTGGTCAAGACACACACACATCAATTTTTCTAAACAATATAATCCAATCAGCCATCGAAAATAGACATAAAAAAACATCGCCAAAAAACTAACGACTACACCAGAACATGCTTTTTCAACCTGCAACCACATAACACAACCACCCTGTGATCTATAACTGCGACCAAACGACCATACCACACGAAGAAACAAACAATGATTTGTTGTAGTCAGCGAAAAATATCAGATAATGTATTTGAAATGGATAACATTTAACCAAACAAATATCAGCAACTTCAACGTAATTCATATCAGCTTACATTAGCGAATACCATTTTGATTATGGATAGAAGATATAAAATCCTTTATCTGAGTATAATAGGTATCATTGGAAACTGCAGATTAAGTACATAAAAATTGCTAGTTGATTATCTAGAAATTATATTGTTTGTAAACTTTATGCACGTAGTGCGTAATCACATCTATTACGAAAATCTTCCGTTTCATCTAAACATAACTGAAAAAAATGCTATATTTCACCTAAATAAACAACAATTAGAACAAAAAAATACCCTGTGCGTAAAAATTTACCAATTTAAAACAATTTCAGTATATATGCATAAAATGTGCGCCGCATATCACAGACCGTTAGTTTTCTGCGGCCCCTCCGGGTCTGGCAAGAGCACTTTGGTTACTAGAATGATGCAGGAGTTCCCGGAAAAGTTTGGATTTAGTGTTAGTCACACAACCAGAAAACCTCGCGCTGGAGAAACTGATGGCAAACATTATCATTTCACTTCCAAAGAGGAGATGCAAAAATCTATTGATGATGGAAAATTTATTGAAACGGCTACTTTCAGCGGAAACATGTATGGAACTAGTTGGGAATCTGTTGAAGCCGTAGCGAAGCACGGCAAGGTAAAGCAAGCCGATAAAATAGGAAAAGTTCAATCTATTCTCGAATTATGCAGGTGTGCGTGCTGGATATTGATGTACAAGGAGTGAAGCAAATCAAGAAGACTTCCTTTAAGCCATGGTATATTTTTGTCGAGCCTCCGTCTATGGAAGAATTGGAGTCCCGACTCAGAGCTAGGAATACTGAAAGCGAAGAGAGCTTGAACCAGCGGCTAACCGTAGCAAGAGAGGAACTTCTTTATGGTAAGTAATCTAACATCTAGCAACGAGCAGAAACAATACTTTTTTATTAATTTACAGGCAGGTCTCCAAAAGCTTTCGACGTAATCATCACAAATGACAACTTGGATCATGCATATGACTCACTGAAGGCGTTTTTGATGAAATATGTCTTCAATGCTCCGCCAACCACTAATGGAAATGCAAAGGACTATTAATAGTAGACGCTTGGTACTTAATGCTTTTTTGGTCGATGTGTAAGGTAATTTTTATCATTAACTGCCGCTTAGCTGTTGGTCGAAAAAATTCAGTTAAGTTAGAGCTAAGAAAACCGCTGTATATTTTACTAGGTGTGGAATACTGGAAATTCAGCTTGAAAAAACACCTAAACTTCTTTTTAATCGTTCTAAAAATATTATTTAACGATTTGAAAAGCTCACATTAGAGGTATTTCGAGAAAGCTGGTGCTCAGTTATTAATCCCTTTTTAGTCCTACGCATTTTTTCTTTATATATATTAGAGTAGTATACAAGGACTTGACGGAACATACATGAGAAAATTGAAAAATATCGGAAAATTAGCTTTTAACTTATTTTATTCCTAAAAGCGAGTCACCTTGCCATTATCCGAAGGCTTGATGCTTACAATTTATTGTTAAACTAAATAACGCTATATTAGTAGTAATTATTGAAACACCCAGTTCAATTTGAACAATGGAAACTTATTGAGTAAGTTACTGTGAGTGTTAAGAATGCAGTATTAACTGAACTCCGCGTATCAACTTTTTTTACAACTCTACCCATATTATTGATAATACTCTATTACTGAATAGCAATATAAAATATTAAATAGTCGGAACCAAGCTAATAGATTTTTGAGCAATACTTTCATACATATCAGCAAAGTATAATGCCCAAAAAAGACCGAGGTTCTTTATTTGCAGAAAATAATTCGGTCGTTTAACAGTAATAAGAACATGTGTTTCATGTTAAGAAAAAGTCTGTTTAAATAGTTGAAAAATTGAAGTTAATATTGTAGATATTTACTGAACAATTTAAAATTCAGGTTTACGTCCCGATGATGTGTCGCACGCTAATTAGTAAATCATTTCGAGATGGTTTTATATTTATTAGGGTCTGTGTTTAGTAGAGTAGTATAGAAAATAGGTTTTACTGAATTTTACCCAAATTTTATTAATAAACTGCTCAGCAAAATCAACGTTACAATGACAAATTTGGACCCACTTTAGAACTCGTTAAATTCTGAATGCTGCGAGCGATCCTCTTTCTGTTTGAAGCGTTGTTGAGTGCAATTCTTTTTCCGTCAGTGCGTGTTTTTGCATAAAAATAATATAAGTTTTTTAAGATAATTTTTTTACAAGATGGACAAAAAACTTTTTTTGTATTTCAACACCATAGACATTAAGATAGGCCTCGTATTTCCACAAGTTTTTAAATTTTTCGCTCATATCGTTTATTTACAGAGTGGTCTTAAACAATAACATTTTTGGTGTTGCAGTTAAATATTTGAAAGTAAATTTATCATTTTTTTCTTTGCCGTCCTGTGGAAAATTTATCTGAGGTGCTTAATTTTTACCAAAGCATTGACGAACAGAAAACAAATGGGGCTTGATAAGGCTTCAAACAGACACGAAATCGCTAGAAGCAATCAGAATTTATTCAGTGATAAAGTTAGGGCAAATTTGGCTGTGTGTGACTTTGTTAAGCATTTTAGTTGCATTTAGTAAAGAAAGCCATGTGTTTTAAAACGAAGCAAAGTATGTGTTATTATAGCTTTAAGACTGATTGATTTAAGAGGACAAAATTATTTACTATGTTAATTTTAGTCGCTTAGTAGTGCCATTAGGTCTGTGGCGGAATTATATTATTGGTATTTCAGCCAGTGAAAATATTGTCTCGTAACGTTTCTTTTCTAGTCTAAAGTATTACATGGAGGTCACATTTTGAAAACAATTTATATTTGGACTGTGCAAGTGTAGTATTTACTAGCCATAGTAGTACTCTGAGTTGAATAAAACGAGTTATTTTAGAAATATTTTTTTATTTCATTCCTATATTAAAATGATTAACAGTGTGTTTCATAGCACTATGCAAATATTGCAAGAGCGTGTTTGGAAGGAAATAGAAAAGGTATATTTGCTGAAAAAAAATCTTTTCTCAACGCCGAACTAGTATCTATACTGGGAAGCGTTGCAGTTATTTCTGTCCTCATGTGTTCTACTTCTTCATTGCCCCTATGCTAGTATGACTTCACCGGGTGTAGGATAAACTGAACTGTGATAAGTAGTGGTTTTACCTCCTCCCAGAATGGCATGTCTCTTTCCGACATCATTACTTGTTGAGCCGCTGTCCTAGAAAGTGTCGCCGCGATCTTGTTTCAATCGGCCAAGAGAGTTCCTGGTTAGGCTTCGAAGTTCTTATATCCAGTCTAGTGAGTCTGCCACACGATTTTATAGCCTTTATCTCGGTGGTAATATATCAGATTGTATAGCCTCTTTTCCTCATTTTCTGGGAGCAGGTTGTTCTATGAATGACAGAAGTCTCCAAAAAAATCAGCAATTGTTCTTTTATTTTGTCTTATTACATGAAACGTATAGTACAGATAAGCAATTCTTCGGTTCCTTTTTCATTTGGATTAACTCAACAAAAAAATCCACATGCATAAATGTCCTTAATCAAGGAGCAAAAAAGCAAGTACTTCTTAGAATAACATTTCAATTTATTTATAAATGTAGGAAAACATCACAAACGTACAAAAAAAATTACTATGCAACACATATGCTAATGAAATAAAGATTAATTACATCCATTGTAAAAAGAATAGGGTCATAGGTAATTAAGTAACATAATTAATTGAAATTAAAAAATATCAATAACCAAAAATTTTAGATACTTGGAATAATGCTCAAATCGTGATTTCATAGATCTTTCAAATCTTGAGGCATGTCGTTTTTAGGGTGCTTGTTTTCAAAGTGCTGCTTGTAGGTTTTCGGATCCGGCATTTGTGCCTAAAAAAAATAATATTTTTCTAAATCTTACTGCTAACAAAATCGAAACGAATTTTGAAATTCAATTAAAAATGCGTAAACAAATATTTAATTCTTGTGTAGGTAACTAGCATTCAATTGGGGCAACGTCTAGATGAAGTTGGAATGTTCTTCTTTGAAATGAATTTTTTTCGAGTGTTAAAAGACTTGCTGTTGAAGAACATGAATTTAACGAAACTACATACCTTGCAAACTGCACAAACGTGAACTAAGGCCTTCTGAGCAGCCTTTTTCTGATCGTTGGCACTATGCCCTTGTTGTTTTTTAATTTTTGCAGCTTTTTCAGCAGATTTTTGTTGAGATTGAACTTTTTGCTGTCCTCTAGCCATTTTTTACGTCAATACTGCTGGGTCTAAAAATTACACATACATTCACCCGTAGAGTACAAGAGATTCTTCTCTCTGTGATTATTAGGTTCTTTATACAGTTACTTTGAAAGCTAGGTCATAGACCAAACGTGTTCAATTGAACAATTTGTTCTAACCTAGTAGAAATAATCATGCAAAGGAAATTAGTGATAAGAGCACAATACCTACCTTGGAAGTAGATATTTAGAAATTGTTACACTTGATGGCGATTGTAAGATGGATAGGAGCCACTCAACTCAAAATATTATTGAACTGACGGCTGCGAGGCAGCTTCCATTCGGTAAGGACTCGATCAAGACAGGAAGGAAAAAAGCATATCAGGTTCGACATAAACCTCAAATGTCTTTAATCAAGACCATCGACAAATAAATTTGTCCTTGGAGGGTCATTAAAGAATCGATTTTCACTAACTGTAATACCTTTTTACCTCAAGTTAAATAGTTCTTCCTAAATTTGACGACGTTAATTTGCATTGAATAAAAATATCTAAAAGTTGTTTTTTAGGCACGATCATAGTGATCATAATCCACAGTGATACAAGTAAAGAGAGATAACATGCCGTCCACGAGCAGCGACTCTTGTCTATATACAATTAGATTAATGAATTGTACATGGACAAGGGTCGACGTTATTGAAATTATGATAATTATTTCAGTTAAGTACATATATTTAACTAAATTAAATATTGCAATAAATTTGTATTTACTTTATTTTGTATACCTCTATAATCATAGCACATATTCTGTCTCTTGCTAATGATCATATGTCATTGTATTTATTATTTATGTCTAGCTATTGTCAGCTGTAGTCATTGAGCATTGGTTTTGCTTGTATTTAGTGCGAACCAGAAATGTTTACTAGATTTGCAAAAAAACAACAATTTCCAAGACCTGAAGAGTGTTGCGAGGTTTCTTTCGATTAAATAACCGCTGTCAGGCCTGTCAGGTTTCGTCTGTGGTGATTTGCGGTGTTTCAGCGAAAGTGACCGACATATTTGCGGGAAAACAAAATGTATCCATTTCAGGAAAATGGGAATATTTCTGCATTTTTGGGAAAATTGTGGAAAATGGTAAACGATTCCAGTACAGACCATATCATTTCGTGGAATGAGGTAATAATCTATATTTTAACTCGGCTTTGAGTTGCCCAGATTGAACAGTTCTTTTCGGGTCAGAGTTTACTAATCGTTCGCCGAACGTTTAGAATATAAATCTAGTAATTCGATTAATTCCCTAGTAGAAGGCAAAACTTAATAAACTAACCGACCAATACATCAGGCTTTAAGCAACTGAATAAATAATATATGTATAACAAACTAAGCAAGTTGAGACCGCTTTCCATGAGCATGCACCTACTTTGTTAAGTTCCTTTTTGCAGTTGCAAAATCAAGGAAGTATTACCTATATCTATCACGATTTATTAACTTTCAGACTGGAAATTCATTTATCATCCATAATCAAGCACAGTTCTGGTATGAAATGCTGCCAGTTTACTACAAGCATAACAACATGAGCAGTTTTGTCAGGCAACTAAATATGTGTAAGTCATTTTAGGTCAAACAATTATTATTATTATACGCCTTGCTGTTTACCTACAGCAGTTACATCAGAATCATGCACACACCGTAGCCACCAAAAAAACTTCAAATTTCACACGTTATAATCGGTCAATATTTTAATTGTGCAACATTCATTTGATGGTTACTTAATCATTTCATAGTGAAATTTTCTCAAGGAAATGTGAAATATGTGACATAGGTTGGGCTTTTTCTAAAATAAGCGGCAAATTCTGTCTATGCAACAGAACGCTCGAAATTGGGACTCCTAAATAGTGCGTCCAGACCTGACGAGCCTTAGTGTGAGCCGCCGCAAAGTTCCATTGATATTTCTTCAAAATACCGACAGAAAATGGACCGTATATCAGTGTTTTGACGAAACATCAAAGGAATCAACTGCGGCTCAGGATCGGCTGGTTAGGTCTGTACGCGGCATAAAAACATGCAAAACTTCATGAACAAAACGTATTTTTCCCAAAAGTAATAATAAGAATGGCTGGCTAACAACGATTGGCTGTAAAGCTGATTTTTTAGCGACAGTTGATATATTAGGTATTATTTCTTACCGGTTAATAGATGTGTTTTGTCCAACTTTTTAAACACACAGAACACATTTTCATCATCAGTGTAATTGTACGGGAACCTTTGCAACTGGCAATGAACGTTTTTTGAAAACCCAGCATAGGAGACTCCAATTGCTTCCTTCGTATGGAAAGCAGAGTCGATGAAAGAGTGTGAAAAAGTGTGAAAACATGCAGCGACAGATAATCAATGAAATCTTGGTTTATTAGGAAAACTACGAAGAATATAAAAACTATATGGACTTGAGAAAACTAGCCAATGCTGACATGATATTTTAGTCTTAGACAAAGTAATTATAAGATTAGGATGAAAAATTCCTTGAGTTGAATTTCAGTCGAAAAAACTGCAATCGGATGATAAGTGTAATTTTAAATTAAACCTACTTGCAGATGGATTTCATAAAATCACCAGCCTGGAAAATGCAAGTCTTTCATCAGCCCAAAAAAGCGATTCGCAAAGTATTCAATTCTATCATCCATATTTTCAAAAAGATGAGCCAGAAAAGCTAAAAGAAATTAAAAGAAAGGTATAGAAGGAACGCTTAAATAACAAACATACAGAGCTTGATTTGTTACTTAGGTTGCAAAACCTAACGAAGGACAGCAACCCATAATTATTCCAGACTATCTAAAAAAGGCCCTAACTGATGTGAAACAACTTAGAGGGAGACAATCAAGCGTCGACAGTCAATTATCTGCAATGAAACAGGAAAATGCTGTTCTGTGGAGAGAGTTGGCCATATTGCGACAGAAACACATAAAACAGCAGCAAATCGTCAATAAGGTTGCAAGTGAATCCGTTTTACGTGATTAATTCAACATTAATTTATATATATATATGTTAGCTTATTCAATTCCTGGTTACTCTGGTTCAACCAAGCCCTCAATCGAGAATGGGTGTGGGTGTGAAAAGACGGATGCCTCTCATGCTTCACGAGCATTCCCTAAAGAAAACCAGAGGTAGTAAGAAAAATGGTCTTCAAAATATCGACCCAGGCCCAACGATTCACGAACTGGACTCGGATACTGACCTGTTTCCTGAACAATTACTTGATGAAGCTTCTTCTAGCATTGAAGAAATTCCTTTGGTAAGTTTTTCATTCAATCGCAATTATTTAACGAATAATAATAAAAAGGTCTTACAAACCCTCCATGTCAACGGTTTCAATATTTTCCATTAAATTCTGATATGTTATGTGGGATTAACTTCAATGTTAATTAATAGCTTTGCTTTTTTAAAAGGAAATGGCAGTCTCTAATATGGACAAACCTAATAAGGTATGAGATATTTTAATAGTTTTACTTTCATTATCTAGTCCTCCGTAACCACAAATGGATCGGCATGAATCATCGTTTGGCTTTTTTACGGCTTTATAAAATACAAATATCGGGAGCCAATTAGATTAGGAATTTTTAGCCTTAGCAACTGAAATATTAGAGTTAGACGGTGGTCCTCTGTTCATCGCAATTTTGAAACTCGCACCTGTGCTGCTAAAAAGCATGGATTTAATAGGATGTTTTGCGAAGTGTTTAGTCTGTTTATGATGATAAGAACAGTAGGCGGTGTTTCATGAGCAAGGGGTATTATTTTGGGGAATTTACTTTCCTGTGGAAATGAGAAATGCACTGGAGCAACTTAAGAAAGCTCGCGGTAGAATTGATTTACTATTTCTAGATTGACAGTCCCATTACTCCTAGTTCCCAGGGAACCAACGAAGGTCTTTCAGCGAAACCAGTCAGCTCTCCAGCGTCGTCTAACCAAAGTGATGTAGCAACTAGCTGGCAACAAAACGAATCAGCACTTTGGGATGAATCCGATTTTGCGGTATGATCACGACAGCTTAGTAACATTGAAAATAAATTGACTTATTAAAATTCTTATGAGTAGGCTCTAGATGACGAAGTGACTGAAAATGAGGAATTAATCAACTCATTACAGAAGAATAGAGAATCGGAGAAAGTGTTCCTAAATCCAAACAGTCGGGATGCACTAATTGGAAATCTTCTAAATACTGAAACATACAATGCAATTGCTGGAAAACCAGCTGCCAGCTCCAATAATCAAGTAGGAGACCCTGTGGATGAAGCTAACATGAAAGTGGCGAAGAAGGAATCTAATGTCAACATTAATACAGAGTTAGTAGATATTTGTACAATACGCGACAATATTATTTGCGCTATTTGCTTGTCCTTTGCAGGCTAATTTTTGTGCTCTATTGGCTATTTAAATTATTATTCGCGGAACACCAAGCGATTTTAGAGATTCAACGAAAACACAAAGCAGTAGCACACTTTTTAGCCTAATTTCTAGATTCAATTCAGCATATTAATACGGTTGCTCACGTTAGTACACGAAGTACTAATGCTTTCAGGACTGACCTGGATCTGCATGTTGACAGCACTCAGACGGAATTAGATCAATTAAAGGACATCTTGAATGGCTGCTCTACGTTCGATCCCAGCACTCTACTTGGGGTAAGATCCCATTTTTTTAACAAATATACTCTAGTTACTGATATCAGCATCAAAGTGTTTGTATTCAAAATTCCCCGCCCCTACACTTACACATCAGATAACTTATTGAGCAGTGTTAACTAAGCAAGTTTGGTTGCCTGTGGATAACGCGCTATTTAAATTGTCATTCATTGTTATTAACGGTAATCTTAACACGTACAGGGAAATTAATAAACGTTTCAGTTCGCCTGCAATTAATCCAATCGCTGATAAAACCATGTCGAAACTGTTTTTGCAATTTTGTCGAATATAAACTCGATGCGTTATTTATCATGCATGTCACCATTAGCGGTGGCAATTAACAACATATCTGTAATATTTCAGCTTTTTTCTGAAAACGAATCCCAGTACGGAATTAAGAATACTATACTTGACAAAGAAAATCCTGCAGAAGAGGAAGAAGGTATGGGATCTCGATATTTGTTAGGCACTAAATGTTAAAACCAACAATTGTTGGCCAACCACCGGTCTGGCAATAGTTGTTACATCTTGAAATATTGCAAATAGTAAAATTTCTGAAAATTTCAATTTGATAGATTTTCCCGACCTGATTGACGTTAGGGAGTTAAACAATGAGGTGAGCAATCCAGAGCCGGATGCTATTCTCTCTGCATCAAACTCGGGCCTAAATACTCCGATAATAGTAAAAAATGCACCAATATTTCCCAATAAAGGAGAATAGTTCGCATCTGCACATGAATGTTCAAATATATTTTTATACTTAACCAGGAAATTTGCAGCAAGTGTAAATAGCAAAGGTGAAATTTTTCATATTGTATTTAACTCGGATAAAAACTACTTCCAAAACTATTAGTAAAAAATTTGAGTCTATTATTATTGTATATTCTGTAATAATTAAATTCTTGGTAATGGTCAGTTAAAATATATTTAAAATAAGGTAAATATTGTTGATATTCTCTATAGTTGAAGTGGTTATTGGTACGGTACAGTGGCTAATTAAGTAAAATGTTATTATTTATAGCTGCTAGTCCAAACAATGTAATCAAAATTGAATCCTTATAATACAACATATACAACACACAACCACATACAATTTTACATTAATAAATTAGTTAGAAGCAGTAACAAGTTTTATTTTAATAATACAGGGGCTGCAAATTCAAAAAGTTCCTAGTAGTAATTTTAGGAAAAGCTGTAGAAATGTTTTGTGAATAAAAGCTATTCTTATTAGAGAAGAGTTTTTTCACGATTATCACTAAGGTCGCAAAGAACAGTACCTAATGGTAAAGTAGACATTTTAAACCGGTAAAAATAGCAGGAAGTCCTCGGTCGGAGATGCAACAAATGCTGCAAATCCAATCCAATTATTCGCTTCTGAGACAAAGGCTGCAAGACGAAGATTGCCAGAAAATAAACTCAAAGTAAAAGATCTTTAGGCCATAGGATACAATGGATTGCAATGAAAGTACAACATAATAAACTGAACCATCTGAACTGCAAACGATTCACAAGGAAGTCCCAGCAGATAGCGAAATCGACCTCGAGGCCCAGGAATCGAACACAAACCGCAAAAGTTTTTAATTTTTGTTCCAAACGCGCATTAGGTATGAAATAAAGTTTCGACAAAGTGGTGAAACTCAATTAGTGTATAAGAGTTTCATTTGAGACGTTTATGAAAAGCTTGATTCGCCACACAAGTTTCAATAAGAAAATCGAATTATATTGAAGGTATTTCGGGCTGTTTCTGAATAGTTACCATTCAATTAACGCGTAGTACAGTATGATAAAAAGCATTCAGTTTCTTTCATAACATCCAAAAATAGCAGATTATACAGGGTATATCATTTAAAATCCAATATCGCACAGTGTCAGTGTCTCAGTGAGAATGTATCTAAAATTTCGATTTCGCGCATTCACGAATGCTGATCGGCATGTCCGAGAGTTTCTCGAGAAGTTGTAGACTAAGTGAAAAGTTGGAAAGACTTATAAGAGCAATATTTTAACTGGAGTATGATTCCCGAAAGTAAAGGTAATTTAAGAAATTGTTGCCGTTGAGACAACTGCGGTTCCTTTTTTATTCAAAATAATTGAAACATGGATCCAGCTATTATTTTAAAACATTTAACTAAAATTAAGCACAAATGCTTACGCCCAGCTAGTTGAATTTCAAACGTTGAAAATGAGCAAAGCCTTAAATCAAAGAAATTTCGAAAAATATTTTTATATTTGCGACGTTCCATGGTTCTCATCAGCTAATAAATCTGAAATTTCTAAAATAACTGATCTCGTATATATTTTTTTGATTTATTTTACACTGTATAAAAACATACAGAGATGCACCTGACTTTAACTCATGTGGCCAAGTTATAGAAGCTAAAAGAACCCTTTTAAGTTTGGTAATGAGAAACTAGAACATAATTTTGCTTTAAAACCCGTTAGGAAATGAGAGAAACGATGGGGAAAGCGGACGATGATTCATCCGACGGAGTTTCTAAACTCCGAATAAAAATCGATAACTCACCTAGCATAAAGCATCCGTTTGTTTGAGGCGACTCCAACTCCAGGAGCTCAGATCTCTCGCAATCGAAGAGTTACTCCAAAAGATCGATTCGAGCAACAGGTGAATGGGGGCACCGAATCACATTTTTCATCACATCTCGAAAATTTTACGAAAAACTCGTGTTTTAAAACAACATTCAATTGATATCTCACAATTTACATATAAGCTAAACGGAATTTGGGGCACTGAAACGGTTTTTTTCGCGTTTAATTTTCATGTTTTTTGACGAGTCGAAACGACTGTCAGAACAACGGATTAGATACTGTGCTTATTGCGCATACTCAACCGCTACTAACTATAAACATTTGCTGCGCTGAGTCGACCAGTTAGTTGATTACATAAAAGTCAATGGATTTTTTGACGAAGTGTTTAATCTTGAAATGCGGGTATGAATACTTTTTCATTTAATAAAGCAAATGACCAGTGTACATGAAAAAGTTACAAATTTACACAAAGTATAAATATTACTGTAATACTATTTTATACACTCCGTAATATTACACCTATGATGTAAATGGCACTTGAATTGGTATTGCAGAGCCAATAATCTAAACAAATGAAATTTATATAAAAATAAATTAGGATTACTGCGAAACTTAATATGAAATATCAAACGATGCAGATTTGATGACGTTTTGTACATTTTACTGTGTTTGTCATTGTTTAACAGCCCAACTGAAAGAATTATTGCACCATAACCCAAACAGGAATGTTTAAACATTTTTTGCATTTAATACTTTTCCTCAGACTAGTTAAAATTTGAAAGTACATTTACACTCAACCTCGAAACCAATCTCAGGAGTTATAGGCATTAGAAAATGACTCCTAAACACAGTCGTAATGTACCATGAATGTAAATGCAGCTTTGAAGAAATTTGGAATGTTATACATTGTAACATTAAATGACTATTTAATAGTATAAAATATAAAGATTAAAAAAAAACAATAAATTAAATGAAGTAGTTATTGCCGTTTTGCGCTGTCCATATTGGGAACGTAGTCCAAAGACATCAGACATGCAAATACTGTCATTATCATTTTGGGCTTCACTTCAGTTATGTCCTCTGGAAGGGCGTACACTCTTGCTCCTGCTTTACGTGACATGGAAATTGCGTATTTCGCATTCGCCAAATTTCCCTAGAACGAAAATCATTATCACATATTTGTCTATTTGCATTTAGCTCTTTATTTCCGCTCCCAAAGTGAGAACTCAAATTATGCACGGCTATGGTTTTGATATTATTAAGTGCAGCCTCATTTTCAAGAAGCACAAGAGAATTTGAAATATGCAGCTCCACGGGCATTTTTTTGCACCTTTGGAGGTGTCGTTGATTGTTTTATATTTCGTGAAAGAGTTTATTAAACGCCACTTGTTTCTGGAATCAAAGCTCGCTCAATTTGAGAACTGCCCACCCTTGATGTTGTAGAAGCATCTTGAGAAGAGCTGCAACATGAACCACTAGTCTCGCTTTGCGGTTTCTTCAAACATAAATTGTGCCGTTTCTTAAAGCTTAAACGCCAATCCTTCTTTGTATGTAGTTTTAAAAAATTCTTGTAGGAAACTCCCCAACTAGCTTCATCCCACTTCTGGCCGATCTAATGTTTTATTTTTCTTCATCCAAGACTTAATGTTTCCTCCTGTTTCAAAGGAATTGTTGTTTGAGGTATTTGGTACAATCTGGACGCTTTTTGATGCAGATATAACTGAGGGAGCCACGAAAAACCAAAATTTTAATTGTCCACCACTTACCAACCTGGAAAACTTTTCAACCGATACTTTGACCAGCCGTGAAAGACTCCAGTCTAAATATATAATCACTTGACCTTTGTTTAATCTTTGTATAAGCATGAGTTGCAACAAACTGTTCCGCAGCAGCTTAAGATAGATTTGGCAAAGCCCTGCAATATATTTAGGAGCTCGACTGTTCCTCACAGGCCTAACAATCCGCTGTTGTGCTTAAAATTGAGGACTAATAGAGTCCCACTTGCACATTCTCCGAACTTGAAAAATTAATTTGCCACACCTGCTATTCCCGTGTGGAGGCAGTAAAATGCATCCGCCCAATATATGGCATACATTAAATGCAAGTATGACAAGTTGGGACAGTTCTTCAACGCGTTTAAGAAAGCAAATCAATGGCTTTTGTTAACTTCTTTCGAAAACACGCCCAACCCTGACGGCAATCTTTAAATCGGGACACTCGCACGCGAATATATCAGAATTATATGCCAATGAAATTATAATAGAATACATACCTCTTCAGTGCCGCCAGTTTTCACTAAGTCATAGTTAATGGCGCCAGGTCGGATAGCATCGATGAGGTCAATAACAACTTTCGCATCAGAAATCGTGGGATCCTGGAAGCTCCTGATGGATGTTTTCTTACCAGCAGATGCCAGTTTGGCGTTAACCCAGTTGACGATTTCCTTCTCCACAATCGGACTTCCAGACTCATGGAGTTGAGATAAAATGGACAAAGTGTAGGCTCTCATCAATTGCCAAATCAAAGCGAGGGTCAGAGTCACATTGCCTTCGTTAATATCTTGGCCTCCAATTCCAACCAACGAAAATTTCACTTGGTCTCTGCCCAATTCGACGGCGTAGTTACAGTTTTCCAATTTCTCCATAAACTTCTTTCTTTCGTTTGCGAATTTTCGATGCACTTTGCCCCAATTTACCACGCCGGGTTTAATGATATCGTACAATTGGAAGACGATTAGGCCGTCGGCTAAGTCAGAGTACAACCAGTTAACATGCGGAGAAACTCCCATCGAATTAATCCAGTTTCGGTAGGCTGGAACAAAATATTACATAAGTTTGGAGGGTTTGAAAGATTCTATCGAGAAATCTGGCGATTCAAATGTCCCGCAGAAAATTCAATTTGTTTCAAAACGCTGAAACACGTAACTGTATTGAAATTGCTGTGCAACATTTGGTAATAACATTCATCTCTCATTTGCAAACCTATTTTTCCAAATATGCGTTTTCTACAAATATCTCTTCGGCGTAAAAACCAATCTGCTCTATAAACTAACCCAAACTAACATGACCTCTATTAGTGCCAGCACTTTATATACTAAAAGAGTTGTCACATTATCAAAATTTAAAAAAAAGATAGCATGCACTGAATCAAGTGGGAGTCAAAAAAACTTCAACATTACAAAGTTAAGTCTGAGCGCTTTGCTAAAAGCACTTTAAAGCGCCGTCTAGGCCGTAAGGCTAGGAATACCCATCAAAATCAATATATTATACGTTAGGATTAGCGGCAGTCAAAAGAGTCGAAGATTGAAATAGAAGATGAAAGAAAGAAAAGAAAACACTGAAGATTGAAATAAACAATTTTTTGTTGCAATTGAACAGACTTAAAAATTTCAGATTTAATATTCCGAAGTTCCTGCAACTGTTTATTCCACATTTGCAACTCTGTTAAGTTTACAAACCACCGCTTAAAGAAACCCAACACATTGATATGCTTATCCATTTATTTCCGTCGTAAAAGCAATTGCCGATAAATAAATTGCTTTATTAGCCAGTTAATCAGTTGGAAATTGACGATATTTTAGAGAGGATACATCCTAAAGCGGGTACGATTCATCAAAGAATTTAACGAAACAGCATTTGTTTAATCCATTGGTAGAACTTTGACTGTTTCAATTTAAGGGAAAAAAACTGTATAAATATCTGCAGATAATCTCACAAGGTAACCGCAGATAATACCGATATTTATCATACCATACACACCACACAACAATAAATCTCGAGGCTTTACTTTAATAGATTGCATTCAACGTCATATCGATATGTTTTCGCACACCAAACTAAACCAGAGCAAAAATGAACGCACTTAAAATATGGATAAGCCTTAATATGTCAACTTCTGATTTTGTGCGTGTATATTTTTTCAAAATCACTTACTTCTTTCCTCTCTCGTTTCTTCGACAGTCTCATATCCATCAATAGTACCATTGGTTTGTTCCAACCCTGGATGGTTATTGAACAAGTTTGCCACGAAGGCCAGATTGAGCTTGTAGACTCCATTGACAACGTCCTGCGGTGTTACGAATGATCTGCACTTCAATTTGGCAGCTTGCTGAAGCATAATTTCGGCCCTTTCATGCAAGTCCCTTTCGTTCAAAGCACTGATGTCCACATCTGCATCAGTTGGTGCAATCTGCTTGATCAGGTAGGAGTAGACCTCAGAGTCAACGATATCGCTTTGGAAGTTCGTAACTCGCCTGTGAGTGCCTGCAGAAACATGAACAAATCAGGTGAAAGAAGCTTGCAGGTTTCAACTCTTACCTGCGCGCTCTAGATGGTAGTTGACCCATCTCAGCAAAATTGCCTCCGGAGACAGTTTCATCAAGTCATCGATCTTCTCGTCTTCGCCAAGCAGAGTGGTCAATCCTGGACAGTGTTCCAGTGTAATTTGGTTGAACAATCCAATTCTAATAATCTGCCACAGCAACCCCAGCACCAGGTGAGGGGTTCCTTTCTCTAAACTGTGCGCATCAATGTTGATCACATTGCAACCAATTCCAGAGGCTGAATTGAGCGCCAGAGTCAAATTTTCTAGTTTAGTATACAGTGTCAATTTTCCTTTGTTGATTACTCGCTCGTCAATGGTGTCTGGGCAGGAATGATTGATGATTTTACTGGAACCAAGCAAATGATTCAATTGAGCTGAATAGTAGCAGAGTTACTCCACCACGCACTTGGGCTTTCTTCAGCCATTTCCTATCTAAAATCTCGAAGACAAAAGTTGTAACACTCGGAAATTCAGTTGAGAAATCATTGACCCAGCAAACCGTTAAAATTATACGTATTCGGACTTTGTAAAACGTTTCTATTGCCAAATCTTTGAAAACCATCACCGTGAAATTAAGAGCTACAGTTCGCTGCAATTGAAGTGTTGTGAAGCAAAACTACGCTCAAGGTTTCCCGTTCATGATCATATGATTGATATTCTGGAAGTCGAATCGGCGAAGGCAGTTTACCTGGTAGATGAGGAACAATGGGTTTTCGTTCACTTGTGATTGAAGTGAGATTGGACATTATAATAAAAAATCGTAATCTGTTTGACGCGAAAGCAAATATATTCTGATGGGCCATAAAACTGCAATTATCATAGCAAATTTTCCAATGTTTCCCTCTACTGATAGAACAAGTACACGTTAAGATAACAGGCATTTCCTCTCAACTTTCCAACCTTAATTATTGATAAGTAAAACACACACGAAATAATTGGGTATTAACTTGTCCAAAATGTAGATACTCGAATAGTGATTGATAAATTGTTTGGAATTCCAAACTGCTCTAATAGTGTCAATAATCAATTGCGGTGCCAATATCAAAGAATGTCGTGTGTTTTACAAGCTCATTTAATTTGTGGACGGCCTCAAGTTCAAATATCAAAACAAGACTGCGTAACAGCAACAACTGATAATTCGCCACGCTTACCATAGCAAAATACCATCCTGGACTTTCTCATACAACTGCTTTCCTTCTGGGTCAATTGGCAATAACTTCTTCAAATCGGGATCGTGTTGCAAATTGGAGTTAATCCAGTCGGAAAATGCGAGCTGCTCTTCCAGCCTAACCGAATGGGTTGTGCCATCGTTTGAAGCATGAGATGTGCCTCCCAAATGCTGAAGATTTTCCCTTTTCGATACTGCCGTCCTGAAGGTTTTCGCTACCTCATTTGCTCTAAGATCACAGATAAGCTTGATGAATTCTTCGTACGTTAATTTTCCATTTATCTTTGTTTTGTTGGAGTTTTTAAATTCTTCTTCTATTAAGCGGGATTGATATCCAGCGATCTTTAAGCCACATAGTTCCAATGCTTCTCTCAGTTCTTTTAAATCGATATGTCCGTCTCCATTTTTGTCTATCTGCAATAAAAAAAACATTTATTTCCCTCATGTATATTAAGTTCACGACAATATTCACAGAAACTAAAAAAAGTGCTAATCAAAACAGGGACAAAATAATGATAATTTTTTGCTAGATGAATAGGAAAAAAATGAATTTCAATCATCCCGATTAAAACGATTACAGATTTTCATTTCCAAAGTTCACTTGAAATATTGAGCCCTAAAGTGGATAAAATTGCTAAAAGAAAAGATTAAATCAGTATTAGTCATGACCTTAAATACAAATATATCAGGCCCTCTTATGGATAAATGTAGTTGAAAATTTATCATTTAGACAGTACAATGAAATTAAATTTCATGAAGCTCCACCCAGTTTTCACAACGTTTTCCTACTTCATTTAATTATCTTAGCCAGAGGGAGAAGGATGAAACATCGCAACTCTGGAGGCGAGGCCCCAAAAGTTTGCCTTGTAAAATAAAATTAAATGTTTTAATAATTTTGAGCGATTTGACTAAAGACGCACAAATCAGATTCAAAAGCTATTGTTATTTTATAATTAATTGTGATTATACAGAACGAAATTGTAAGCCTTTGGTTTAAATAAGAGTGACTTTATTAATGGAAGTGCATGAGCAAGGAAACAAAAGCTGACGATTTCCCAATGAATTCCTTATGTATGATGGCAATTGTCCAATTATTCATGACTAGCCATTATGTCAACACTTTCTCCTTTGTTCATGTCGTTGGGTTTTTATCATTTAAGTGCGGATATGTACTATCCGTCATCGTAAAGACAAACTCCTAGTTTTTCAACGAAAAAAAAATGGGTGCCTTGATTTGACTCGGTTGGCATATTTCCGCCCGATGCAGCTCTAGTTTTAACCGTAACAAATAAACGTATAATCTTAACGAAAAAAAATTGAAAGGATGATTTCGATAAAGTCAGGTGAAAGATTAAATCAGTATCAAGTTGTTTCCGAGATATTAGCAGTCTGAATTTCAATTATTTTGACAGGATTGGAAATGATTACATAACGTTCAGAGATCACCAAATTGAAAATAAGTATCCATAAATAGAATTTCTCATTTTATGATTTGGTAATAATCATTATTTTAAAGAATTACTTAATTGGTACTACAATGGGCTGGTGATAAAGAAAATTAAATTTAGTGACATCATGGATTTTTATTGACGGATAATCTGATAAGCATCTACCTAATTCATATACAGCGTGTATGCCAAGGTATCCCAGATATTTCGCAAATGAATTACTAATGTAGAGTAATTTTAAACAAACAGTATTATTTTTCGAATTCTCAACGGTTAAGGAAATATCAGGGTATGAGTACCTAGTTGCTAAAGAGTAAGTTACATTTTCGCAACCTCAGAAATTAACTAATTAAAAAACTAGTAAAAAACTTATTCATAATAAAAATATGCCTTTTTCTGCTAACCTGCTAAGTGCGGGAATTTTGAAATGGTGCAATTAAAGGTTCTGCTCGTTAATACTGACGCTGAAAATCAATAAACGCATTCATTAAATGCATCTGGCACAGTTTGAAGTGCACTTGAAACAATATTAAACATATTCATATCTAAAATTGGTTTTCTCAGATAATCGTATTTACTGATTTAACTTAGAAGAAAAATGCATTAAACTTGAAAATATTTAAGCAAGTCTTAATGACAAAATCGACATCATCAAAATTGAATTATCCTAAATATCTGTAAATTTCCAACATGTTTTTATCAGTCCTAGCGTGTTACCTATGAAGGTATGCGACCGTAATTATTTTTAAATTATGTTCCTGACATTGATACCGAACATTTGCGTGTATTTGACGATGCAGAGCCAGTCAAGTAATTTCTATTATTCTTATGATAATCTCAGGCTTAACAATTTGAATTAGTTAAATATTATAATCAATTAGCTTATAAATGAACTTAAACACAACAAAGCAAATTCGAACTGATCGTTACGCCAGCTAGAATAATTTTTAGGGCATTAGCGAAAAATAAGCCACATAAACCAACTGGTTATGTAATATAATTCATAGCAAGTAAATCATTCAATAGCCTTGATCAAAGTAAACTTTATTAGTTAGCTTAAGACAATAAATTATTAATCTGCCTTAATCATTTTACAAGTTTTGCTCTTGTACCGCAATGATTGATTATGATTATTATCAGGGAAAATGCACGATTTCCAAACAATCAATCACATTTTTTTCAATTTACAACTAAACCCAAAGGGTTATTATCCGTACCTAATTGACTGTATTTCGAAAATATAAAGCTCCTTAAAAAATAGCCAAATACCAATCGAGTGTTAGTTAATCTAAAATCGATTACAAACAGACACGAAAAGGTAACATCCAGAATTCCAGTTTTTCTGTAACAGATACTATTTTCATTTTATAATTGAGAAAATACTTGGCAAACTGAGGCTTGCAGGCGCAGTTTGAGAAATCAAAAGCATGTTCAAAAAAGAATCTAAAAAATTGCCTGAGAATGAGTAAAAAGCGCAACTTGTTCCCTAAATAGAACGTATTTTGCTCTACAACACGCACCCGAAAGTGAATTTCCAACTTTATTGGTTTTAGAGAAAATAAATGCCAAACATAGGCCTGCACCAACCACTACAAAATTCTAAGGCACATTTTAAAACAATCTTGACGGGATGAAAAAAGCCTCAAAATCGAAACTTTTGCCACTTATAAAGCAGACTGGAAACAAGAAAATCCAAGTAAATACCTGTTAAAATCCGGCGTGCATAAACAAGCGCACAAAAACAATCCTGAAAACTGAAAATCGAAAAGTTTTTCACTTATAGAGCAGACTTTGCACTACAGATGTGATACAAAAGTGACTCGCGAACTTTGCAAGTTTATAAATGTCAAAACTTAAATATCCGCGAAAATAACATGTGTATTTGAAAATTTCTTAAAAATTGCCTGCTGATGACTGAAAATCTAAACTTTTGTCACTTATAAAACATCCTTTGCCCTACAAAATACATGCAAAAGCGAGTCACTTCATTTCGTTAATTCCTGAATAATAAATGCCAAACTCCGACATTGAAAAACAATCTCGTAAACCAAACGCAATTTTGAAAAAAAATCGAAAATTGCGTGATGATGAGTAATACATCGAAACGTTGTCTTATAGAAGAGACTTTGTCTAACTTAATGCCTTTAAAATCGATTTTCTGACTTCTCAAGTAATAAATGGTAAACTCCGGGTGCAAAGACCACACGAACACAAAACCCGATGACTGAAAATCGAAACTTTTAGAAGAGCCCAAAATAAATACTTTTTAAATTTCAATTTAATATAGATGCGGCTTTTGATTAATTAGGCATGCAAAATTGGACTAATCGACAGCAGTCCCGTGTAGGCTAACGAACTAAACACCTTTGAGGAATTCGGTTCCATGACGACTTAAAAGGCCCGGAAAAACTCATCAGTTTCAAGCAATGGCAACAAAATTTCAGCTCTTTTGATTTTTACTATTGTCTGCCTACATGAATAAAACTAGACAAGCTCCGTATTGGAAGCAAAAGTGTGTTATAATAATAAGTTACGCAACACGAATACGTAATGAATAATTAGTCGGCACTGGGCCTCAGGTCAGTACTACCATAATTGTAAAGTTTATTTGTGTATGGTACTTAAAATTCTTTGCGGTGCCTTTACGGCACGCCCTTGTTTGTATTTGGCTCGATCTCAAAATATTAACGCATGATTTCAAATGTGCAAGGCATTTTATTGCATGATCGATGTAACTTTAAGAGTTCAATTTTTTTAACGCTTCTCTTAAAAAGTCTCATATTCATCCTAATCGTCCTTCAATCCTCAAATAATTTATGATTTGATTGACTTATTAGGTGGTTATTAAGATCTAATAAAATAGCTGTTAAATTACATTTTTATTGCCCGTTCAAAGTGAGAACTGTAATTCACAGTCGCTAGTGCCATAAAATCAAAATTTATTAGATCAGAAGGGTGATTAAATAATTTCTTACTTTCGATTGTTGCAACATTTTTTATTTTTTAAGTCTTCTCGGGGGTTCATCTTAATTAATGCGAATTCAATGTCAGGAAATTCCGGTTGAACTAGAAACGTCAGTACCAGTTTTGTGCCTTGTAATCGGAAATCGGTATCAATTGGCAAAAACAGGAAATTAAAGTATCATGGTTAAATCCATTTGTGCGTTTGATAAATGCTTTTCGTCAAAATGAATGAATCGTTTGCATTGAATGCACAAATCCTGTGACTTGGCAAGACGTTCTTTTTTTCACGGGAAAAGATCGTTCTAGATTGAAGATCTGTGCGGGATCGTGAGAACTCAATTCAAAGAGTACCAGTACCGCAACTAGCACATATTTACATAATTAGAGTAATATTTTTCTTCGTTCCCGCGGGACGATCCTAACAATTAAAATATTATTCTCACAGAAACTGCCTAGATTTAATTGTTATAACTATAAAATAATATACTGTTACTACTCGATTATTGATTGGTTAAAGATATTCAGTTAATCGTAGTCAAAAGTTATAAAAGTCGGCTCTCTTTATATATGCGACCACCTAAGAAACATCGACCGTCGAGAATCCAAACGTACAAAGCAACGAAAGGGATTAAAAGAGAAAATCTTATTCAAACCGGAAATTGAAACTTTCGGCACCATCAGAGAAATCGCTTGAATTTGGTGAGTTTTTTTGGGTTTTTATGTCGTAGTGAAAAATAATTTCTTCCCGACATTTCGCAAGCCACTCGTGCTTTTGAAGTTTCAAAGCAGTCAGTGTTAAAGTCCATTGCAATTATTCAACTAGTCAACTATAAGTTCAAGCCTTTAGCTTTGCCTTATTCAACTCAAAAAGAAAAGTAACCAGCAACTACTTTAAACAACCTGTTCAAAGAAATGTCAAAGAAATCATCCAGTTAACGAAGTATCAATAAACAGCCTCAATCTAAACTAATACTAATGCCTGATGACTACAGCAACTTTCGACATTAAACGTATGATGACTAGTGTTGCAATTTATTTTTCAAGTTTGCCCCCATTGTTTTAATAATCATTGGTTTATCGATAGTATAGGTTTATCTAGAAAAACTACATTGGTCTAAAGGATTAAGTGCATACAGACGATTGCGGAGGAAAAAAATTAATAGTGAAATAATGCGGCCTTATAAAAAAGATCCACGGGTGATAAATTGAGCATAAATCCATAATCAGTCGGAATGTTTTTATCAAAAAATCTCGATCTTCAAACTGAAAATCCGTTAAATCCAGAAAGATCACAGCACGTTTATCAGCATTTAATACGTTAATAAAGTTGGAATAAGTAAGTATAATAACAGACGGATTTTTGCGCAATCCAAGGCCAATTGTACGAATATTTTACATATATTATGGGGGTCAGAAAATCAATCTTAGTCATATTTTCCCACTGTTCATAAAGTTGACGAGCGAAATTGGCCTGAAATTTCCAGCGAAAAACTTGTCATCTTTTTTAAGCGACTACATTTAAAGATAGTGAAACAAAACAGATAGTGAAAGTTTTTGAATGCATATTTAATATGCATTCAAAAAATAATATAATTTAATACGTAACATTAATGAATTAATTCGCCGCCACTTTTGCATTTTATATAATTCTGCGATAAGCAAAAATAATCCTTAATTCTAGGCATTGATAACTCGATGGCAAATTTAAGGAACACCTAAAAACGTCAGTCTACCTCACATCAGCAGATTAAAAAATTGTTATACAATCGCTACAAGCATTTGATATGTTTGGTGCGATTGCATTGGTGAAATTACATACGAAGATAAATAAATGAGTAAAACAATTTCCTAGCCTTAAGCTTTATTCTGGCAGTATTTAACTATCTATAGAAAGACCCACGCGGTTTTTCGATAACACTCAATGGGGGCCGATAATTAAAGAAACAAGAGCATCTATTAACAGTTCGGGCTTTCATGGGGGGCAGGCATTTGAATATTTTTAGGCTTTAATGTCTATTTTCGGCATAATTGACTCCTAATGCAGCATCATCGCGTTGTCACGTAGCTGCTGTGACTCACGAATTCATATACCAAATTTACTTCAAAATAGTTTATTGACTGATTACTCGGTCGTAAATGCATGGTGCAAGTAAAGGTTTTGGGCTAATCAGCTAAGTCTAGTTGATAAGGATTAATAAGCGCTTGCTTGACACAACCTGTACTTGGTACCAAGCAGTTTGATATCGGTAATTTTCTTGTTTGGAAACTGTGTTTACAGTTACAGCATTACTAATCTATACAATCCAATGCCCAGTCATTGATTCGGGAATGTTTGTGATTGATCGAATTGGAATTGTGATTGTTTCCCGAACAACTTATTAAAGAATCGTTTAAACTTATTCTTAAAACTCACTTGCTTAACCAACCCGAGTATTTAAAACATCCATAAGAAACAAGTTTAAAAAAAAGTTTGCCGCTTTCAGAAATAGAAACATTTCAAAAGAATGCTTATTTGAATGCTGTATTCAGCAATTGCGAGCGAAAAAGGATGACGCTACTTGATAAGCAAACGTGTGGGAAAGTCCGGATAGATAATTGCATCGAGACAATGTCACGCATCCCTTCTAATATAAAAATGTAATTAAATTGATTAATAAATACCCAAGAGCCGTTCATTAGATAGTATTTTAGGTATGTGGAGCAGTCATATTTTAAAGCAAAGTTTGCATACTTATTTACTTCCGATACAATTATGGTTATTCAGAGGTCAATGCCTTGGAAACCAACACAATTCGAATGTGATTAGAAATGCTACTTTATTTGTGGAAAAACTAAGGTTGCAATTTAAAAGAGGTCTCCTCAAGTACAACAATCGAGTATCAGTGACTCAATTTTAAAGTTTTTTTTCAAACAACAAACAATTCAATTTTTTCCTAAATAATTTCAAGGTTTTAAAAAGTATTTTGCTGGGAAATAAGAGAGGGTTCCACTGATTTATAGCTCAGGTATTTTCGGGATCAGGGGGCAGGAAGTCGGAAGATTTCCTCAGCTTAGAGGAAATGCTCATTCAAGTATCATACTACCTATAACATTACTTCAGCGATAAGTTCTTTAAGGCCGGTATTTATATGGAAAGCCATTCAACGACAAGAATTTTTAATCGTCTGCTTTTGGTGTACCTACACGTGGGTGAGCCATATGGTTCCATAATATATTCCAAGCCACAAGCCAATAATTAAGATTTGCAAGTAAACAATCTTGCTTGTCTGAAGTGTGGAAGACCGAAGAAAAAGATGCAGTCGTTTTGACGACAAATTTGTTTCTGGGGTTGACAGTTAAAACAAAAATTCTCTGGTTTCAATTCAATCAATAACATTGAAACCGTATATCTGTATCGAAACAGATGCAACATTATCACCGTTAAGTGTGAGACTCACAATTCTATCTTGTTATTAAGAAAAGATAATTCATTTCCAAATAGTTCACGTAAGTGAAAGATCTATTGATAATGTTTAGATACCGATAAGCCTTGAAAGCAATAAGTCCATGTAAGGCGATAATAAATTTCGCGATTTACGTAAAATTGGATGTTACCAGAAAATTAAATATCGACTCCTATTGTGTCGGCGAGTGGTTCGACATGAATCAAATACTAAAAAGCACAAAAGTATCGACGACGATAAGGTAGATCAAAGGTTGCAATTAAAAGTATTACAAATCATGCTGTTGGTTGTTCAAGGTATAGATTTGCCACCAGTTTGCCTCATAAACACGACAACGAATAAAACAAACCAAAACTGTATCTCGACTACAATAATTTGCTTGGGATGGGTAAACTTCCGGGAATGAAAACTTTGGAAAATTCGTTACACGTTTTTGTAGTTTCAACTAATTTTTTATCAATGCAATTTGTGGTAGAAAGAACGAAACACAATTCTATACAATTCAATTCAAATTTATTAGAACACATTTCATTTTGTCTAAATTTACCACAACATAAATAAATGATAAAAAGTAGTTTTTTTGTTGAATTAACGTCCTCCTGCTAAAAATTACATTCTTTGTCATCAAGTCTTTATTTATTTATTCAGAAATGTTTTCCGATCGTTACGGAAAACATTTCTTCATCCGAGGAAGTGTCTTTATATGATGTTATTGGAACAACAGATTATGTCATTTTATTTCAAGTGCTATTTTTATGTCATACTTAAGGCATCAGTCCTGAAATCGTGCGATTTCCATGGAAGCTTGAGGAGTCAGGTATATGAAAGAAATCTTTATAGTATATATTCAATAGGAAAAAATTTCATTGGAAAAATTCCTGTGGTCAAACACACGGTGTTTCATTTAAATTAAGCAAGTTATCACCGTTCAAAACGTGCAATTGTTTGCACACAATTGGGACACCCTGAATGCTAATGTATTTCGATAAAAATTGATAAAAATGAGACTAAGGTTTAATTTTTATTACTTTGTCACACAACTGCATCTACTCGTAGCCGCAAGGTAGAACTTGTATTAGAAACTCGAAATGGGTGTGGGTAAGGTTAGGTAGTAGCTAGTTGTAAGGAGTTTTCTCAGGTAAAAGGAAAAAAGGATTAGTTATAATTATCTAGGGATTTTAAACAATTTTCGTTTATCTGCAAAGAAATGAATTCTGGGAAGAAAATATTAAGCTTGGATTTAAAAGAATAAATACAAAGAATACAAATTGAAGCAAAATTACGAGTTTTTTTGGATTTTTAAGTGACAATTTGGGGATTTTAATTAATTTTCACTGCCCTGTACAATATAAAATTTTTAAATGTACGCCGGTGGTCTTCCATTTATCCATAAAATAATACTTTTTAAAAATTAATTAATTCTCCTAAACCCCGTATATAAAGTATTTTTATTACTTAGGGAACTTTGCGTCTTGTTACAGGAAATTTGGAAAAATTTCTGATTCCAACCGAAATTCCCAGGAAAAATGTCCTGATTATCCATCGCTAGTCTTGCGTTTATCTAATTAAATAAATCATTGAGCTTTATGACCACGATAATGATAATGAAAGGTTAAAGCCCGAAAACTTTTATGAACAAGTAGAGTACCACATTAATACCGGTAACTTTCATGCAAGGTAAGGTTTGGGTGATTTTACCGGCAATTTCTCATTACTAGTCCCACAAGGTTATCGCGTATACAGCTGCGGAGTCGTAGATACCTAGAATCAAGTGAACAATTAATTGCCGACATAAGAAGATTTACCAATTGAAACAAACGTCCGCAACTGACCAAGGTTTATCATGAAACAGGAAATTATATTAACCTTATCCAAGGCAGGTAACGAAAGTGCAATGAGAAACTGACAATTTAACGCATAGGAACATGATAAACAAATTGATTTTGGTCAGTAAATGGAACTTAGAATAATTTATTGAAGATTTGTTCAAGGCGCGGCTGTTGAAACATTCACTTTGATAGCTATTCAAGAAGCGTAAAAATGTAGATTTTTTGCCCAAATTGTCACTGGACAAACTTCTCGTTGGTGGAAACCTTGGCAGATGGTTAAGAATGACTCTCATTCATAACGAAGATTCCAGACGATTGACTATCTCCATTTTCCCCAATCTCGTTTCAATGTTGGTCAGGGCTCGCCCACATGGGGGCATTATACTCCATAACAGTCAGTGAATAATGTAAATAAAAATGTTGATTTTCAGTCGCATTTCATTGCGAGAATAAAATGAAGGAATCCGGCAATTGATCGGTTAAATACGCATACGTTAAATCGTTTCAATGTTGAGGTACCTGCTGGCATAAAGAATTGCCCTTAGCACCTGTCTTCGACTTCCTTAAAAAAATGTGCTGTCACAATAGACCCTAAGGATTTACAGTCTGGTTTCTTGGCTTTCAGCTGTTTTAAATTGGTTAGAAACTAGGTAATCACTAAACTATTTTAAACAGCCTTGATATTACCTATGCATATTTGCGTATTTTTAGCAAGGAGACATAATGGCGGTGAATTTAATTGCCTGTATATTGATAACGTGTTATAGTACTACGTAAAATAGGTCTCATAAATAAGCTAACTTTTATGTATACAATGCCGTCTTTAAATATGAAACGTTTCTAATGCCGTCATTGCAATGTTAGTTTAATACCATCCAATCACAATACTTAAAAAATGATGAATCAATCGACATCTAATTGTGCAGTTGCAAGCTAAACTGATGTATAATTAAGTAGTAAAAACGCCTGTGGTAATAAGTTTCAGCACTTTTAAACAGCATTTTATGACGAATCGGTCATTGCAAAATGTTCGTTCAGCACATGTGACTCATGCAGGCCATTCATCAAAGAATGTCCATTACATCTTTCTTGCACCAACACTTTCCCCCTGTACTGTCACAAACAGTTGCAACATCCCCCTTTTACACTCAGTGCTAGGGAGATATTGATCGTCATTTTAATATGCAAAGCGCGTTGGTGTTCATTGAGAAAAGAAACGTTTGTATTTTTTTACCAAGTAAAGTCGAAAAAGTATATAAATTATATGTGAATTGGCTTGTAAACGTATGAGAAAAGAATTGTTGAATTAATATTGAACACGTTTTCTCACGAATAGTGTTGCGAAAACATACCGCAGTGTATTTGTGAAAGCGCCAGCTTGAACTCAATTTTGCAACAAAAAGTGTCCACATCTTATATTATGCTTCCACCATTTTATGACTAGAAACATGTGGCTGGTGTTTTCTCAATCGCCACAACGGACTCAAAAATTCAATTAGAAAATAAACAACCAAAGAGTGTTCATGTTTAGAGCAACAAATATTGCAACTGTATCTCTGAAACTGACACAAGTAGCCGATATGATATTTGATATGAAAATGAGCGGAGAAAAGTTTTCTAGCAAAAATTTCACGAATAAATTCTTAACATCCGATAATTGCTTTCTACATACCTACTCATCTTGTTTCATTTTTCGAAGATATAACTCAATAAGGAGTTTCAGTTTCGCATTAATGAAGAGAAAATTTATTATAAGGAATACGTCTTTGAGGCGGATTATGTGCAATTTAATCGGACTTTGCCTGGATAGAAATGAACAACTACAGAGTGACCTCGCAAAAACGGAGAGCTGATATTATTGCAAAAATCGACCCTTTGCTAAATTTTCGTTCAAAAATACCAATTTCACATGCATGTTTTTTGAACTCAATGCATCGCTTTCCATCTAAGGAGCCCCCCAAAGGGCATATATAAAGTATTTGGGTTTATAATAAGGAAATATCGTCGGTTAAAAATCATGACCGCTCAAAACTGCATAAACTGGTCGAAAATGTCGATTTGTTCGGATCTGAAGCTGCTGGCGTGTTTTTCAATGAGTTCATTGAATTGTCCGCTGCCCTCAGATGAAAATTAGAATATTCGAAATTCGAAACATTTTCAGATAATTGATAAACCTTCTACCTCTTATGAAACTTTGCGTTAAACCCCTTGCAGTATTACAGTAAGAACGCGGTTGATTCTTAAAACGGCTAAATGAAATGTCCTTATCAGCACGCTTTGCACATAATATGTTGTTGACTCGTGATTTTCATAATTAGTCAAAACATTGTAAAGTTTATTTCGTCTGTAGGCCGCTGCTTGATGGCCTTATACCAAACAACTTAAAATACTCACATAAATAATGGCTTTGTAGGGGAACATTTTATAGATCGGGTACGCTCTCAGGGTACGCTGGTTCGGTGCAACGGCATGAGGTAATTCACACTTCAGAACATATGCTTCCATTTACTTTAGAAAATCAAACCGTTGTTTACTGGTTTAGATGATTTGAACAGAATTTTAGTGAAATCTCCCTTATTTTTACAGCAGCAAAATGTGCTTCGGTTTCTCATGCTACTTACTGCCGGCGTCTATAGACCGAACATGAGGTGAATGAATCAGAAAAAATGCATTCGCGATATGAAAACCCCATTAAAAGGACCGTAAAGATATCGGACAATGGGTCTAAGATTAAGAATGTATTTGCACCTGGAACTAATCCCAGCAGTAAAGTTTAGTAGAGACCTGAACCAGACGGTTTTCACATAAATCACCCCTTTGAATTAGTGGCACGCAATATGAATCAATTCCAAAAATGGGGTACACGATACGATGTTATCTAAAATCGAATTTCCACCGCTACATAGCTCTTTAATATACCGATAAGTTTGGCGAAATCGGATGATAAATACATAATTTTCATGAAAATAACACTTAACCAAATAACAATTTCTATGAAGTAGCAATTGTGCATGTGTTTTTATCATAAGTAGTTTTTTGTAATAGATAATGATAACCCAATATAATAGAAACCACTATCTGAAAGTAACTCATTCGAACAATGAGCAGTAAAATAGATATTCCAAAGTGTAAATGCTCAAAATTCTTCCAGAAACAGTAGCAACGGAAACAAAGCCATTCAGATAACCAGCTCCAATCCTTTTGAAAAGTGGAGATAATAGGCTCTAATCACTCTTGTCTAGCCAGTATAAGAGTACACAGTTGCTCGATTAGGGCAGGGTTGACAACCTTAATGTGTGGAAAACCAATAGGCTTCCACTGCAAGGCAAGACAACCAAACACTTGAGAAATCGAGGCAAAATGTACTTTTGCTCAATTTCTCTCTTCAAAAAAGTATCGTAAAACAACGGTGAACAAAATAGTGTAAGTGTGTTTCTCCGAATCATATGTGCTGAAAATTGAAGGCAAGCAAAGCACATTTGATAATTAGGAAAATACTACTTTTGCTTAATTTCTTGTCCTCTTAATTTTCTAATGAAAATATTATTGGCCGCCACATGAGAAGCGCAAACATGCAAAAAAACGCAATAATAACAGAAACAAAGTTGCACTTTCTTACTGGGATGTTGGGAGCATTTAAAAATTGTTGCTAACTGTATTGTTTGCGTTAAATCCTGTTTGTTATTGACGTTTTGCAATTTTTTGCTCATGTTCTTGTGTTCGCTTTGTCCATAAAATGTATTTCAGATTTTCTGTGGCAATCAAGCATATTTTGATTTGAAAGGCCAAACACGATAAAATTTCGAAGAATCTCAGATATACACACAAATCTATAGGGAACGAAGCGTTAACCAATCTCTTGAGAAATTTGGATTTTCATATTTTAAATACGCCCAGAGACCGAACCTTTCACGGCGGTTTACAATCGATCCACTGTATACCAGGGCAAAAATGAGGCAATACAAGCTTCGCAAACCACATAAAACAGAGCGAAATGTGGTGAAAAATATGATTGGCTCCGAATACTCTGTTGTCCTTTTAAATCTCAAAACTTGGAAAGTTTGTTTAAAAAGACGGAAAAGAATGGGTAAGTGGAGAACTGAAGTCGCTGCTTTTGCAAACTTGGGTGATTATTTCAAGAAACCCACTTTGTACTCCCATAGGACTTTGACTGAATAATTGCCTAAATTTATACTGATTTGAGTGATTTCACAGCTTAATCAGAATGGATCAATAAGCTAGTGGGAGGTGTGATCTGAGCCAGCGATTAAATGCCCCAAAAAAACCCCAATCCGGAGACTGTTTATTTAAATAAACCTTCTAAGGAGATATTTTGCGCGTGATTTCCTTTGAACTCAATATCGAAAGTGGCATTGAACCACACAGAACGACAGAAATTGTCGCTGGCTTCGAAGGCTTTAGAGAGGATCATTGAATCTTTGCAGAGATAAAATTGAGCCTTCTATCAGAACTTTCGAGCACAGATTTGATGAGCTGAATATAAGTACATATTACAAAATCGGTAGTTCACGATTCATTGACTAAGTAAATAATGGTGATGATGATGTCGACTCAAGTTTAGACCCAAATATGGGCAATGACTGGCTGAGAGACATTTCCCGCTTAAAATTGAAGTTAAATTGAAGACAAATTATTTATTCACAATTAGATTTTTTGATTGCCGTAGTTAAACCTCGTTTTACAACTCAAGCCCTACTCCTTTTACCTTTTACAACTCAAGAATTTAAATAATTAGATTGATTGGGTCTGTTAAAGAAATGAGCCCGATGTCCCAGTTAGATTAACAAAAGGATATCTTGAAAAGTTGTGTCTTTCAAGGAAAAAGCCATGGGACTCAAAAAGATTGACCCACAAAGTGGAAATGTCCTTCCTAGTTACTAAACAAAAACGTCCATGATAAATCTGAAGAATGAATTAAAAATGTGATACATACATTGGTGGCCAGAAGGTTAAGTGGAATGAGTAACAATCTGTGACTCAGAATAAGATTGAAAAATTCTGCTTCATTTAAAGAATTTGAATAATTTTGCATAAACAAAAAAGCAAAAATTATGTTCAAATCTTCAAATTTCGGGGTGATCAAACGTGATTTAAAAACATGTTGGCGAACAATGGCGAGCATAAATAAATAAACATTATTAATTTGAGCAAGTAAACAAGTTTTAAAAGCCAAATTGGGCGTTGCTACAACAAATGCGAATATCTCATTGAACCAATGAATGTCAAGTGTCAAAACACGGGACATAAACATATTGGTTAGATTCAAATCGATGTTTGTGAAAAATCCAAGAAAGTAAATTGCTGCTTACCTCGCTCAATCTCTCAGTGATCTCCTGCTGCTCCTCTTCGGTAAGTCTCTGTGAATCCAGAATGGAAGCCATTGTATAAAGTTTGTAAACCACACTCAAAAAATCCGGTCTCACTACAACTAAACGTTAGAATACGCGGAAAAGGCACGGGAGGAGGCCTGCCCGGAACGTTCACTTCTTTCGTTTGAAGCTCGTTTCACAGGCTCGTTTAATTCTCAGCTCCAGTCCCAGTCGCTTCGAAAATTTCCACACTGTTGCCACTTGATAATCCCACTCACTTTAAGTGGAGTCCACTGTTGTCATGATCTGAAAAAAGTCCGTAAACACACATTTAGTTTATCAATCTCGACATTCAACAACAAACGAATTAACTGATAAGAATGTTACTAATTTCGTTTCTTGAAAAAGGCGCACCTTAAAACACTTTAAACCTGATTGTCAAGCTTCGAAGAACCTTAAGTCTATTTGAGGGCTCCCCAAACTCAAAATACATATTTACATTCAGATAATTTATGGAAGAATTCATATATTTACGGAAGTTGAGTTGGGAACCTGAAAATAATTCAAAATACATTGGGTGCCGATTTGGGCTAAATCGTCCTAGTCAAAAATACTTCTTAAGGAAATTGGGGTTTTTGAAAATGGGTCTTCAAAATCGACTCAAACATGACAATGCTTTTTTCGATGTTTCTCTAGCCTCATTTGAGCCACAGAATTCGTTTTGCCATCGTTGGATAGAGAATTGAAAATTCGATTCAGTCATAACAACATGGGTGAGGAAATTCGGGTAGTTTTGACCCAGAAAGCGAAATTTGAATATCAGACACTTAGGTGCAACGTTTTTGCCAAAATTCCATGTTTTCCGTCCCGTTTTTGCTCATTTTTCGGAAGCAAAATGAGCAAGAATGCTCATTTTTACATCATTCCAAAACGAACTAAATGGTCTTTTTAGAAAGTGAACCATCGATAAGGAAATGTAGGCAGTTTTCCCAAAAAAGTCTTGATTTCAAGAAGTTCAACATTTGCGTGTTTTTTTTTTTGAGTAGCAAAACCGGCTCAAACATGACGTTGCTTTTTTCGAAGTTTCTCAAGCTTCATTTGAGCCACAGAATTCGTTTTGCCATCGTTAGATAGAGAATTGAAAATTCGATTCAGTCATAACAACATAGGTGAGGAAATTCGGGTAGCTTTGACCCAGAAAGCGAAATTTGAACATCATACATTGGGCAGGGGCGGATTCAGCTTTCAACTCAGGGGGGCGTCATGTAGCAGAAATTCAGTCTTTTTTTCGTGAGTCCCCCTGAATCCGCCCTTGAGAGTAGAGTGTTTTTTGAACTTCGGTAGCCTCAAAATGTTTCAATTTTCGTTTGTAACTTTTTACCGGTTATCAATTTTTCTTGAAACCTACTTGGGGAATAGTAGGTAGTTCTTGACGCGGGCTATCGAAAAGGTCATTACAACTGATCTGATATTTCCCGCAGTTTCTGAGATAAAGGGTGTTTTATATTTGGCACGATTTTTCAGCTTTTCCTTCTATCTCTTCAGGTTAAAAATTTGTTATAAACACTAATTAGTGAATGACGCTTCTCGGGGCAGGACATCTAATAGATAGTTCTAATAGCTCGAGTCCATGACGACTTGAGCCGATTATTAGAACTGTTTCTAAGATATAGAGCGTGTCTTTGAAATTTGAAAGCGCCGAAAAATTTTCACATTTTTGGTTTCCTTTACCAGTTAGGAATTTCTGACCAACCAAATTAAGTAAAGATAGTTCTTAATGCCGGCTATCGAAAAAGTCATTACGACTGATTCGATATTTTAAATCCTTCCGAAGATAGAACGATTTGAAACATTTACACGACCAAAATCAGGAAAGGCCCAGCTAGGCGAGTAAAGGTAGTTTATTTAATGCTCTTTCGAAAATATCCTAACGACGCATTCGAAATTTTGAGCTACTTTCAAACAAACCGTTTTTGCCCTAGCTATAATCGCAATAAATTACATATTGAGTCATTAATCACAGTTGTTTAAAAGCTTTACTGCAGACGGATTTGCTTATATGCAATTAGTCAATTGTAATGGACGAGTAGCGGCATGTCGATATGCTGAAAACTTTACGAATAACATGACAAGTTGAGTTTGAATTGTAGGAAGTTGAGAAGAATATGATTAGCGTTATGAAGCAGGCTTGTTACACTTTAGCCAATTCTTAATATGTATTAATAAATACAAAATTCCAACTTTTCCTGGTGATTTAAAATGTTAAACATTTATTCTGTAACACATTTTTAAACAAACTTATTAGGAATAGAATTTTGAAATGTGAATCAATTTGATTGTAACGCAAAATCGTAATTTTCTGGTTTATCAGGCCATCGTGTTTACTTTTATTTACCAGTTTTAATGTATTTTATATCTTTGGAACATAATGTATTAGAAATTAATTAAGTATTTGAAAGATGAGCAGAAAGCATGAAAGAGAGATGAGATTTCATAAAGCAAAATTTATAAATTTTGCTTTTTTTCATCTAGGCCTTTGCCTAAGCTATTTAGGAAACTCATCAGGAACACAAAATCATTGTCCCGTATTAGTCAACAGGATGTCCAGATTGATAACTCAATGATCGTGATTGGGGCTGCGTTAGGAATACAGCAAATTTTATTTTTTACTGTCCTCCGATGTCCTTTTACTGTCCTAGATCTGTGCCTTGCCCCTTATGAGACGCCTTAGGAAGGTGTAGCACCTTGAAAAAGCAAAACACAATCATTGTCTCCATTGCGTATCAGTACCTACTTATCTACCCTGATTTATCAGCCATTGATTGTAGTCGGGATACGATTTAATCAATTGCTTACAAATTCCTACTATACTGTTAAATAATGAATAGGCTCTAAAGAAGGAAAAAATACCCCTAAGGAAGCGCCTTAGGAATGGGAAGTATTTTAGAAATAAAAAACCCAAAATCATTGCCTCCATTGGCCATCAGTATGCCCCGATTTATCGTTCATTGACTGTAGGTGTCTCCTAGTAGACTGTTAAAAAATAATAAAAAGGGTCTATATGAAAATGTATTTTCCGCCGTGAATATACGCCCACAAAAAATATCCATTAAGAAGCGCCTTAAAAAAAGGCAGTACCTTAGAAAAGCAAAACGCAAAATCATTGACTCCATTGGCCATCAGTTTGCCTTTACTACCCATTGATTGTAATTGGGCGTTTTGCATTAACCAATCGCTTACAAATTTTTACAAATTTCTACTAAATTGTTACATAACAATAAAAAGGGTCTACGTTAAAATGAATTTTTGCTTTAAATAGACTTTAAACTTTAAATTGGAAGCTGTTAAAACTGCAAACTAAAATGGCATCTTTTGTTATCTTATGGAAAAGTAGCGAGTTTCAATGAAGAAAACCGCTTTTCCACACGAAACACGAAAGAAAAGTCGTTAGTCTAAGAGATTATTTATAATATAAGCATATTGGTGACTTCCTAGAATTGGTGATAAACTTGGATTGGTGAAGAAATTGGTGATAAACTAGAAAATTACCAGCAAAATTACTGAATTTCTAAAATAAGCACTCAAATGCAAAAAAATATTATACAGATAAAAAATATAATTTATAAATATCATCTTTAAAAAGTTATTGCGGAACGTGCTCCAGAATGCATAAATTTGACAAGAGATCGGAAGCATAACCAAACTTTTTCGTTAGGTTTACAGGTTCGGTGGGAACAAGAATTTTCCAGACAAGACGGTTGATTCTGCAATAATAGAATAGTATTCTCGTTGCAATAGATACTAGGTATGTATTTTGTACAACTAAAATAAGAACAGTTAATACTTAATGAACACCATTTGAAACAGTCTTCTACAATCAGGATGATCATTAACTTTTAACATGAACTTGCAATTCATGGAGTCTTATTCACCCCTAATAATTAACAACTAGCGCCGCCACAGCAGACTTTTAGAATGAATAAGCGATTTACCATTTTGCTACACGATTAAAACTGAAACTCAACAACTTTCCAACGTTAAAAAATAGCTGTTTCGAACATCTCTTGAGATAATTGCAAAATTTGATGAGTTTCTTTCATTTGGCACCCGCAGGTTACTGTGTTCAGCAAGTATCGTATGCTAAACGTATCCAGCAACATCTCAATTCATACAATTTCAGAGGGTATTGACTATGCCCTCTGCAGCTTTGCAAATTGCTTTTAAATTAAGAAAAAACAAATGTATTTAAATGTTTACTAGAAGTATTGAGTTATGCGCCCAGTTTTTTTAGATAAAAGAAAATGGATTCCAAAAAACAAATTTTAGTAAATAGTATTATAAATTTCTTGCGAAATGAATTAACCGGAACTAGTTTGACTGACGAAAAAAAAGAGTCGTTGGAAGTGGCTGTGCAATGCTTAGAAACAACATTTGAAGTAGAAGAAGACCAAGAGGGCGTTGAAACAGTTGACCTTTTATCACTGATACAAGTTAAGCAAAAAGTTGAAGTGACTGCAGAAAAAACTGCAAAAGCAGAAGAGCATAAAACCAAAGGCAATGATTTCATGAAAAGCTGTAAATATCAAGAGGCAGTAGACGAATACTCAAAGTACGCATATTAATAGTTTGTTCGTTTGCACGACTGTAACGTGTAATTAATTTTAGGGCTATTGAATTAAACCCGTATAATGCTGTCTACTATTGCAATCGAGCCGCAGCATATACGAGACTGATGAAAGATCTTGATGCAATCAATGACTGCAATGAAGCCATCAAACTAGATCCAAGCTACGGGAAAGCTTATGGAAGATTGGGAATAGCGTATTCTAACTTAAACAAATACGATCTTGCTTATCAGGCTTACGAAACTGCTCTGAAATATGACCCAACTAACGCAATGTACGAAACTAATCTTAAAGTTGCACAAGAACGACTTGGCGCTAGCACAGGTAAATGTCACGTCTTGTCGATAATAAGTGATACATTCAAATTTCCCCCCAAGGTGCAACAGCCTCAGGAGCTAATGCTGGACCGATTCCAGCAGATCTGTCTGACTTTATAAACAATCCTAATATTATTAACATGGCTACACAGGTCCTGAGTGACCAGAACTTCCATAGCATGTAAGTTTTCCTATGAACATTTACATCATCTGGCTTAATAAATAAATTACTAAATAATCTTTCCACTTAGGATGTCCGCTTTAATAAACAACGTGTCCCTGAACAATGAAGGAATGCCCGGGGCAATAGAAACCATGATGCAAGCGTAAGTTCAATTGTGCTAACTCACTAACTTTCAATCTTAAACTAACCTGTAACTAAAAAATTTGTGGAATTGGTCTATAAACATTTTTTAATTGTAAATCGTCAAAAAGTTTACGAGTTGTTGTTTTTCCAGTGGTCAAGCGCTTGCTCAAAGGGTCGTAAACGAAGATCCGGATTTCTACAACAGAGTGGCCAGAAACGCTCAAGGCGGAAATCCTGACGGCGCAGATCCTCCAAATCCGAATTCAGAACCTAAAGGACCAGAGCCTGACAAGAAGGACGAAGGATCTGCATGAAAGAGACTAAAACGATAGGTATAAGTTTGACTGTTATTTCAAAACATTATTTTTGGGCTCTTAAAACAATATTTCGGAATGTAGGCATCAAATAAACGTCCAAAATATACAGCAATGAAACACTTGATTTAATGCAGTAATGATAAATTTCCAATTTGGTTTTAATGTTACAACGATTTTAAGTATTTACTAGTTACTTACTAGAGGGTTTAAATATTCCACTTGCAACAACAGGCGTAGAGACCAAAATGTCTGTTTTTAATGTTAAGGTTTTACTTAACAGTAAGGTAGTGTAAAGTTGTAATTTGGAAAAAGTGACAGTTTGTTTGAAGAGCGAAACAATAATATTTGTCTTGTAGAGAAATACAGTCTATTTTTTTGCTTTTGATGTAAGTTTATTTAAATATTTCTTAGGATTAGGTGTTTTTAAACATATAGACATTTTCCCGACGGAAAGTGTTTAAATGATTAGAAGAGGCATTAGATATTAGTCGTTCGTTATTACATTTCGTGAGTTTTTTATAACAAATAACAATAAAGATTGATACGTAAATTCGTGAAATAAAGTAGAATTTTAGATGATAAAAATTACTCATAAGTATTCGTTTTGATTATCTCACTTAGTGAGAGTTGTATGTATATTGGAAAATTTGTATAAAACGCTAGTTGTTCAAATAAAGATATGTTTAACAGTCAGGTTTTTTTACACATCCAAGGTGTATAACATCTCCTTTTCTTATTTCTTTGTATCGCAACAAAGAGAATCAGTACTGATGAATATTTGCGTAAATATATATTTTTTCAATTTTCCATTCATAGTAGAACTATCAAGGATTCTATATAAAATGTGGCTATCTATCTCGATATTATAGGCTGAAAATTTAATTTCGATAACAATCGAGTTTACACATTTTCTATATTTATGTACACTTGTCTCAGATTTATTTTTAGCTTTATAGGTGGGTCAGTACATACATATTAACCCAATTATTAAACACGAATTCAGACAGTTGCATCACACAGATGGGCTGCCATTTTCTGAAAAACACAATGTTCGTTTGTTTAAATAAACATTTCACCAGCGATTGCTGATAATATAAATATATATTTTTTTAGCTTATTTATTGGTATGTTTTATATGTTTTTCGCTTCAGTGTGGTAGTAAATTTTTATTCAAACTGCATTATTGATTGATTTGTAAAATATGCAAACATATATTAATGCAGCAATCAATTTAGCTTGAAGTGGATTTCGTCAAGTTTCAAAAGCTTCAGTAATTTTTATTTAAAAAATACAGTATAATATTCTAGGACTTTTCGAATCTGTTTAGTTTCGCATAAACTAAACTGGATGTTGAGTGTTGAATATAACAACGAAATTGTAAATTTAATACCAAGTTGAATTTCAAGACAATAAAATGACTAATGATGTCTAAAAAATAAAAAAAATCACCACATTTATTATTTAATGATCCTATTTCGTAATATTAGAAAATATCGAAAATCGTTTGGCCAATACACTAATGGAAGCTTCAATTAAAGCACGAATGATTCATAGTTGCACTTGTTACAAAGAATCAGCGTGGGTTGATTCAAATATTTTTGGCATTAATACCGGTCAGAGATGACCGATTTATGATTGTTAAACTCTATTTTTTACCTGGCCAAAGTGAAACTCTAGAATCCAATGAGCCAACAAATGCTGATCTTTGAACTCTCAGTTGCAAACGTTGTTCTACTAGAATTTTCCAATAACCACCAACTATTTTTGAACCAGATATTGCAGTTTGTTTATTCAAACAGCTTTTAAGACATGCGAGAAGATTAATAGTACGAAACTAAAAATGAAAAGTGAGTCAAATTTTGTTTGTCGAATCGGAAGTGGCTGATTAACTGCAACCTACATATCCCTCACATATTATACTAACATTTTATTTTGAGGACAATGTTTCATGTTCGATGTACGACGCCAAAATTCAAAGATTTTGCTGGGAAATTCAAGAAACTTTATTTTAACGGTGAATTTTTCACGGGCAACAAATAAACGAATTGAAGTGATAAAGGGCGACACGGCAAGTCTGTTTTGGACGGTTTATCCGCATAAAATACAGGGTGTTAGTAATAAAGCGTAAAAATTTGCGGATCCCAGTTCATATGAACTTTTTGCTTGTATATTAAGCATGGTTTTGCGGGTTTCTCTCAAAGTGCAAGCGCTGCGTTATTAAAAACTGTATGTTTTATATGCAAAAATAGAGCTAGCTGTCGGTATGCCTCTTAAATAATGACGTCTGATTTCGAAACTAATATTAGATGTTTACTTTTGCTTTTCATAATGGGCCAAGTGTTTTTGACGGCGTGATATTGTCACTATTTTGGTCGTAAGTGATTCGATAGAGCCTGCAGTTCAAATTTTTATGACTCATTATTTATTATTAAACTTTAAGCATGTACAGGTCGGCTCAAGAAACAAGAAAGTTGAAAAGTAAAGAGTTTTCCAAAAACGCTCGATACTTCTCACCAAGGACCCGGACCGAAACGAAATAACTGTTCCGTTCCGGTTTCGGTCCAAGGCAAAATTTAAAATTTCGTTTCATTTTGGTTCCAAAATCTATATATAACAACGAACGAGGACAAAGATACTCTAATTAGGAATATTACTATCTTTTTCCTTGCTTGTTGTATTATACAAGATAAAAGATGCGCAAACGATCCACTGCTTCATACGGTACTTCGGTTGGTTGTATGGTAGGGGGTAGGAGTGTAGGAGGACTAGCAACCCCACACAAGGATTGAAATTCAGGTAACATTAAATGGAACAACATTGCAATAAAGACTCCCATACAAAAATTAATTTAATCGTATTTTTGAAAAGTGATTTGTCAATGAATTTTCTGACTTTAGCGCTTTTCCCTTCTTTCCGTTTTCACTCAGGTCCACAACTTCGCCAATTCCTCTTCTTTCACTCTTATTTCCTTTTAAACATTGTTCTTCCTGGTTCATGTCTTCACCATCTTTTGAGGAATTGCTTTTGTCCAACATTTCAATTTCAAATGTTTCTTTGTTGGTGATCGAAAAATTAAAATAAATCATGCCGTGGTCTATGGGAATTTCTTCCTGACGTTTCGTCCACAACTGCGGTAAACATTATCAAAGACTAAGACAGTCTAAGACAGTCTTAGTCGGAAAGCACGGGAGATCACTTCGCCCACTGCCTCATCGCCTTTGATAATGTCCACCGCAGTTGTGGACGAAACGTCAGGAAGAAATTCCCATAGACCACGGGTTCAAAGCCCGGAAAACATTCCTAAATGTGATTTAACCGGCCGTGAAAGCCTTCATAGTCTGATAAAATAATTCAACTTAAAAAAGAATTTTAAAAATAGTGTATACACGTATGGTGCTTGTTCTTTTCGATTGAAAAGTCGGTTGGTCCTCACAAATAATTGTTCCTCTAAAATTCAAACGTTTCAAGCAGAACCGAAAAAACCGAATAAAATATTTCGGTTTCGGTTCAGCACCTAACAGTGTGTTAATATCAAATATGGGTTCAGTTACAGTTCCCGTCCAAAAAAAACTCGGTTCCGTTCCGGTTTTGGGTCCATATCGGTTCCGGTCCAGGTCCCTGCTTCTCACTGCTCAAATTTTCGTCAAAGAAATGTGGTTCAGTAACTGGATTATTAAATATTCCATCCCAAACTTTAACGGATAATCTTCTCAGAAACCGCGTTTCATGGGGGCTTTCTATCAACCACACATGAGAATTGTGGAAATTGTTGATTCCATTTCTTGTCCAATAAAAGGGCTCTTCAAATATGATCGTTTCACCATTCATAAAGCCGAGCTCTTTGAGAAAGATCCGGTGAAGGAAGTTATTCAACTGGTGACTGGTTAATAGATAATATCTCGGCATGGTTGTAGGCTTTATGTTAAATGAGGAATGGATAGAAAAATGAATTCCCATTCAAGCCTTAACAGCTCAAGATAATTGGGCGAAACAACTGGACAAAGAACTGTAGAGCGTAATTTAAAGAGAATTTCACGCATCAATCAATTGAATTGAAAATGAGTGCGCTATTTACAAGAAGATTTAAATTTAAATTAAGATTGAGTCTGCACTATTTGCAAATAGAATCGTTGTGAAATCCGTTCGCAAATGTTGGCCAGGGAAATTTACGCCATTAATATTCGCAATTAGGTGGCCTAGATAGAATCCGATATTAGTGAGAATCAATGTGAAAAAATAGATAATAATCCAATGTTTTTTTTTTAATAAAGCTGTGGTCTTACGAATTGGAAACGTCATTATACGGGGGCGTGGATAAGATATTTCAGTGGGCCGATATGTGATTCTTAAATTAGAACGCACACTATATTTAACCTGGACACTGTGTTAGCAGTTTGGAGTATGCAAATGACAACGTCGCTTTCAGGAAAAATATTTTTCTGGATCTTATGAAATGTTTTTTGATGCTATTTTCGACTGGAACTGATCAAATAAACCTCAAAAAATTTATTGTTAATAAACGCTTTATTCTTCTGTTCCCAATACGTGCCGGCGGTTAAGTGAAAAATAAAAGCGGTCGAGTCCAATAAATAATGAAATGAAACTGTGAAGAATGAATTAAATAATGGCTAGAACTCATGACTAAATTTTCAATTACAGCCCCCTATTAATTAATAATATAAAAGGAAGATACATAAAAAATCAAAAAGGGAATGAAAACGCCTAATATGAGATAGTTAATGGATGATGGATGCAAAGGCTCGTATCGCCACGATATGATAAAGCGGAGCTTTTAACTTAAAAATTGGTTAAAAAGCAGTTGCCAAACGTATTTTGATCGAATTATTAAAAAAGTCATATACCTATTCGAGATATTAATCTTTGAATTTTGGAAGTCACTTTCTCTTAAATTCATCGTTAAATTTACTTGGCTAAAGTTCGGCAATGATGAATATACCAAGAACGACATTATTACTTAAATTAATCAACAATTAAACTTAATTATTCGGGTTTCATTTTTATGGATGTTTAATTTGAAAATCTCTGATTTTTTGCGTATATAAATCCTACTCAGAAGCTGCTACATGCTTGTGATTAGATAAATAAAAAAAACAAGAGACAAGTTTTGTTGCTAGCCCATGAACAAAATTGAATATATTTTTATTTCTCTAGTTCCCGATCAAATGAATGCTAATTAGACGCTACAGCATCTGAGTAGCAACTGTCCGTGCAAAGAAATCAGCGCATTTCAAAGTTAAGCGTCGATAAATTATTAAAATAAAACCCAAGACTAGACAAGATATAAAACAGATCCAGACAACAACTAGACACAATCCCTATGAGAAAAGCAGTGAGCAATACTCGCATAGTGTCATCCTTAACGTAGGTTCTGTTCCAAGTTCAATGCATAGATAAATGATTAGTAATAGCCTAAATAAATACCCATAATAACTTTTGTACTATTAAATCGCAAATGGCAAAGGTGCTTGTAAACAAAATAAATGCCATTATTAATCAGACTGTTGATGAGTCATTAAAGTAAATATAATAACAGAATAAATGGTATGTTTGTTGGTCACAATCTAGTTCAATCATCTGCCAAATTGTATTTAGCATCACTCAAAAATGTATCCAGCCCAACGCTTCAGTTCCATTGAACTGCGGGACCATACATAAGAAATGACACTGATTAATCTGGCATATTTCGTTAATTACCTGGCCAAACTGTGCTAGACAACTAAGTGTATTATTTTGAGACTTTTTAAATGCTATAATGATACCCGATATAAATCGACTGATGAAACCCTTTAATAGATCTAAAAATAAGCCTAGTCCAAACAAAAATATATTTACTTTTGGAACCTGCAACTCATCATTAACAGTAGTTGGAGAAAATATATCGGGAGAAACCAACAGAATGTTTTAAAAAGTGCCAGTAGTCAGTTTGCTACATGGATTTATAAATGGAATATAAGCATTTTTTCAAAAGAGAACATTTTCTTTGGGCGGATGAAGAAAAGCCTAATAATGCAAAAGATGTTTACGATTGAATCAAAATTGATGATACAGAATGACTTCTTTTGAACGAATGCATTTTTCTAGCCGCACTAATTGCAATCTTTCCAGAATAAACTGATAGTAATTGATGAGTTTATAGGGAGCTCGGATGCCAGGCTTACGTGGTTTTGGAATCATAAGTATTCCTGATACTTTCCTCTGGGAAGAAAAACAGGATGTGCTCAGAATAGCATTGAACGGCATCATGATGAACGCAAAAATCAAACTGAAAAGTGAGAAAATTAAATTTAGCGAATCCATTTAGTTGCCGACATAATTTGTATGGTGGATTAAACGTTGGACAGAGTGAACATTTAAATAACACACATATTTTTTTGATGAGAATTGCCAACATGGATAGAAAATTTCCATATAATTGTGTGTGTGTGGGTGACACATTCTCGACCGAAATAATACTTTACCGAAATAAATTGATTTTGCCTGCGTTCCTTTCAATAAGAATTTTTCGAAGAATATTTAATTAGGTTTATGCGTCATCAATTTCAGCTTTATAGCAAATACTAAAACAGTGACAAATTTAATTGAATTGTTTGTTTGATCAATTAAAGTCAAATTAATTTGACTACAATTGATATGTTTGTTGCCAATGGGATTTGGAAAATGCTCTGCTTTTTTTCTCTCCTATTTGGCCCTCGTCTGTTCTACTCCTTCAGTATTCCTGTATGCTCAGTGAATTCCAGAAGAAGTTTGAAGGGGATGCATACAATGGCTTCATTTGAAAGGACTTTATCACTTTCCAGTAGAGTTCGTTTTCTTCTTGCTGGGCATAAGGGAGAGTGTCTCCACTGTCTCTGGTTTCGTCCTCCAATTTGCACCCTCTACAGGTGCGCTGATTGTGAAGGTGGAGAAGATCTTAACAGTTTGGATTCTGTCAGCTCCCAAAGGTTTAATTGTCCGATTGAGTCGTTTTCCTACAGGACACTATCGTCCATAAAGGAAGCGCTGTTTAGGAGATCAGCTTCCATGAATACGTTTTCGATGCCCAGTCAATTTTCCCCAGACACGATTGACTCGGACTTTTTGTGGTGGGATTTTGCAATAATTTAATATAAATCTTATTTACCCGCTTGAATGTTGGCGTCTAGTTTTTGTTTTGAAAAACAAAGTCATCGGTTTGTTCAGCAAACAATCAATACATCGGGGCTACCGCTCAAAATAGGCGCTGAAAAATATTTTCAGTTCGAAACTAACACTGTGGAATTACTTAAATTGCTTAATGCTAAAGGGCAACGTTTCACTTTGGCTTAATTAAATAATAGTTTATTAAATTTGAACAATAATCGAGCGAGTAATTGAATTATTTTGTTGAAACAGCGAAGAAACGACGAGTGTGGAACTGTATAGCTTAACTTTTGGGATTTTGAGAGAAAATATTTGGCAAAGACTCAGTTTTTTATTACCAGCTGTGAATATATATTTATCTAAAACTGAAATGCGGAGAGATTTGAAGGTATTGTTACATAATATTTTTCACATAATTTCCACAGAAATAGAACGTCGACTCATGGTTAGCATTCGAGTTTTCACGTTTATAGGAAAAAATTGGTATACTAAACGATTTATAATTATTGAAGATTGATTTATCAGGCATCCTTCTCGAGAAAACTTTGAGAATATTTCGCGCAAACAACATTAGATTTAAATGGTTTAGAACAACGCATTTTGGCGGGCTTTCCTTGTTAAATGCCTGCAATGTGCAATTAATACTTGGACATGCTCAATTTTAATATATTACGGCCGTTTAAAATCCAGCAATAAAGTGTCCTTATGTCTTGCGTAATTTTGCTTTAAAATAATGTGGAAACGAAAACAAGTCGTATTTCGGGGCCAAGGATTCTAGCTTTCAGCAGCTTACACCGTCTAATATTAGTCACTGGAGATTAATAAATTATTTTCCAAAATTACTGAGCTGGCAAACTTGATTTTTTACCTCAGGAAACAATAGACGATAAGGATTTTAATTCATTCCAGTTTTAATAAGCGTAATTATGAATAAAGCTAACTTTTCTTTGCTCGATCAATGTAATAATTCACTCTAGATTTGCTTCACGAATGCGTTTGGTCTGTGGCTTTGCTTTTGTAATGATTTAACGGATACTGCCAATTTCAAAATAGATTTGGTTTTCATTTCAAGGAGGAATTTGCATCGGAATTTAACAAATGCCTAGATTAATCATTGTTGTTTTAATTTGCTTAATTTATTAAAACATCCTTCTATAAGGCTACTTTGAGAAATCTCATGTGTAGTTGTAGATAATTTTTAAATTTCATTTTTAGAACGTTTTTTTTTCTGAACAAAAATAGTATTTTCTATATAACGTAAACTTTATTTCGCTCATCTATTTTACAACCATGCCGATGTAAAACACATGGACGAAATAAAGTAGAAGTTTCGATATTGGTATTTTCAAGCTAAAAACCCAGCTGATGGGAGCTAATAGGCTCGAAACCGGTCCTGAGATTAACACATCTCGAAATCTGTACTTACTTTATATACAGGATGTTCCGTAAACATGTCAAAATATTTTAGCAGCGTGTTCTTCTAGTCATTTTAGAGAGGGGTCTTCCTGAGAATTTTTTTAATTTGAGGCCTCATTTTTGAGATATTTGACCTACAAAATAGCGAAAAATATTAGTTTCTGCTGTTTTTCTTTAAAACGGTTAAACATTGGAAACTTAAATTTTGGTACACATAGTAGTTCAGTTTACTTTTATACAGATTAGAAATGTGGAACTCCTACTTTTGTTTTGTTCAGAACTTTTTTGTGTGCACTTAAACGATTATCAACATAATTTTTTTAATTACTACAAGTTATTTATCAACTTTTTTTTATCTCTTATTGTTTTTGTTAAGGGCACTAGTTTGCCTGCAAAAAATTAAATCGTTTCGGATTAATCAAAACTTTCTAGGCCGTTGGATTGCTAGAGGTCAAGCGGCTCCTATAAACTCGCCTTCTAGATCTAAACGCGCTTGATTTTTTACTTCTGGGGCCATTTGAAAAATACGGTATATTCACCAGGAGTGAATACAATCGAAGAACTTTAGGAAGATAAGATAATATTTCTAACGAAATAAGAACTTCAGTGCAAACTTTACGGTCTGTAAATTTTAATTTAATTAAAAGACTGCTGCTAAGTTAACATTAGAATGGATATTTAAATTTAATTTTGTTTGTTTATATCGTTGCGCATATTGTTACCATGTTTTTATTTAAGTAAAATTTATTCAAACTTAATAATTGTAATCTGAACCGAAATACACAATTTAGAAAAATAATTCAGGTTGTTAGGAATCAACTAATAATGCGTACCAAACTTGTTATATGAAAACCGTATTAGATTTACAAAAATTAACTTAATTACTTACACATTTTGAGAACGATTTATGTTTTTGCTGGCAAACTAGTGGTCTTAGGAAAAAACAATAAGAGATAAAAGAGTTGGCACATAGCTTGTAGTAATTAACTAGATTATATCGAGAAAAGTTTAAGTGCACACAAAAAAGTTCTGAATAAACCAAAAGTAGGGGTTCCACATTTCTACCTTGTATAAAAGCAAACTGAACCACGAAACACTATCATAAAATGGCGCTCAATAGCTTATAAAGTATGCCCAAAATTGAAGTTTCTATGTTTAACCGTTTTAAAGGAAAACAACAAAAACTAATATTTTCCGCCACTTTTGAAATCAAATAACTCAACAACGAAACCTCAAATTAAAGAAATTCTCAAGAAGACCCCCTCCTTAAATGACTAGAAGAACACGCTGTTAGAATATTTTAACATACTTACGGAACACCCTGTATATCAGAATTTCTTTTGATTGCAATCTCCGAACCGAAAGTCCAATAAAGTATTTTCGCCAAAGGCATTTTTAATAAAAAATTGACAAAGACTAAAATTAAGTGTTGAGACATGAAACGAATTTAAAATAGTGATCGATAAATCAAAATTGCCGCTTTTCAGCTTCTATAAAATATTTGAATCCTAGATGTGTTTCCAAGTTTTCGCGTGTTTCAAAGGTGATTTTCGACGTATATTTTTAGATGAAATTGAACAAGATCTTTTCATTATTTACTTAGGTGTCTGTGTACTTATAAAGAGCCTCATATCATTTACAGTCGGTTTTTTCAAAGTTATCGTACACGCTAAATTAATAATCGATAAATAATTATATTAATAAAAATAATTTAATGACTAAAATTGCTCCCGATTTTTAATCGGTTGACTTTTGCAGATGAATTGGAAATATGAATGATCCTCACAGACTGTTTGAAAATAGTAAAGCAGTAATGGTTGACACAGAATTTAAGTTTTACACGACTTATGTTTATGATATTGGACTATTTAGACGCCCATGAACGTTGCCAATTTACTGGTCTCCTTACACACACTCAAGGTGTCGAATAGCTTTAAACAGCGGCGCACAGTTAGCCGATTTTTCAATAAATACTCATAGTTTTTAAAGGGACATTTACAATTTTTTTCCTAGAAAACCCAGAACAGAAAACAGATCTTGCAACCCAGGATTATTGGAGAAAATTGCAAAAAAGCGCAACTTGTAGGAAGTTGTGGGCCGCCATTGCCCAAATGAGTACAAATAGTCGTAATTTACATTATCAACACCAAAAACATAGGAAGGAAATAATAAAAAACAGTCCATATTTCTAAATTACATAAAATGAAACAAAATAGGGCAAAATCAATATACACAAAACTTAAAATGTTGCTAAAAACAGCCATTTTCTCATTAAGAAAGTTTTATCTAGTTGTAATTGTCATGCAAATCCAATAATAATTTCAACGCAGCTTCTTTGTTAGCTTTTATATATTTGTATGTTAATTATTTAATTATAGTAAGCCCTCGTATAATGTTAAATCGTAAGTACACTTTCTGAACCAGAACCGACATTGAATAACTCTCTTTTTTTAAAGAAAACGTATATGAAAACACAATTTAGTTCAAAATTGTTGCTTTTGACAAATAACGAGAAAATCTTTAAACATTGGAAATCGGAATGTTAGTTATGTTTGCGCAAAGTAGCCGCTAACTACTGTTTATTAGCCGATTAATTTTTGAAACTCTACCATTTTCAAAACTGGGGATCTCAAATATTTATCGGTTATAGAACACATATGGTCGAAAAAATACTGAAAATTTGAAGTAAATCGGCGAGCGCTTGGAGTTTTCAGAAATAGCAAACTCACCGCTGTACAGGCAATAGATTATTTTTCAGAGCATTTAATTTTTAGTTTAAAGTAAGCAGGAGCTTAATTTTTTTATAGTGTTTGGAAGACACTAGCGTGAGGCTTCAAATATTTCAGCCTTAAAAAGATAAACAGTTGAAGGTGCAACACTCAAAATTTGAAACCAATGCAATGCTGCAGATCAGCAAAATCTTTTTCCAAAATTTGTAGACCAAAGCATGCAGATAAGTATTTGCTGAACTTATTTTGAAAAGGCAATCGAATGTGTAAATTCTAGCAAACTGAGGCAGATTGCGTAGTAGGTTGAAAAATAAAAATTACGAGAAGGTACTTACTACTCGCGTACGTTTTGTGAATATGTATTTGCCTAACCAAAATAGAATCATGTGCGACTTTCTAACTTGGAATAAATTCATTAAAGCGAAGACAGATTTTTTGGAAATATGTACGGGCACGCCAATTAGTTTTTAAATTTTTCCTGTTTTTAAAGTAAGAAAATTGTATACAAGTTGTTTTCCATTTAAGATATGATTTTTTTGAATGGCAATCCCAATGCTTTTATTATTTAAGGGGCATGAATTTCTTGTAGTTTAGATCTTTTTTGTTGTTGCATACGGATGTTTCAACTGAATACTATTCTTCGAATTCTAGATGTTGAATGTGGGCTTTGTCTGCAGAATAACGACAATGTTTACGATTTTCCCCCATTTAACATAAACGTTGGTTCGTCAGAAAGTAGTACCTACATTGTGTATGTTTACAACATTTCTGTCTAGTAGATTCATCAATTCTTTGCAAAAATAGAGTTTTCCATCCAGATTATCTTCGGTGAGTTCATAGAGAAATAACACTATTCGAAGAATCAATCGGAATATTAATAACATTCAAAACCTAACAAGGAATCAGTGGCTGTTAAAAGGCAAAAACTTAAATGAAATTGAAAGACTTCTCTAAACTATCGAAGCAGAAAGTGTTGGAACTTGCTGGAAATAACTTTTTCTCCATCGAAATGATAATATCCCAATTAGTACCAGAGTTTCAATTAATTTATGCCATCCTAGAAAAACTAGAAACCGAAATCTTTTGCAAAAATTAATACCTTAATAACTCTATTATTAAGCCAAAATAAGAGTTAAATAAATAAAATATCTCCAAAAATCTTGCCAACAGCAAATTACCTTTCGAGTCTAAAGAAGAAAACATTCTTGGCATTGAAATAATAATTTAAATAAAATCCTACCGTTGCCGCTCTCTGAGTTAATGAGTTTCAACTCATCGGTTAATGAGTTATAACTCATTTACCTATGACCGAGACTTTTAGCATCTTACAAAAGGTCATCAACTCTTAAAAATTCACTGAGTTACCTTTTCTGTAGAAACGATTGCTTTAAAATATTTGGTCTAAAATAGAAAAACTCGGAAATTTTAAGGAAACTTAAAAACTCTTCAGGGCGATGAGGGTGACGAATTTTCCAAATAGGTTATTAAGCCATTCCAAATAGGTTATTAAATAGGTTAAGCTTTTGCTTTCTCTGATCGTTATTTGGAAAAACTTTGTTTTCTTCGAAAAAAAAAACAAGACAATTTTGTCCCAAATTCAAAGGTAAAACGGATATCCAAAAAAGACGATAAAGAAGACCAAAGTATAAAGACGACGAGTTTTCTGGTAAGATCGACCTCTAAATTTTTTGCAAAAAAGGCTCTTAGTTTGCCAGTTTTTAACAGAGAAACGTTAGGAAAAACGCGTTTTTCTGTTTGGAGAAAGATTTGTTTAGAAATATTGACCTAAATAAAAGTAAAGAAACCGGATTTTAAAAAAACCAAATTATTCACAGTTACGAAGATGACGCGTTTTCCAAATAATTGATTATAAACTTTCGCTTGTTCTGTTCGGGGAAATATTGTAGGGTAAAAATCCAGAAAAAAATATTAGGATTTTGTCCAAAATTCGAAGCTGCGAATGTTCTAGAAACATTTTTACAAAGCTGTTAAGGAGACGAGTGTTCCAATAAAATTTATTTTATAATTTTTCCCAGAAAATACCTGAAGACTTTCAGTATTTTTAAGTAAAACTAAAAAATAATGCGTTTTATGCGTAGAACGAATCTCTTGATAAAATCTTTGCTAAAACTAGAAAGACCTAAAATTTTAAAGAAACTTCAAGAACCTTCAGAGCGATACGGGTGGCGAATTTTCCAAATAATTTTTAATAAACTTATGCTCGCTGATCATTTTTTCAAGATAATCTCAATTACTTTCGCTAAAAACGAATTAAAATTATCTGGTTTTTGTGGCAAATTCGAAGCTGAAAATGGTTTTATAAATGCGATGAGTGAGGAGAATTTTGTAATTTTTTCCTGAATAGACCCCATGCTTGCCAGGAAGGAAGAAAAGCATCAGAAAATAATGGTTTTATTGCGCTTTTGATTAAAAACTTAAAATTTTGTAATCGGCTTTTGAGAAAACCTTAATGATTTTCGGGATAAATTATAATTTTTATACATGTTTAATTGTGAGGTGGTGTTTGTAGTTTGTGTAAATTTTAAATCTGATGATGGCGCTGTTGTCTCGCCGAAACGTAATGAAATAAACGATATTCAACATTTTTACTTCACACTTTGACTGAGTCCCAGGAAAGATAAGAATATAATATAATATTTAGATTAGAAAATAATTTATTAATATTAAGTACTTAAAAATTTACTTTTCAATTCCCGAACAACTCGGACTGTTTTCACGTTTACTATCATTATTGTCGAATTTGATCTGATTTTTTTAATCCGCAATGATTTACATCGCTATTAAAAGTGGTTGGGCGAGACAAATTTTGGTTCCTCCCCAGCTTCGCCCACCCCTAGCGCCGCCACTGCTTCTTGCACAAAAAACACATGTATTCGGTTCAAAAAACATTAAAACTTCTCTTAACTTCTTATTAAAGGTGCATTTATTCTCTGAATGTCAATGACTATCAGGGTGCCAACAACTGTACCCTTTACTCTATATCCAGGATTTCCGATTGAGGTCCACACTGTACGATAATTAGGAAATGTTTCCGGAAGCTGAATAGGTTGGGAGCAATTCGATCGCATTGATCCATAAAGCAAAGGCTCGCTGATTGAAAGTAATCAAATTTATGGACAAGTGTTTTCCGACGCCACTGTATAATTAACCGCAGCGTCGGAACAAGCGAAACATTCGGCGCTTCGCTTTGGCCTGCAGCTACAGCAACAGCAGTCAGCACACGACGTCTGTTCATTTCGTCTCCACGATTACTGTCGTCTTTACTCGAATCGTGCCGCCCTATATGGTTTGGCATGGATCGCGGCTGTATAAAATTACATCTCTTTTTCTCCGCTCCCTTCTAAAAATACCACAGCCTACGGTTATTTTGAGAGAATTGTATACAATTTTTCTTTTAATGAGATAGCCTTATTTACTTCGTTCCAATTCTACGATAAACTGAAAATAGGTCTTTGATTAATTTGGAACGTCAACAAATGCTTGGAAGTTCTAAATGTCGGTAGCCCATTTAATTGCTAATTGATCATGCGGGTAAACACAATGGCGTGATTCATAGATGCAATTGATTTGATTAACAACAATTGCGGTGAGGTGTCCAGGTAGCGTTCCAGAGCCTGGCACCATTGTAGTCCAGAGAGATCCCCAGATAAAGTTGAAGGATAAGCAAGCAAAGTACTTCTCTGGATGATTCACTAAGAGCTGAACGAAAGAGAGATACCCAGTGGAGGTGGCATATTTCTAAATGTTAGGGAAAACGAGTACCATTGCTGCAATTTTTAAATCCGGCGTCGCGACGAGCGTCGTGGTGGGGTCTGGCGGGGGACGTCGTTTCGTTCTGGTTTAGATCTGAAGTCCAGGTTGAACTCCTTTAGTCAGTGCTTTGGAGGCTACCAAGCAAACTTAAAGTTAGACGAACGACTCGACGACGCGCCGTGACGGGACGACGAAGTACATCGCGATACGCGAAGTGTGTGCTGTGTAGTGACGAAGTGTTGGGTGAATACACCCCTTAATACCTTGCAAGGAGTAAGTTCGAGTGGCTTTAGAGGTGTGTTAGTGAGCGTAAGTGCCCATCTAATGGACTTAGCTTAACAAATCTGGAACATTGAAGCTGGAAAACATTGTGCGTACGCACTGGTGCTCTTAGACCTAGATCCGCAGTTACGCTGTAACACACTCGTTGGAACGTCTCCGAATATTCTTCAACGGTTTCCTCCGGTTTCAGGCAGGGTTAATGTCAATGATATCTGGATAACAAAAAGAAGATAGCATGGGAGTGGCGGAGGATTTCGCTCCCAGCTTCACCCAGAAGCCGCAACTCAGGCAGGAAGATGACGGGAATAAACTCGTCTTTGAATGCCAGTTGCTTTCTGCCCCAAAACCCGAAATTCAATGGTTCCGAAGCGACACACTTCTGTCGGAAGACAGTCGAACCAATTTTAAAATACAATCCATAGGAACGAATAAATTTCTAGTAGTGCTAGAATTAGACGATGTTATCGAAACAGATGCAGGACTTTATAAAGTTAAAGCGAAAAACACCATGGGAGAAGTGGCTGCTTCCATCAATCTTAATTTCAGCCGTAAGTATTTCATTATTCTGCGCACACCTCATCGGATCAACTAAACCAGCGAGAAAATGCCCATACTAATTAACTTTTATTTTTAGCTATGGACGAGCCGAAAGAAAAGTAAGTTTCATTAAAAATCCCGTTAAAAAAGGTCCGACCGATGAAATGAACAGTCGACTTCGCTTCCTTCTAAAATAAAAATCTGAGAGGGCATAATTATATTTTAGACAAATTGATGGTCTTGCACCAACTTTCGCAAAGAAACCAGCTATTCGACAGGAGGAAGATGGTAAAAAACTACTTTTCGAATGTCGAATTCAAGCTGATCCCCGTCCAGTCGTCAATTGGTTCCATAATAACAACCCTGTCAAAGAATCTCCCCGTCATAAGGTACCAAACGAGACTATGAAAGTGCCAGCGATATTGTTTAGCAATTAACGCAATTCTGATAATTCCACTAGAAAATGAATTTGGCAGTGGATATAGTATCTAGTCATACTAACGTGTATCAAATGCGCCATATAGCGTTAAATAGTGAAAACGTTGAGCTGAGCTGATGGATAGGAATGACGATTAAAGATTAGACCCTTGAAATCCGATTAATTGCATTTACAAAATTCCTTTCAGTTGAGGATAGACAAAGATGGACACTCATACTTTGCAACCCTTGAAATAATAAATGTCACGGTTGAGGATGCTGGCAAATACAAGGTTACTGCAAAGAATGAATTGGGAGAAAGTAACGCGACGATTAGCCTCAACTTTGACAGTAAGTTTAAATGTAGTGTGTCTTCCTTGCTTTGCGTGTCCTAATGGCAGTCCAGAATATATTCTTTTCAACCCTAATGCCCATTTATTGCCAAGCGCGGAATAACCCGAGTAACTGGCAGAAGCTTTTAAGTGACGGCTTCTAACAGAGTTTCTGGGGTAGTGCTTCTGTGCTTTCTGGGGCATTTCTCGCCTCGAGGTCTATCAGTCCCAAACCGAGTCGAATATGAAACATTAAGCTTTGAAACTGGTCAAAAATGACATACTCTGTATCACCCTCAGCGATATACGAATATCAAAAAAACCCCTATTTATTCCAATCGCAATTGGCTCCAGCAGCTATGGACAAGTAAGTCAGCACTCGTGCACAGTACAATGGACTAACCGACGCTTAATCTCAGCTCAGCTTTTAATTTGCAGTTTTTTAACATTCCATTTCTAATCAATGTACATTAAAATTCCAATTCGTTTGTGTGAGTTCAAGCTTAGATTAGATAAAAACTGACTATGCAGTGCAATCCTAGGCCTTAGGAAGGCAGGAACGCGTCGTTCCCGCAATGACTGGACTGGATTGTTTTTCTGTTTCTAGGCCTAACTTGAGGTTCCGCTCGAACGGCTACCAACCACCCGCACCATCAACACTTGTACTGTTTAACATTGATAACTTTCAAAGGCCATGTTCTTGCAAAATGTGACACATGTATCAGAGTCGAATGACACCATATATTTATTTATTTATTTATTTATTTATCACTTTAACACAGTTAAGCCGTAATGATTAAAAGCTGAGCTTTTCCTTTCGGTAAGCATTGTAAGTTGCGCGAGTTGCTGGCTGTCCTATATAACGATAGCCGGTTTAGAAGAGTTTCTGCACTATAGGCGATGAAGCTCCGGTGCCTCAGCAGGAGGGCATCAAGCCAACCTTCACGGAGCGACCTGTTATCCGGCAGACAGACGACGGTGCTGCCATCATGTTCGAATGCCGGTGCGTCGGAGTCCCAAAGCCTGAAGTGCAATGGTACGTATAATGGTACCATCAAGCCACCATTGCGTGCTTACGACCATTGTGCAGGTACCATGGCAAAGAAGAAATTGGAGAAAATAGCCGGTATGCTATCACCATGGACTTGGACCAGAAACTTTACTATTTAGCCAGACTGGAAATTACCAGTGTTAGGAAGACTGACTCGGGCGAGTACCGCGCCGTTGCAAGGAATAGTTACGGTACAGCGGTGGCGACAATCAACCTCAATTTCGAGAGCAATGAGAAACCTAAGTAAGCTTGAGTGATTTCTTTCTCTCCCGATTCTCACGCTCATTTGCTCCTCTTTCGTAGAATTCCCGACGGTAAGGCGCCCCGCTTCCCTAAGAAACCGACAATTCGACAAGAGGGCGACGTTCTTATTATGGAGTGCCTTCTGGAGGCAAATCCAGACCCGGATATCACTTGGTTTCAAAGCGAAAAAAGCATTGCGGATAGTCCTCGTGTTCGCATGCTTAGGAAAACCACGACTAAAGACACATATCTTCTAACTTTAGAAATAGCGAATCCGACCCGCTTAGACGGCGGCAATTATCGATGTAACGCATTCAATCTATTCGGCGAATGCAACGCCAATATCGCGCTTAATTTCCAAGGTAGGCTGCATAGAAGCAGTCGCATCGTACCGTATCTGTACCCTATATGTTTGTGAAACGTCTCAATTCCGTTACTGATTGTATTTCCCATTTATGTTCCAGTGCCGTCAACACTTTGTCTTCGACCTGTGTAATGTCATTTTGCATGAGCATGGCCTTTTGACTTAAAGCCAGTCTCGAGCATAGTCATAACATGTTTTCGTGCGTGTTACAGGTGGAGACGATGCTGCGGGTTTTGCCCCCTCTTTCATCGAGAAACCCAAAATAATCCCCAATGAGAGCGGGACTCTCATCACTATGAAATGCAAATGCAAAGCAAAACCCAAGCCCGAGGTTACTTGGTTTCGTGGAACCACCGTCGTTAAGGAATCGTCTAAGACAACGATTCGAGTCGTAGACGTAGAAGAAGAGATATTCGAATTGATTCTAGAAATTAAGGTACCACTTCGCGCGCTTCTCGTCTAGTGCCATCCTCTCACCGACAACAATTTCTGTTCCAGGATCCTTCCGCTCCCGATGGTGGCACCTACAGATGCCACGTCAAAAACGAATTTGGCGAAAGTAATGCCAATTTAAATCTGAACATTGAAGCTGAGCCGGAGCCGGAAGGCGATGGCCCGACTTTTGTCGAAAAGCCCAGGATTACATCCCACCAGGGCGGCAAACTGGTTATCATGGAATGTAAGGTCCGATCAAACCCGAAACCCACCATTGTTTGGTATCGGGAAGGTAAACAGGTAACCGAATCGAGCAAAATTAAAATAAGCTTCGAAAAGGTGGAAGAAGATGTTTACTACATCAAACTGGAGCTAAATGATCCAGGATTGGAGGATTCAGGCTTATACAAATGCAACATTAAGAACACCTTAGGGGAGCTTAATGCTAATTTGACTCTGAATATTGAAATCATCCCAGTCATTAAGGAGAAACCAAAGGTCATTAAGATCATTAAAAAGAAAACTGTCATTGTGGAATGTAAAGTTCTCAGTAAATTCGCTCCTGACTGCACATGGTTTAAAGAGGAGAATGCCGTTAGGGAAGACTCTAGGCATCAAGTGCAAGTTGAGCAAGTCAAAGACGTACGTAGACAACTGGACCTGGAACACTCACATATACTATATACTGCTCATATCATTCCAGGGCGAATTCGCGGTCAAACTGGAAATATCAGACGTCCAGAAAGTAGACAAAGGTCTATACAAACTGGTAGCTAAAAACGAAAAGGGTGAAGCCACCTCACAAACTGTTGAGGTAACCGAATTGCCTCCTGACGAAAAACCAAAAGGAGAAAAGCCTAAGCTCACCAAGCTAACCAACATCGTAAGTCCTCGACTGCACCGTCCTCATACCCAATTAACACTGGTCCTTTCTAGACCCTAGAAGAAGGCAAGTCTGCCGACTTTATTTCTTCGTTGAAAGTCAGCGACAAGACAGTCACTATCATTTGGTACAAGGAAACTACTGTCATCCGCGAGTCGACCGACACGAAAATCACATTTGATGGCACGGTAACCCGCTTGAGCATCACCAAGTGTAAAACCACTCATTCTGGCACTTACAAAGTGGTTGCCAAAAATGAATTTGGAGAGGATGAAGCCACCGCTGTTTTAACCGTGAAAAAGAAGAAAGACGAAGACGAGGTAAGATATTTGTTCTCGTCTGAAATTTTCGTCTTAGTGGTGATCACATTATAAGATTTTTTTATCTGTATGTATTTTTTTCCATTTTTACACTTGACACACTTACACACAAGGAGGGTGAGACCAGTGAAGAAGAGGAAGAAATAAAAGTTCAGCCCAAAAAAGTTGAATCTGAACCAGAGGAAGAATCAGAGGTACACGCATATAAACGCACAGATTTTTGCTTTCAGTCATTTTCTTGGTTTTTGAATCGCAAAATACGGAAAATGCAAAAATAATCCAAACACTCCACATGGACACCAGGATCTTTATGTGTTTATTTTTTCATTCGACCGATTTAGATATATTACGGCTTTCCACCTATAAGCAGGCCTTCACATCTTGTAAATATTTCCACATTTTTTTAAAAACATTCAACCTTCGTACGTTTGAAATCCAATCTAACAATTACTCTGAACTTTAAACTTATTGAAACTTTTCTCTAATGGCAACAACTATAAATTCGCCGCTAATCTTCAGGGTGTTAACGGAAATAACTCGGACGTCATCGACGTTCATTCGCGCCTTTAAGAACGAATTATCATCTCAGGCAACCGAATTCTTTGCTTTCAATTTGAAGAGTGTTTTTCAGATATTTCTATCTCTTGCCTACTACTCTACTATTGCAACTCTAAGTCTCCTTTACACTAACATTATGCAACTTGTATTAACTGATTTCCAAAAACTAAAGATCGTTTCTTTTAGGAGGAGGAGGAGGAGGAAGCGGTTGTTGAAAAAAAAGTAGAAAAGAAAGAAGAGAAGAAAGTTGAAAAGAAGGAAGAGAAAAAAGTAGAAAAGAAGGAGGAAAAAAAGGTCGAGAAAAAAACAGAGGAAAAGAAGGTCGAGAAAAAGGCAGAGGAAAGGAAGGTAGAGAAAAAGGCGGAAGAAAGGAAAGAGGAAACCAAAGTGGTTCAGAAGGTAAATATCATTTGTCGCCCTAAATCACCAGACAATTTCCTTTATGTGTTTAATACCCTTCCCAATTTACTTCAGAAGGAGGAAGAAAAGAAAGTGAACGATATCGGCAAGAAGGAAGTAAAAAAAGTGGAGGTTAGTGGAAGTTTAGTGTGTTTTGTGTAATTGTCTAAGCCACGTCCTTTGTCTCATGTAGGAAACTAAGGCCGAAGAAAAGAAGGGACTAAGGCGCACTTCTGTGCAAAAGGTAAATAAATTGAAATATTTTTGGAACTTTATGGATTTCGAAATGACCCAGACAATAAACGTTTCGGAAATTTAATGTTTAACAACAGGTCGAACAAAAAAGCGAGTCTCGTAGAAGCTCAATAGTTCCGATGACAGAAGAAATTGTTAGGGATGGTGAGAAAAAATCTTCCAGCCGTAGATCGTCAACTGTTACGAGAGAGGAAGAAATTAAAAACGAATCGCAACGCACGTCTTTGACGGAAGACAAGAAAAAGAAGCTCACTTTAGGAACAAAGAAATTGGAATCCACTCCGGAGGCGGTAAGACATGTACTAACTTCAAAACAAAAATTCCAGAATTGCCGTAACTAAAGGGAATAAATATAATCGTTGACATTTTGTCCGAAATTTAATACAAAATTTGTAAAATGTGTCTATAATTAAAAATCAGTAATTAACTTATCTTGTCAAGTCTATTATGTTATATGTATTGTACATTGTTTGTTACTAATTTCAATGTAGAAAACACCAACCACACCCACAAATAACGTAGACGACACGTTCACAAAAAAGACCGAAACGGTAGCGAAAAAACCGACACCAGAAAAAGTTAAATCGCCACCACCTAAAGAACCGGAAAAGGTGAAATCTCCACCACCCAAAGCCGAATCGGCGGCGAAAGTTAAATCGCCACCACCAAGCGAACCAGCAAAACCGAGCGCCAAACCTTCTGAGCCACCTAAACCAGAAATCAAAGAACCAGTTGAGACACCTAAAACTAAACCTACACCCGAAAAGAAATCTGAACCACCGAAAATTGCTGAGCCGGTGCCCGATTTAAGCAAAACACGCGGTAGTCTCAAAAAGGTATACCTACCCTGAGTTCCTTCTATACATTCATAACAGATTTGTTTCTTTATTACTCTCTTCTGTGTGAACACTTGGTTTTATTTAGGACTGCACTTTAACAAGTTTTAAAAACACAATCATGATAAAAACTGAACGTTTTTAACACAATGTGATCTGTTCTACTGTGCTTGTGTTGCAACAACATGTTTCTGGATATTTTCTAAGACAATTTTTGTCCTGTTCTATGTCTTCGTTGGAATGTTCCCATGTGACTGTCAATGTTCGTGTCGTTGAAAATGTAGGCTGAGACCAAAACTGAGCCCGCGCCAAAGGTAAGATCATTTTTTTAAATATTTAGAATTAAATTTGATGGAAGGAATCGTTTTTTCGATGATAATAAATATCGTTGCTTGGTTATTATATAGACCGAGAAACCCAAACGAACAATTCCTCCCAAAGCCGAAATTCAAAAAGGTAGCTTCATGAACATTCAGTTAAAACCAGTAGAAAAAAAAGAAGCTAAGTCTGCAGAGCAAGCAAAATTAGATGTTGACTTGAAGGTAACGGAGAAACGGGACCATCTTGACATTGGTCTTCGCCCATCGTGTTCATCTTTCCACTCTTCGGACCTCCTCTCTCTTCTACTTGTCTAATTTTCTTTTCCGACTTTGTAAAATTCTTCTGCCACTGTATATAATGAAACTCTTTTGAGGTAAATTGATTTCATAGCCGTGGATTTCAGTAGGCACTTAAGTTAAGCTCAATGTCACTGGGCTAAAGAAATCAATTTATTATAGCCGTGCTCTATACTCTGATCAGCTCTTCCTTCAACCGCTGTGATAATTTTCCTGTGAATACATTCTATCTTGTAACTAACTATATTGATGTGTTTTCTCTTCTATCTAGTTATTGATTGACATTTTCTGGTTTTTCTCAAAATGTTTCATGTGACCCGGTTTTCCTGTACAACTTCTTGTTTTTTAATAGCAAGTAGAGACCAAAAAACTGGAAAAAACAACAGCTCAGAAGGGTAAAAAGAAAGATGCTTTCGATGCCAACGCTTGGGAGAATATTCCGGATTACGACAGGCCGGTGTTGGAAACATTCGAGCCTCATGATAAGGCTGAATATGCCGGACGGGATAAAACTAAGCTATCCAAGGTAATTTGAGACCGCTACAGCTTGGCAATGCTTCGCGTTATCTACGATAAAACACTTTCGACCCGCTTTCGCTTGCTTATTTTTTTCCAACTATTATATAAAGCGAAATTATTAGGAAAAGCCCCAATTGGTGGCTGAAGGCAAAGAAAAACCGGCCTTTGCCGCCGAGCAAAAAGCCATTCCGTCCGTGCCTCAAATTAAAACTCCCGAAGCGCCCAAAATTGAGGTTATTAAAGAAAGATCCCCCGAACCTAGAAAAGCTTCCTTAGAGCCAACTCCTGGCTCGGGAAGCAGACGCGGATCTCTGATACCTCCTGAGGCCGCAGCCAGACGCGCCAGTCTTATCATTTCTGATGAGGTAAGGTCGTTTGGTGGGTTTTCTTGTGAATTGCGAGTTTTAAATTTGTGTTACTTCAAATCTACGGGATGAAATTTGAAAATTTTCACAAAGTAATGCAGGTTTAAAATGAGATTTAACACCATAATCACGAAAATGAACTGTACAAACTAGTTAGTGATCCTGTCTATGAAGTGATGTAGAAGTGAATTTTGTCACATGCCTTAACTTTCAATGTCTTTAGGAACATAGGAAACTCAGGCCAGGCGAGGTGTTAGATGATAAAAAGGTAAAAGTCCAAAAAACCGTGATGTACGTTCTTCAGCCTGAAATTGCCGTCTAAATTTAACTTCTATAACTATATAAAAATGCTTGACTTGCTTTCAAGGTGTTGGACAATACAATCTATTGTAGGGAAGAACACCTTGGGATTTCATGTATACTCTACGATCCACTTATACTTTATATTAATTAATTCACCTCAAAGCGTTTATAAAGAGAAATTGTAATTTATTTGAAGAAATAAATAAAACCGTTATTTCAACTGGCGTGTGATAAACAACGGATAATTGAAAACGCACGGCTGTTTCTCGGAAAACATCTTGCCTATTTATCTGCATTGGTTACGGGAAAATCAATTTGCTTTAAATATATATTACTTCTCTTTGTAAAACTTTTTTCCGTATATGCACGAAAATTGCACGATGTGACATTACACTGTAGCACCAGCAAGCAGGCAGGCATCACAATATTGTAAAATGTTGCAGCGTAAAAGAGTATAACGCTCAATGTTATATTTTCTTTCCTGCTATTTATTTTCATTTCCTTTTATGTGTATGTCATTATGCCATTACTTATGATATATTTCCACAGGGAGGAAAATTACGTCCCGGGGAAGTCCTAGGTCCAAAGGTGAGGTTTGTGTTTAAAGACACAAAGCTGGCCTTTTGGTTTGGTATATGAATTTTCTATACCTAACATGTTTTGGTTGTAGTTTAATTGCTTATTTACATTACCTTAGTTTATCTTACTTTTTTTTCTTTAAAGCCGAAATCAAAACGTCCCGGGGAATTATCTGCTTCTGAAAGACAGGTTAGAGGGATAATATAAATGTAGATTGATTAGAAAAGTCAATAATATTTAAATGTCTGTGTCTAACGACTTTTTTAGATACGAAGAAGACCATAGTTTAGACGTTTCTGTCACAATTTATGTAACATTACATGTGGGATTTTCAAATGTAAATAATACAATGCTCCTTGTATATAGACTATATAATGGTATCTAATCTTTTATGTCATTAGACCCCTTTTTCCTTATTATGTTTTTCTTGTTTTAACTTCCCTTTTTATTTACTTGTTATAATAATCGAGACTTTCTACAACTACAGCAAAATCTGTTTTTTTCAAATTTATAGAACACAATTTGTTCATACTATTCACCTCATCCATCAGATAGTGAAAACTTCAGATTTTGTTGGGGTATTGACAGAAAACCTACTTCCAGTCTCGACAGTTTTCCTGTAGCTTCTAATCTTGGTTTTGGTTTTTGAGTTTTAGACGAAATAAATTTTGAATATTTTAGTGTCTAGACATACTCGCACCAATAACAATTTAATAATCTATCGATATACGCTCAATTTAACGCTTCACAATGCTGTATAGGCTTTTGTGCTTCAACGCTTTTGATGTATTATATGTATATTTATTTGTCATATAATATTTATTAAAAAAAAAACCGAGAATAAATATATATTTTTTCGTACTGCAAATTAATCAATGAAATATTAAATATTTTACTTTTATATGATGATGTATTTATAAAAAGATAATGATGAAGATATGGAAAATATTTCGTGAACTTGGCAAGTTAAGGCGGAACATTTACTTTTTAAATTGTCTTTGTTTTGTCAATTTTTAATTACCATCTAATTGTGTTGACCCACATTAGAAACAATAAAAATTTTTTTTTTTAAATTGTCATTGTGTATGTACTTATTCTCGGGTTAAAATCTGGTAACTAAACATATACTTTATGTGCAGTTTGAAATGTAACTGATCACAAATATTTTGAGCTGCGAAACATCAATATCATTTTGAGGAATTCTTTTAACACTTACTGCAAAGTTCCTACGCAAAATACTGAAAATCTCATACTGTGTTCTTTTCTGCTGCTTTTAAACCAGCTATAATGGAATCCCAAAATAAGCAACTATGTCTCATTCGCTAAAATCATACAGCAAAATAAATGACGATTTAACTTCCCGCTCTAAATGGACTTCGAAGCTCAAAATATTCTGTTCAACATTCAAGCGGTTTTTTTTTAATGAATTTTATTATATAGCGTCGACGTCCAAGTGCCGAAGTAAGAAGGCCAAGTTTGGCTGAACTTGAGGATATAATTAATAAACCGTCGACTCCCTTAAAACCGTCTGGACCAAAAGGTTCTCCTCCCAGCATTATCGATGTTCAAGAGAATTACTCTTCAGTTGAAGGTAAGACAATGAAATAGGCAATCGGTGTTGGAGTTCAAAACTAGTAGGTTAAAGAGTTTGCCAAAAAGGTTACTATCGAAGATGGCCGCATTCCAACTTGTATTATGATAAATGTTGAGTTAATTTGCCTTTTTCCTGGATTACTTCCAACATTTACATTTGCGATATTTTTGCAACTGTCCAGATTCAATTCAACTGAATGGATTTTAGCGAGCGTTTAGCAAATAATACAGGTTCTTTGTATGGATTCACAAAAATTTTCTATATAATGCTCATTAATTCCAGGAATGCTATTTTCATATTTCGAAGATAAGTTGAAAAATGTAGCTATCACGTGGGACTTGTGATGATCGTCTAAAATTCTATTTCTAGAATAATTTTCCGAAGCAGTTCCGGTAGATATTTGTTTGAACGATCACGATTTATTTACATTTGTTCTTAAAATTTTCAAATGAAAATATACGGGATTTTTCCAAAAATAGCCAGGTCTACATAAAAATAAACATAATCAGGCGCATAAATCTTTAAAATTATAAGACGCATAGAACTGTTTATATTTAATCATTGGCATCCAATCAAAATCAAACGAAAATAGGGGGTTTACCTGCAAGGCAATAATGCCTTGTTCGTTATATGAACTAAGTTCTTTGATATTATTTGATGGATTAACTACGTTAATCTTTTCCAGATCAAACCGCATATATCACCATCCAAGTGGAAGGTGATCCACCACCAAAATTCAAATTTTACAAGGTAATCCTTCTAGAGCTATTAAAGAGTATATTTTTGCTATCACACATCAATTGAATTTTCAGGGTGTGACTGAGATTATTGAAGGAGGTAGATTTAAATTTATCACTGATGGTGAGACGAATCTTATCACGCTGTGCATCAGGAAAGTAAAGCCTAATGATGAAGGGCAATATAAAGTGGTTGTATCTAACGTACATGGAGAAGATTCCGCAGAAATGATGCTTTATGTTGCTGGTTAGTTTGCAACTGATTCAATTATTTCATTCAATTATGCATGTTGCTTCCAGGCGCCGCTGGTGTTGATTTCCGTGCCATGTTGATGAAAAGGAAATATGCCAAGTGGGACAAAGATAAGGGTGACCCAGATTGGGGTGATTTGAAAGAAGTAGAAAAACCAATCCCAGCATTAAAAAAAGTTGAAAAGGTAAGATAATTAAAACGGATCTTAGGGGGTATTTTCAGCGAATCCAGACATCTAGGAGAGTCGCCTTAGAACCTGAAATAGAAAAAATCGGTAGTAAAGCTATTGAACTTACAGTATTATTTCTTGCAGTCAACTCGACTTAATAGATAATAAAGAGCAAATTGCGCTGACCCAGTCAAACAGACGCTAATAAATAACGTCTAAATTTAAACGGTTTAGTTTAAAAATACATTAATGAGTAACACACAATTATATAATGAGTTTTACATAACTGACAAGAAACATAAATTTTTCGGTGTATACGAGGAAACTTGTCTGGTAAATTTATGTCGGATTAAACCGGGCTATAAATACACCACACATTGTCTAATGAGATGCTAAAATTCCAAAGTAGTTAATCTTGTGTCGAATATAAAATTTGCTATTATTAGCTTGTGGGTGTGCCAGAAATCCATAAAATAATTGATCATTTATGAATTTATATCCCCACAATTACCTCAGACTTTTCTGGTGTCAAGGCTAAGTTACATATAAAAATTGTATTTGTCTTAAATATATATTGATCAATTTTTCTTCTGGTAGTATATTGCTCTTTCAAGAGCAAGGATACATATTTGAAAAAAGTTTAAACTGCTTTAAGTTAAAGGTAAGTAAGTAAGATTTTTTGATATTTTCGTAACTAAAAAAATTACGAAAACTCTGACGAGGACGGTGTTAAAAAAATATTTTAATTGTATGTGTTATTATACGGGGTGTCAATTTGAAAACTTCTTACCCTTAATATGTTTCTTGCAGTTGAAAATATGAAAAACCGGGAGACCCGTTAATTTCATTTGTAAGGGGACACTCTAAATTAATATTTTAGCCTCCTTTTTTCAACCCCCTAGGACGGGTAGATGCCACCCTTAGAACCTTAAATGGGAAGGGATGTCAAGTGGCACATCGTTTTAAAGGGCGTTCAATTCTCTTTTCTTCAGTTACTACTTTGTTGCTTTTTGTGCAGAGGATTCCGAATAATCGCGTTTTAAAGTTGTAGAAACAATTAAACTTGCGTGCATTCAGATATTGGTTTTCAAGTTAGTGTTTACACAAAAACAATTGTATTGTGTCTCCTTGTAATACAAATTATTATAACAGTAGGTTACCCTGTTAAAATAGTTGAATAACAGGAAGACAATCTAGTTTAAACGTTAATTTCTTCTTTTTGATTTTGATCTTATTTCTTATTTATTGATTATTTTACATCGACAAAAGTAACTTTTTATTTGCGGAACAGAAATTTTTACATTAAAACGTGTCATATACTTACGCACCATATTATTATTTGTTTCAAAATCTTGACCGGTTTGCTCTAAACAATAATAGAGTCTGTTTCCAAACTCCTACCTAATTTTTCGGAACATTTTACCGGGTATTCTGCTGCAATCCGCCTTTTAAGATCATCAATATCAGCAGGTTGTGTTTTATCAATAATGGACTTATTATTACTACTTATGCCCCCAAAGAAAGAAGTCTAAGGGTGTTCAATCTTGGAGGCAATCTTCTGGCAATCGATCTATCCGGGGATATCTTATCAATGTTAAGGGGGATTCGAAAATATACTTTATTATTTTTTACAGGAAAATAGACAACATTTTCAACAACGTATAAGATAGTGCGTAAGTAGACCCCATGGGTTTCATTGTAGAAGTTTCTCTTCGTAATTTTTTTTTCCTCAAAGTAAAATAATCAATAAATCCGAAATAAATTATTTAAACTAGATTTTCTTCCCGTTATTCAACGATTTAAATGGTGTAACCTACTCTTCTAATTATTTATACTATAAGGAGACCCAATGACATAATTTTTGTTTAAACACTAATCTGAAAAGCAAAATCTCAAGGCAGGCAAGTTTAATTGTTTCTGTAACTTTGAAACGCGATTATTCGAAAACCTGTGAACAAAAAGCAACAAAGTAGTAACTAATGTAAAGAGAATTGAACGCCCTTTCAAACCATATGCTACTTGACCCCGTTTTCCAATTAAGATTCTAAGGGTGACATCTACCCGTCCTAGGGGGTTGAAACAAGGAGGCTAAAAATATTAATTTAATGTGTCGCCCTTTCAAATAAAATTGACGGGTCTTTCCGGTTTTTCATATCTTAAACTGCAAGAAAGATATTAAGGGTGGAAAGTTTTCAGACTGACACCCAGTATAATCGAACTAGGTATTAATAAAGAAATATTAGATTGTTTCAAAAATTTTAACTGCTATTATTGGATTATCCCACTAATTAATATTAATGTTTCCTTGCAGTGCAAAATAAAAACTAGGCGCTTTTCTTTTGCTGGGCTTTCGTTTGAGTGGCCATTGCTGAGGAAACCAGAGGTTGTTAATTTTCTTTTCAAGCATGGTAATGCACCAATATGCACCTTCAACGAACAACTATTATATTATGACAATTTTATACAAAATAAAAATCAATTTTTACAAAACCAGACACGCTTTAGAGGTGTACAAACTTTTTCAGCAGTTACCGTTGAAAAGTTGATTTTTATAGTCAAACCTCTTTAATCAAAGCCGAGTCTCGACATAAACTTAATTTCAGCATCTTGAAAATTCAAGTTTTGAGCCTGGAAATATAGACCCACGTATTCCATGTAAACCTACGCAAAATTCCGATGAATGTTTCACATAACTCAAATAGAAAATTGAGTTTATTGTCATAATATTTGGCGAATTTGTCACGAAGTAATTAGCAACTTGTGAAACCCGCACCTAGAATAGTAACTAAAATGTTGGCAAAACAAGCTGTAGTGACACTTGCCAGATTTAAAAATGTATTTTATGTGTAATTTGGCAAACTGAACGCAACAATTCGGATATGATTTAACAGCGAACAATTCGGTCATGAATGAAAATAAAAATTATGTAAATATCGCAAATCGCTTTTCCAAAAAAATGGAGAAATTCCGGAGATTGAAAGCTTCCTAAACAACTAAACTCAAATTAAAAATTTTCATTTCTATTAGGTGTTCAGTTGTGCAGTGTTCAATTAAAATTTACACCAACTGACCAACTAGCAAATTAATTTAAAAATGGTTTTATGAGACATTCGATGGAAACTTTGGGATTTTGAAGAAAAAAATTACTACTTTAGTTATTTTTTGGAAAGAGTTTTATGCAATTTGTTTGAATAACTTCAACTTTGACATGAACTTGATCGCGCTTTCAATATTCTCCGAATGAAACAAAGTGTTCTCGCAATTTTCAAAATTCGAAATTGAGATGCTGAAGCATTGGATCCCAGGAAGGTAACTGAGAATAAACTAGAGCGCTTTCCAACCTGCAATTTACTAATCCATGCCCTCCATAGCAAATGCAGTGAATTTAATAATGGGACTAACTATTCCTGATATGTCCATAAAAGGCACCAGGTAAACTTTCACAATAAAACACCAAAGGCTATATTAGATCCTACGCGTAGTTGCTAGCTAAAATCTGAGTTGCAGTTTTCTTTCTAGAATCCTCTATCTGCCAGAAGGCCCTCGTTAGCAGAACTAATACCTGATTGGCCGATTTTGCACCATTTCGAAAGAAGAGAGGTTTGGGATTGGCAGATCTCGGCATATGTTATCAATGTTTGTTGTGCACGACAGCATGACAAAGCGAAATCCCTTTCCACTTCTTCCATTTCTAACATCTCCGGCAAACTAATTTTCCAAAAATCGTTGTTGTATCTGCATTATGGTGAAACACGAAGATTCACCTTGTACATATAAAATATTTTTTTGTACATATATTTATTTTTAGGAGTTTTTTTTCAGCCAATTTTTGAGCCGGCAGAATTTTAATGGAGATCGATAATATTTTTGTGAATGTTATTTATTCGATTTTTTTTTGGTACCTCTTTCACTATCTTAATTTTGCTTTATTATTCTAGAAATCCGAATCCTTTTTGAAACCACTCGTCGACCAATATGCAAAGGAAGGCAAAGATAAGAAAGCCGTTTTCGAGGCTGGATTTTCTAAACCAAACTGTAAACCCAAATGGCTCTTCCGAAAGGACGTGAGTGCTTTTCACTTGGAGCTCACAGCAACTCAATAGTAATCGATAAACACTTGCAGGAACTTTTCCAAGGAGCCAAATACCAATTCAAAAATGAGAATGATTTGTATCAGCTCATTATCACAAACCCTAAAGTGGAAGATTCTGGCAAATATACAATTGAAATAGGAGGCGTGCATTGTACAGCTTTTCTCAATGTCGAAGAGCCAGATCCATCATATACTTTCACTAAAGCTCTGAAAAAGAAGTACGACGGCTATACGCAGCATGAAGTTGAACTTTCCTGCACGGTGAGCAACAGCTTAGCCATCGTTGGCTGGTATAAAGGAGCGAAGAAGTTAGAAGACGGAGATAAATATCAAATTTCCAAGGACCTCAGTGGCGTCTGCCGCCTTACTATCAAGAACGCTACTTTCGATGATGCTGACGAATATTCTTGCAAACTTGAGAAGCAAACCGAGAAAACTGTAACCAAAGTAAACATCGTTGATTACCCTTACAAATTCGTCAAGGTACTCAAGCATCAACAGCATGTTGAAAAGGAGAACATCACCTTCCTCTGTGAATTGAACGACGCTGGTGGAGACGTGAAGTGGTTCAAAGGAGATCAAGAAATCACTCCAGATAAAAGACTGGTTGTTAGTAAAGACGGCAGGAAACGAAAGCTGGTAATTAAGGACGCCAAAGTTACTGACGCTGGGATGTATTCCTGTGTCAGCAACGCCGATAAAACCGAAGCAGAATTAGTCGTCAACTATCTCAATCGCTTCAACAAGAAACTGAAGGACACCAATGCCGTTGAACGCGAAAGGCTTGTTCTGGACATCGAGCTTCAAGATCAAACAGCGCCTGCTGAATGGTTCTTCAATGGCGAACCCATCGTACCTTCAGACAGAATCGAAATTAAGAACCTGGGAGGCGGAAAGCATCAGTTGATCTTTAACAAACTCGATTTAGCTGATTCCGGTGAAATCAAAGTCAAATCTGGACAGTTGGAATCTTCGATGAACCTTGCAGTCAACAAAGGTGAAAGTATACCAAAGATCGATTTCCCATCTACATACGAAGCACCTATTAGCAAGCCCATTCTTATGGAAGTTCCATATAAAAGTGAGTATGATTTATTTTCAGGACGCAACATTAAAATTCAGCAATTGCTTTAAAAAATACAAAACACTTTGTCATTGCTTAGTTCTTTGTAGCACTTTCTCAATCGTACCACTTTCTGGATAAATCCACCTCTTTCTTACGACTAAAATATTATCCATTTCTGCAGTTGAAGGAACTAGACAATCCCAACTAGAAGCCAAGCTTATCAAAGACGGCAAAGTACTGCCACTTAAAGATGTGGATGTCATAATAGCAGATGAAAAAGTTACTTTCAAGATCAAAAAGCCCAGCAGAGACCAATCTGGTCCCTATCAAATCAAACTATCCAATGCCCAGGGTGAAGATGTAAAAGATGTGAAGATAATTATGCAAGACGTGCCCGCGCCACCTCAAGACGTCGATGTTAAAGAGGTCTTCCAGACCAACTGCAAAGTGGCGTGGAAGACACCGGCTGATGATGGAGGATCGCCGATTCTGCATTATGTCGTTGAAAGGCAAGATTTGAGTTTGAAAGGTATGTGGTGTCTGGTTGCGCTTGATGGGGGGATTGAGGGCTGATTTATTGTAGCTGGATGGGACAATGTGGGCGAAGTCAAGCCCGGACAAACCTCTTTCAAGGTTGAAGGTTTGGTCCCGAAAAAGCAATACAAATTCCGTATTAGAGCTGTAAATAAACTAGGGTCAAGTGAACCTGCTCTGTTCGCTAAACCTGTCCTTGCTAAAGACCCTTGGGGTAAGAGTCGACTGTTTATTTCCTCCCTGCCATATCGCAATTTCTTTGGCAATGGGTAGATTTGTTCTGATGTCTCACTTACCCATTGCCTAAATAAGAAAATACAAAATTATTGTATTATTTCCACTTGCAGATGAACCTAGCAAACCAAACAACGTGGAAGTCGTCGATTGGGACAAAGACCACGCCGATCTCAAATGGCTTCCTCCAGATAACGACGGTGGTGCTCCCATCACGGGATACATTGTTGAAGTCAAAGACAAATTTGGAAAAGAATGGACTACCGGAATTGAAGTCCCCGGCGAGCAGCTCTCTGCAACTGTGCCGGGATTAAAAGAAAACAGCCAGTACGAATTCAGAGTTAGAGCAGTTAACAAAGCTGGACCTGGCGAACCAAGTGACACAACTAAACCTATCATCGCCAAATGCCGATTTGTGAAGCCTTTTATCATCGGAGACGACCTGAAGAGCATAATAATCAAAAAAGGACAAATCGTCAAGTACGACATCAAGTTCGGGGGAGAGCCTGAACCAACCGTTCAATGGTTCCTAGACCAAAAGGAAATAAAACCAGACATCGAAGAACGCATAACCATCGATTCATACGAGAAAAATACTATCATCACTGTAAGACGCGCAGCCCGAGCTGACAGCGGCAAATATCGACTAGTACTTACTAACAGTTCTGGAACGTGTGAAGGAATAGCAGAAGTCATAGTTCTGGATAAACCAACACCACCAAAAGGTCCGTTAGAACCAGAAGAAATTCGTGCTGATCACGTCACAGTGAAATGGCAACGACCAGAAGATATGGGTGGTACCGAACTGACTGGATATGTTCTTGAAAAAATGGATATGGATACAGGCCGATGGGTATCTGCTGGCGAGGTTGGCCCCGGAGACAACAAGTTCACGTTCAAAGGACTTACACCCAAAAAGAAATACAAATTTAGAGTGAGGGCCAAGAACAAGGAAGGAGAATCAGAACCTTTGGAAACTTCGGACTTCATCCTGGCTAAAAATCCATATGATGAACCTGGAGCGCCCGGAAAACCAGATATTATTGATTACGATAATAAGAGTGCTACTTTGAGATGGCCCAAACCCGAAAATGATGGTGGAAGACCGATTTCTCATTACACCATCGAAATGAAAGACAAATTTTCCCCGGACTGGAAGGAGGTTGCAACAACATCTGACAGCAATCCAGAAGGAAAAGTGGAGAATTTAAAAGAAAATCAGGTTTATCAGTTTAGAGTGCGGGCACACAACAAAGCTGGGCCTAGTGTTCCTTCTGAACCTACAGATAATCACCTCTGCAAGCACAAAAACTGTAAGATTTATTTGTTTGATTTAACCAAAATTAATTCCCTTTTGAAGTTAGGATTTTTACTAATTGGATTTAATAATCACTGTTTATTGCTGAATAAATTTGGTATATATATCTTTTTCATGATTGGTTTTCAATTTTGTGTGCATAAGACTTTTTACCTTTCTTTTCACAGGGTTTTTTACTTTACATATTTCATATTTTACATATTTTTTGGAATTGTGACGTTTCCATTATATATACCTTACAGATATGTGTATGAGGGCTCAATAAGTAGTTCAATCCTCCATTAGAGCTTTTTCTTAAACACATTTGTAATTTACAGTGAAACCACGTATCGACCGGGAAACCTTCAAATCAATCACCATTAAAGCTGGACGCACTCACAAATGGGCCGTCGACTTCATGGGCGAACCTCCACCGGAGGTGAAGTGGGTTTGGAGGGATAACATTCCACTTACTAACTCCGAAAGAATTAAAATCGAAAACGCCGAGTACCACACTGACTTTACTTTGCTTAATGCCGTCCGAAAAGACACTGGAAAATATACGCTGATCATCGAAAACGTAAACGGCAAAGACCAGGAAACTGTAGAGCTCACAGTTCTAAGTAAACCAGGATCTCCTCAAGGACCTCTCGTTGTTAGCGATGTCACTGCTGAAAAAGCTAAAGTTAGCTGGAAAAAACCTGAAGATGACGGTGGCAGTCCTATTAAAGAATACGAAATTGAAAAAATGGATATGGCTACTGGAAAATGGGTCCGTTGTGGCCGTGTTCCAGGAGACAAACTTTCGCCCGATGGTAAAGGCGAGTTCGAAGTCACTGGACTTAATCCAGGTTCAGAATATAAATTCAGAGTAACAGCGGTTAATAATGAGGGCGACTCTGATCCTTTAGTCGCTGATAGACCTACATTAGCCAAAAATCCATTCGGTAAGTTTAGGAGAGGAGAACAGAAATGCATCTGGAATCAAGTGTGCACTATAATCAATCATACACAATATCCAATTGTTCCATTAAAACTTTTTGAATTAAAATTTTCTCATAGTGTGACTCTTCTTATGACTGAAATACTTATCGACACGACATCACAACTATAATAAACAAGTTCGCAATAGTGAAACACTCTGTATACACCCAGTATTATGCTTGATTCTATTGCAAGATCTTCCGAAGTCGCTCATTTTCCTGTCATACTTTTGCGTTCTAACATTTGGGCCGAATTCTAGACGAGCCTGGAAAACCAGGAGTGCCAGAAATCGTTGATTACGACAACAAAGGAGTTGACCTGAAATGGACGGCCCCTGAAAACGACGGTGGCTCACCGATTGAGAAATATATCATCGAAAAGAAGGATAAATACAAGCCAGACTGGGAGAAGGCAATTGAAGTACCAGGAGATCAATTGCAGGCCCGCGTTGAAGACCTCAAAGAACGCGGTGAATATCAGTTCCGTGTGAAAGCGGTCAACAAAGCAGGCCCCGGTCAGCCTTCTGATGCATCTCAAATGCAAATAATCAAACACCGATCACGTAAGTCATGTTTCTGCACCATAAACACTCGCGAATCCAATGATTCCTTGCAGTCAAACCCAGAATTGACCGAACCAACCTTAAGCCGATAATCGTTCGTGCTGGAAAGCCCATCAAGTACGACGTTGATGTCAGGGGTGAACCTCCACCAACAATCACTTGGTTCCATATTGATACTGAAGTCAAATCAGAAGGCAACATTGAGATAATCAATGTTGACTACAATACGAAACTGAACATCACCAACTCCGTGCGCAAGAATACTGGAGTTTACAGAATCAAAGCTGTAAACGAGCATGGACAAGATGAGGCAGAAGTGGAAGTTACCGTTCTCTGTAAGTACTTTACTAGGCTTCTTTGAGATTAACTTCTAACATTTTTCAATAGCATCGCCGGGAAAACCAAAGGGCCCTCTGAAAGTATCCGATGTTACAAAGAGCGGATGCAAACTGAAATGGGACAAGCCTGAAGACGATGGTGGCAAACCAGTCACTGGTTACGTAGTTGAAAAACTCGATAAAGCTACCGGCAGGTGGGTTCCAGTTGGACGCACTGGTCCCAATGACACAGAGATGGATGTAAAAGGCCTTACTGAAGGACACGAATACGATTTCCGAGTAAAGGCCGTGAACGACGAAGGTGAATCAGAACCACTGGAAACTGATGGATCGATTATTGCCAAGAACCCCTACGATATTCCTGGAAAGCCTGGCACTCCGGAAATAGTAGACTGGGACGCTGATCGAGTTGATCTCAAATGGACTGCCCCTAAGAGTTCAGGTGGTGCGCCTATCACAGGATATGTCATTGAAAAGAAGGAGAAATTCTCTACGTCTTGGGATGAAATTCTCAGCACTGATGTAAGTAACACCCAACTAAACTCTTCGATATCATAAAACACTCGAACACACTTTCAGTCTCCGACCTGTGAAGCCAGAGTGCCTGGACTTAAAGAAGGCAATACGTATCAGTTCCGCGTAAGAGCTGTAAATAAAGCTGGACCTGGCGAGCCTTCTGATGCCACTGGCCAACATGTGTCCAAAGCCAGACATAGTAAGTTTATTCAATTTTATGTGCTGCAAGTTACAACAAATTCTAACTGCAACTTTTGGTTAAAATACGTTGCATTTTCAGAGCGTCCACTGATCAACAGAGAGAAGCTTCACACTGTAAAAGTACGTGCAGGCCAACTGGTGAAGTTCGATGTGGATGTCCAAGGAGAACCTCCACCGATCTGTACATGGAGCTTCGCGCATAAACCTCTGGAAAACGGACCGAAAACGAAAATTGAAAATGAAGACTACAACACCAAACTTACACTGTCGGACACATCCCGAAAAGATACCGGCACATATACACTTCGAGCTGAAAATGACTCCGGCTTTGATGAAGCTCCAGTTGAAGTCATTGTTCTGGACAAACCCGGAAAACCGGAAGGACCACTTGAAGTGAGTGATGTACATAAAGAAGGATGCAAACTCAAATGGGACAAACCTAAAGACGACGGAGGCCTTCCAATAACAGGATACGTTGTGGAGAAACAAGATACACAAACCGGCAAATGGGTGCCCGCAGGATTTGTTGATCCTGACAAAACAGATCATGAAATAACTGGTCTTGAACCAAATAAAAAGTATAACTTCAGAGTAAAGGCCGTAAATGAAGAGGGCGAATCAGAACCTTTAGAAACTGACACAGCCACTCTTGCTAAAAACCCATATGATATATCTGCACCACCCGGTTTGCCTGAAATCGTGGATTGGGATGAACACTCAGTTAAATTGAAATGGGACAAACCCGTACGAGATGGTGGTGCGCCTATCACCGGATATATCATTGAAGCTATGGATAAATTTACTGGTCAGTTTGCCAAAGTCGCCGAAGTAGGCCCTCAGTGCCAAGGAACCGTAGGCAAGCTTGAAGAAGGAAATCAATACAAATTCCGCGTCAGAGCCATCAATAAGGCCGGCCAATCAGAACCTTCTGAACAGACCAACTGGCATACAGCCAAAGCCCGATTCTGTAAGTTTTAACAAACTAAAAAAAATTATAATCATTCATTCGTGTTGTTAAATTTTAGTGAAACCACTGATTGATCGCACCAACCTCAAGCCGCTGTCGGTGAAAGCAGGCCTTTCCATTAGTTTGGACATTAACATTCAAGGCGAACCTCCACCGACTGTCACATGGCTTTATGAAGGCAAAGAGATTTCATCCACTGATGAGCTGAAAATTGACAACATTGATTACAACACCAAGTTCTTCATCCTGCGCTCTAAGAGAACGCAATCTGGCAAATACACCATCATTGCCAAAAACGAAGTTGGAACAGACGAAGCGGAAATTGAAATTTCCGTTCTTGGCAAACCAGGATCGCCAAAGGGACCTCTAGACGTGTCTGATGTAACTAAACATGGTTGCAAACTAAAATGGAAGAAACCGGAAGACGATGGTGGCAGCCCGATTGACCATTACGAAATTGAGAAACTTGATCCTCTAACTGGTCAATGGATTCCGTGTGGTAGAAGCACGGAACCGGAAGCCAATATTACTGGCTTACAAGAAGGAAAACCGTACAAATTCAGAGTCAAGGCCGTGAACAAGGAGGGAGAATCCGAACCATTGGAGACTGAAAAATCCATCATTGCCAAAAATCCATTCGGTAAGTTTGTAGCTACCGTTATAACAGAAAAAATCAAGTTTAATCATTATGTCCAGATGAACCCACAAAACCTGGACGCCCAGATCTCAAAAACTGGGACAAAGACTTCGTTGAACTGGCATGGAAAGCCCCAGTCAGCGACGGAGGAGCTCCAATCCAGAAATATATTATCCAAATGCACGACAAAGCTGGACGTGGTTGGGTTGATGCCGCCACAGTACCTGGAGATAAAACTGCAGGTCGTGTTGAGACAGTTGAAGAAGGCCACGAGTACGAATTCAGAATAGTAGCTGTCAACAAGGCAGGACCTAGTGAACCTAGCGATCCATCCAAACCCGTTATTGCCAAACCCCGATTCTGTAAGGCCATTGATAACGTCCAATAATCATAAAAATTGCAACTTTGTTCTCTATTTCAGTGGCACCGAAAATTGATCGCAAGAATCTCACCAAACAATCACTTCGTCCTGGACAGCTTCTTCGGCTAGAAGCTGATGTGAAAGGTGAACCTCCACCGACCATTACGTGGACCCTCAAGGAGCAGAACCTCCGAAACACCGATAGGCTCAAAATCGATAACGAAGATTACCACACCAGCTTTGTGCTTCAAAAAGTACAACGCAGCGATACTGGCGTTTACGTAGTTACAGCTAGAAACGACTCAGGAGTAGATACTGTTGAAGTTGAAATTTCAGTAGTAACTAAGCCCGGCAAACCTAAAGGACCCCTCAAAGTATCAGACGTCTCAGCAGAAGGATGCAAACTTAAGTGGGAGGCCCCAGAAGACGATGGTGGCGAACCAGTTACTGGATATGTGGTTGAACGAATGGACGTTGAGACTGGAAGATGGGTACCTGTTACTACTACAAAAACACCTGAAGCTGATGTAACAGGACTGAATGAAGGCAAAGACTATCAATTCAGAGTCAAAGCTGTTAATGCTGAAGGCGAATCTGAGCCATTGGTTACAGATGAACCAACAACTGCCAAAAATCCCTATACTGAACCAGACTCACCCGGAAAACCCGAGCTTAAGGACTGGACGAAAGATCATGCTGACCTCAAATGGGCGCCACCAAAGAATGATGGCGGCGCACCTGTTGAGAAGTACATTATAGAGAAGAAAGACCCCATTACTGGAAAATGGCATAAGGCAGTCGAAGTACCTGGAAATAAAACGGAAGCTAGAGTTCCAGAATTGCAAGAAGGTCAAAAGTATTCCTTCCGCGTCAAGGCTGTTAATAAGGGCGGAGAAAGTAAGCCATCACCACCATCTGACACGATCACCGCGAAAGACAGATTTGTGCCACCTAAGATCGACCGCACTTCACTTAAAGACCTCACTGTGAAGGCTGGACAGCACATTCGTCTCGATGTGAAAATATCTGGTGAACCTCCACCGACAAAGACGTGGTTCTTAAACAAAGCCCGCATCGAGAATCGGGATGATATTAACGTTGATCTGGAGGATTATAGAACCAAACTTGTAATTCCTGTAGCTAAGAGAGAACATACTGGCACGCTGGTGATCAAAGCTGAAAACAGCTCTGGAAGAGATGAAGCCAGCATTGAAATTAAGGTGCTAGATAAACCAGGAAAACCAGAAGGACCTTTGAGAATTAGTGATGTTCATAAAGAAGGTTGTGCCCTAAAATGGAATCCACCACTAGACGACGGCGGCGTTCCATTAGATTACTATCAAGTGGAGAAACTGGACACTGCCACTGGCCGTTGGGTACCAGCAGGCCGTTCCAAAGAACCAAAAATTGAGCTGAATAACCTAGAACCTGGTCAGGAATATAAATTCAGGGTTTCAGCCGTGAATGCCGAAGGCGAATCAGAACCTCTAGAGGCAGAACAAACTATTGTTGCCAAGAATCCGTTCGATGAACCAGGAGCACCCGGAACTCCCGAGGTAGTAGACTGGGACAAGGACCATGTGGATCTGAGATGGACTCCACCAACCAAGGATGGTGGATCTCCAATCACTGGATACATAATAGAAAAAAGGGAGAAGGGCTCACCCAAGTGGACTAAAGCCGGTGAGACCGGACCGTTTGAAACCAAGGGAACAGCCGATAACCTGGATGAAGGTGTTGAATATGAATTTAGAGTTAGAGCTGTTAATGCAGCTGGACCCGGAGAACCAAGTCAAGCTTCTAAATCAGTTATTACCAAACCACGCAAATGTAAGTAAGATGAAAATATTAAAAGCAGCATTATCATAATTAAATTTCAGTGGCACCTAAGATCGATCGCCGCAACCTACACAATATCACCGTTAAAGAAGGCGAACCGATTTACATCGATGTTAAAGTAAGTGGTGAACCGGCTCCCGAAGTCACATGGTATCAGGATGGTCGTACTATTACTGACGGCACCCATAAACGTGTCGACAATGTGCCATACAACTCCAAATTCTTCAACGATAGACCCGAACGAAAGGATACTGGAGTATATAAAATTGTCGCCGTTAACAAATATGGACAGGACCAAGCGGAAATAGACATAACAGTAGTTTGTAAGTGAACCATCAACGATCATGAATGCAACCAGTATTTACGTGATTTGCTTTACAGCCAAACCCGGACAACCTGAAGGACCTCTAGAAGTGTCTGATATTCACAAGGATGGATGCACACTTAAATGGAAGAGACCCAAAGATGATGGTGGAGAACCAATTGAGAACTACGTGGTTGAAAAGTTGGACCCTGAAACAGGAATCTGGTTGCCAGTTGGTAAAACGACTGGAGCTGTTCCTGAAATGCAAGTTGACGGACTTATTCCTGGACACGACTACAAATTCAGAGTAAAAGCTGTGAATAAAGAGGGCGAATCGGAACCTCTAGAAACATTTGGAACCATCACAGCCAAAGACCCTTACAGTACGTGTTATGCTAATTGATTAAGACACTTTAGGCAGGTTTCATTCATTTGCAGCTACTGCCGCCAAGCCAGGTACGCCAGAACCAGAAGACTGGTCGGCTAACCACGTCGACCTCAAATGGACTGAACCCGTCTCTGATGGAGGAGCTCCCATTACCGGGTACATAATTGAAATGAAGGACAAATACAGTCCACTTTGGGAAAAGGCTGTTGAAACCACCAGCCCTACTCCAAAGGCTACCGTAACCGGTTTAATCGAAGGCAATGAGTATCAATTCAGAGTTATTGCCCTCAATGCTGCAGGACCCAGCCAAGCTTCTGATGCTAGCAAAATTTTCACTGCCAAGCCTAGATATTGTAAGCTACTCTTTTCTGTAAAGTAGAAACCGCTAATCGTTCCTCTTATTTCAGTGGCGCCTAAAATCGACAGGCGTTACCTGCACGATGTTACAATTTCTGCAGGATCACCTCTTAAATTCGAAGCAAATATTATCGGTGAACCTCCACCGAGTGTGGAGTGGCGCTTCAGTGGCATCACGTTGAAGAATGACAAACGTACCACCATTGATAATCCAGACTATAGCACCAAAATTGCTATTCGTCCGGTTGGTCGCGATGATACCGGCCAATACACAGTTACAGCCAGTAACAGTTCTGGCAAAGACATTCATACTATCAACGTTACTGTTACTGACAAGCCCACTCCTCCTCAAGGACCCCTTCAAGTATCAGACGTCAACAAGAACGGCTGTAAATTGAAATGGAAACGCCCGAAAGACGATGGCGGCACTCCAATTGAGTACTATCAAGTTGATAAGATGGATCCAGAAACTGGATGCTGGGTACCTTGCGGAAGAGCCAACGAGCCAAGTAAGTATATGTTTTGCGTAATTAAACATCTAATTCCTCATCAAAAAATATATTGTTTAACTGATGCAGGTAGTAAATTAAATCAATGCTTGCTTTTCAGACTTTGAAGTTACCGGTCTAACACCAAACCACGAATATAAATTCAGAGTAGCTGCCGTAAACGCTGAAGGTGAATCGAAACCTTTAGAAGCAGAAGAAACAATAATTGCAAAGAATCCATTTGATGAACCCGGAGCACCTGGACATCTCAAGGCGACTGATTGGGATAAGGATCATGTCGATCTCGAATGGACCCCACCAAAAGACGACGGAGGCTCTCCAGTCACTGGATACATTATTGAAAAGAAGGACAAATTTGGGGATTGGGAGAAGGCTCTCGAAGTACCATCTGATAAACTTAAAGCCACTGTCCCAGACCTGATTGAAGGTCAACCTTATCAATTCCGGGTTCGTGCAGTGAATGCTGCTGGACCTGGTGAACCAAGCAATGAAACTCCAACCATAATTGCCAAACCCCGCAACTTAGCACCAAAGATTGATAGAACTAATCTTATTGAAATTAAAATCCGTGCAGGACAAGCCTTTGGCTACGATGTTAAAGTATCCGGTGAGCCGATGCCTACTACCAAATGGTTGCAAAAGGGCAAGGAAATCAAATCTGGACCCAATTGCAAAGTGCAACATGGCGATTACAACACTAAGATAAATGTGAAAAATGCGACAAGAGCAGATTCCGGTACTTACACCGTTACAGCTGAAAACGCGAACGGCAAAGATATCGCTGAAGTAGAGGTAATTGTGCTAGACGTACCCAGTCCACCTGGTGGTCCACTTAAGGTGTCCGATGTCCATGCGAACGGATGCAAACTCAACTGGAGACCACCATCAGATGACGGTGGCCAGCCTGTTGAGAGTTATTTAGTAGAAAAAATGGACGAAGCAAGCGGACGATGGGTTCCAGTTGGTGAAACTGAGGGGCCCCAAACATCCATCACCGTTGACGGTTTAACTCCCGGACACAAATATAAATTTAGAGTTCGAGCTCAGAATCGTCAAGGCAAATCCGAACCTCTCACTACTGCTCAGGCAATCGAAGCCAAAAATCCCTTCGACGAACCAGGCAAAACTAGTGCGCCGGAAATCGTGGATTATGACAGCGATTTCGTTGAACTTAAGTGGGACAGGCCAGAGAGCGATGGAGGCTCACCAATCACAGGATACGTCATTGAAAAACGCGACAAATTCAATCCCAACTGGGAAAAATGTGCTGAAGTTGAGGGTGATGTTACGAGAGGAAAAGTTAACGACCTTATTGAAGGTACTCCTTATGAGTTCAGAATCCGAGCCATCAACAAGGCTGGACCTGGAGAAGCGAGTGATGCATCCAAAATTCATGTTGCCAGACCCAAAAATCGTAAGTTGATTTCTCATCATCACTTTCTTTCACCACATCAATCGTTTAAAGTAAAGAATCAATTAAAACATTATATATACATTATTACACATTAAATACTATATCTTCATATGTCTTTTCCAGTCGCTCCCAAGATCGACCGAAACTCATTTTACGACCTTAAAGTCAAAGTTGGCCAATCGATTGAGTTCAACGTTCCAGTTATCGGTGAACCGCCACCAAGCAAAGAATGGAAGCACAAAGAAAACGTGCTGTTTAATACTGACCGCGTCAAGATTACTAACGAAGACTACAGAACTCAAATAAAAATCACTGACGCCCAGAGAGCTGACAGCGGTCCATATACTTTAACCATCAAAAATTCCAATGGTAGAGACACTGAGACCGTAAAAGTAACTGTTCTGGATGTACCAACTCCACCGGAAGGACCTCTTAGTGCTGACAACGTTACTAAGAACTCTCTGAATCTTCACTGGCGGCCACCAAAAGACGACGGCGGATCAGAAATATCCCATTATCAAGTGGAGAAACTTGACACAGAAAACATGAGATGGGTACCAGTCGGAGACTCAGTTGGAACATCCATGCGCGTTCCCAATTTAACTGAAGGCCATGACTATCAGTTCCGGGTTCGGGCAGTGAACAAACAAGGAGAATCCGCCCCCTTAACTACTACTGAAAGCATCACAGCGAAAGATCCATTCACTAAGCCAGATAGGCCTGGTGCTCCTAAACCAACCGATTGGGATAAAGATCATGTGGATCTTGAATGGACTCCACCAAGAAAGGACGGAGGAGCTCCAATCACTGAGTATATCATTGAAAAGAGGCCAAAACATGGGTAAGTTGCAAACGATTTAATACATACTTGCTTGTACACATAAAAGTACCTGAAAACTTGACCTGAAATTTAATCTTTAACTTTTTTTGCTTTTAGAACTTGGGAAGAAGCTGCTAGAGTTCCTGGAAATGCAACCAAAGGAACTGTACCAAATCTGACTGAAGGCGAAGAATATGAGTTTAGAATCATTGCCGTGAACAAAGGAGGACATAGCGAGCCCAGTGAGGCATCTATTCCTGTTATTGCTAAGCCACGATTCCTGGCTCCGTCTTTCAACAAGAGCTTGCTTGAAGACATTACTGTCAAGGTTGGTCAACGATTTGGATGGACAATTCCCATCGAAGCAGCACCTAAACCAACTGCTAAATGGAGCGTTAATGGAAAAGATATTTCCGTTGATGATAGAGTAGACTTTGCCGTATTTAACAACAAATTATCATTTGATGTCACATCAGCGTTGCGCACTGATACCGGCAGATACACTTTAACTCTCAGCAATGAAGTTGGTAGTTTTACAGCATCCGCGCAAGTTACTGTATTGGACAGACCAAGTCCACCACAACCACCACTAGATGTTGGTAGTGTGACGAAAGAAAGTGCTAGAATTTCGTGGAAGCCACCACTTGATAATGGTGGTTCTCCAATATTGCATTACATTGTTGAAAAAATGGATGTGTCTCGTGGAACATGGTCAGACGCTGGTATGGCCACAATTACATCTCATGACATTACCCGACTTATCCATAAGAAGGAATACTTCTTCCGCGTCAAAGCAGTTAATGCTGTAGGCGAGTCTGAACCTCTGGAAACACCCAGAAGTATCATAGCCAAAAACGAATTTGGTAAATTCACCTAACGAGTTTATCAAATGTGTGGTTCAATTCCAAATTTGTTATAGATGAACCTACTGCTCCTGGTAAACCAGCCGTTACGGACTGGGATAAAGACCATGTGGATCTGGAATGGACCCCACCAAAAAGCGATGGAGGTTCTCCTATTACTGGCTACATTGTGCAAAAGAAAGAAAAGGGCAGTCCCTACTGGACAAATGCTGTCCACGTTCCAGCTAAAAGCAACACCTGTACTGTGCCAGACCTAACCGAGGGTCAAGATTACGAATTTAGAGTAATCGCCACAAACACCGCTGGACAAAGTGAACCATCGGAACCCTCAGATGTTGTCACTGCCAAGGCCAGATTCTGTGAGCATTAACTAATATTCCGAAATTCCCAGCTAATTTATTTCTTTTAGTGGCTCCTAAAATCAAGACGCCACTTAATGACATTCGTATCAAAGCTGGACTTATCTTGCACATTGACATCGACTTTATTGGTGAACCTTGTCCTGAAGCTACCTGGACCGTAGGAAGCAAACCATTAACCGCTGATGACCGCACAACGGTCACATCAATAGGGTATCATACAGTAATTCACACTGTGAATGCTAAACGATCAAACAGTGGATTGTATCATCTTTTAATTAAAAACAACTCTGGCATTGATGAAGGTTCATTCCAAGTCACCGTTCTTGGTAAATTGGCAAAGTCCCCGTCGATTCGAGCTAAAATTTATCAACATTTTGGTTTCAGATCGCCCTGGACCTCCAGAAGGTCCTCTTGAATACGAGGAAGTGACCGCCCAAAGCGTAACACTTTCGTGGAAACCACCTAAAGATAATGGTGGCAGTGAAATCACGTAAGGTCAACAAATATGTTCGTAAGGGATCGTTAAAATAAATTTCCGTTTTCCAGTGGCTTCGTTATTGAGAAGCGCGACTTAACACACGGAGGTGGTTGGGTACCTGCCGTCAATTACGTAAATCCCAAATACAACCACGCGGTTGTACCAAGATTAATTGAAGGCACCAAATACGAATTCAGAGTCTTCGCTGAAAACTTACAAGGCCGTTCCGATCCGCTTGATACTGAAAAACCAGTTGTTGCTAAAAATCAATATGGTATGAAACAACTGCCCGGTATTCCGTATACCTTAGCAACTATTTGGCCGAAAAGAGGCCACTAAATGTATTTTCTTATTCTCTTTTATAATACCGTCATCATACAATTTCAGATGTTCCCGGAAAGCCTGGAAAGCCCGAGCTTGTGGACAGCGATAAAGATCACATTAAAATTAAATGGTCAGCTCCAATTAGTAATGGTGGATCTCCTATTGTTGGGTATGACATTGAACGTCGTGACCGAGCAACTGGTAGATGGGTGAAATTGAACAAAGAACCCGTCAGAGGCCAAGACTATTATGACGATAGAGTGCAAGAAGGACATCAATATGAATATAGAGTTTCAGCTGTTAATGCAGCTGGTAATGGAAAACCTAGTGACACATCCAACGTATTCATTGCTAAACCAATGAAAGGTAGTGTACTAACTTAGAGGTAAGAAAATTAGAAGCAAATTGAATGTGTATTACTTACAGAAAAACCGAAATTATGGCTGGATGGAATCATTGGAAGGAAAATCAAGGTACGGGCAGGAGAGCCCATTAACATCGATATTCCCCTGACTGGGGCTCCAGCCCCTAAAGTGGACTGGATAAAGAACAAACTTCCAATACCAGAAAGTAGCAGATTATACGTAAGTTGCCATAAACGTAAACAAAAGCAGCAATGACAAAAACCACTTAATTTCAGACTGAAACCAATAGCGAACACACACGACTACGAGTTGAGACCTCCAACAGAGCTGATGCAGGAACTTATACAGTTAGAGCCAAAAATGAATATGGCGCAGATGAAGCTGACATCGAAGTCATTGTCGTTGATAAACCCGGAATTCCAAAGGGCCCGCTTCAATACACTTCTACCACACAAGATTCCATATCACTCTCATGGAACCCACCAACTGATGATGGCGGTGGTGATATTACTGGATATATCGTGGAAATTTCCGAATTTGGCACCGATCTATGGAGACCATGTCCCGGGTTCTGCCCTAGACCATCTTTCACAGCGCGCGGACTTACTGAAGGCAAGAAATACGTTTTCAGGGTTCGTGCAGAGAACATCTATGGAGTGTCTGAGCCTCTTGAGGGCAAACCAGTTGTTGCCAAGAGTCCATTTGACCCTCCAGGCGCTCCTAGTCAACCAGAAATCACCGGATACACACCAAGTTCATGTTCTCTTAAATGGAATCCACCTGCGTCTACAGGTGGCAAGCCAATTAGTGGATATATTGTCGAAAAACGTGAACGTGGAGGCGACTGGGTGAAAGTGAACAACTACCCGACGCCAAATACTCAATATACTGTTCAAGACTTACGCGAGGGTAACAAATATGAGTTCCGCGTAACTGCTGTTAATGAAGCCGGTCCAGGCGAACCCAGCAGACCTACAGAGCCAATTATTGCTCAACATCAAAGATTCACTCCCTCGGCACCAGAGCCTCCAAAGGCGGATCGCATCACAAAGGATAGTGTTACACTTTCATGGAGACCACCTAAAAGTGACGGAGGATCGAAACTTCGTGGCTATATTCTACAAAAACGTCCTAAAGGTTCAGATGACTGGACCGATGTTAACTCAGTTCCAGTTAATGACACCGTTTACACTGTTCCTCACCTCAAAGAAGGCGAAGAGTATCAATTCAGAGTTATAGCGGTCAATGACGTTGGAAATTCCGAACCAAGTAGACCTAGCAATCCAATTCTAATCGAAGAACAGCCTAACAAACCATGCATGGATTTGGGAGGAGTACGTGACATAACCGTTCGTGCTGGAGAAGACTTTAGCATCCACGTTCCATACATTGGTTTCCCAAAACCAACCGCTTCTTGGTTTGCCAATGATAAAATATTGGATGAATCCGACAGTCGCGTCTTTCCACAGCTTGCTGACGACTATGCAAGCATTATAGTGAAGAACTCCAAAAGATCTGACACAGGGCAGTATCGCTTGCAGCTGAAGAACCCATCTGGTTTCGATACCGCCACGATTAATGTTAGGGTTCTTGATAGACCTGGCAAACCCGAAAACCTGAGAGCAGATGAATTTGCTGGGGATGCGCTTACGCTCTACTGGCAGCCACCCAAAGATAATGGTGGAGCTGACATTACAAATTACATTATTGAGAAGAAAGAGGCCAAATCATCAACTTGGACCAAAGTCAGCAGTTATGTCACTGTTCCATTTGTCAGAATCCGTAATCTAACACTTGGTAAAGAATACGACTTTAGGGTAATTGCCGAAAACATCTACGGGCAATCAGAGCCTGCTGTTACATCTGAACCTATTCGCGCCAGGCATCCATTTGATCCTCCAGGAGCTCCAGGAACTCCACGAGGAATTGATAGTAGTGAAGACTCTATTACTATTCAATGGACTAAACCTCGTCATGACGGCGGATCCCCGATTACCGGATATGTTGTTGAGAAACGACTTATTACTGAAGATAAATGGACCAAAGCCTCTCATGCTTTGATTCCTGATCTCAACCTTAAAGCTATCAACCTGATCGAAAATCACGAATATGAATTTAGAGTGGCTGCTGTGAATGCTGCAGGTCAAGGACCTTGGAGCTCAGCCTCAGATGCGCTTTGCGCCCGAGCTGCCCCATCAGCACCCAAGATCACGTCAGATTTAAGTATTCGCGATATCGTTGTTATCGCAGGTGAAGAGTTAAGAATTACTGTTCCCTACGTAGCTACACCGAAGCCTAAAGCTGCATGGACAATTAATGGAGATGAAGTTAGTGGAGACGATAGGATTAAGCTTGAAACCACCGATATAGCGTCAATATTCTACAATAAATCAGCGAAACGTTCAGACACTGGAAGCTACACTATCAAACTTACCAATTCGATGGGATCCGACTCTGCATCTTGTAGAGTACTCGTGGTCGACAGACCTCAGCCTCCGCAAGGTCCTCTCGATGTGTCTGATGTTACCCCAGACAACTGCTCTCTGGCATGGAGGCCTCCGTTAGATGACGGTGGCTCGCCTATAACAAATTACATTGTTGAGAAATTGGATCAAAATGGTATCTGGGTGAAAGTGAGCAGTTTCGTGCGTAGCACACATTACGACGTGATGAGTCTCGAACCAAATAAGAAATATAGCTTCAGAATCAGAGCAGAAAATCAATATGGAATTAGTGAACCTCTGGAAACTAGCGAACCAGTAATAGCTAAATATCCATTTACCATCCCAGAACCACCAAGTCCACCACGCGTCATTGATTGGGATAGTAACACTATCAACCTGGCATGGGACCGTCCGACTCATGACGGAGGTTCTCGCATTCAAGGCTACAAGCTCGAGTACAGAGATGTGCGCGATACCCACTGGATGAGTGCTAGCGACTATCTAATAAAAGATACCCATTTCGATCTTTATAACATGGTTACCGGTCAAGAATACGAATTCAGAGTAAGAGCCAAGAACGCCGCTGGATTCAGCAAACCTTCAGCATCATCATCCCGCTTTAAACTTAAGGGTAAATTCAATGTTCCCTCTGCGCCACGTGAACCTAAAGTGGTTAACGTTGGCAAAGGCTACGTGGATCTTACTTGGGAACCACCAACTTCAGATGGTGGATCGAAAATCACCGGCTATCTTATTGAAAAGAGAGAAATTGGCAGTCCGTTATGGACGAAATGCAATGACTACAATGTCAGCGATACTAACTTTACGGTTCTCAACTTACAAGACAGATCCGAATATGAATTTAGAATATCTGCAATTAATGCTGCCGGAAAGAGTGAACCAAGCAGCTGCACAGCACCAGTAAAAGTTTGCGAAGTTCTGGGAGGCGAAAAGCCGGACTGGCTGAGAAGATTACAGAACAGCTCAGCTCCACTTGGAAAATCTATCAGTTTGGAATGCGAAGCTACAGGTAAACCAGAACCTACATTCCGCTGGTTGAGGAATGGACGTGAAATTCAAGGTGGTGGCCGATTCAGGCTGGAATCTAAAGGTGGTACTGCTTGGCTGCACATCAATGATCTTCTGGATGTTGATGATGGAGACTATACTTGTGAAGCCAGCAATTCACTTGGAGCAGTTACTACAACCGCACGTCTTAAAATTGGAAGTAAGTAATTCGATTGGGAATTTTAGTGTCTATACCATTCCATATAATCTTGAGGGAAAGTTTAGTCTTAGACACAAAGACCCTTTTCATACGGTTTCTCAAAAATTGGGGATAAGGTACTTTTTATAGCAGCGTAATCGCTTGAAGACCTATTTGTGCCTAAATCTAAATATCCAGGAACCAAAGCGCGTTTACTTAATTTTTAATGTTGACAAAGACAAAAAAACACTTAATTTTTAATTCATCAATTGTGTGTAATGTGGTCGTTCGACTCATGAGAAAATAACCATGATTTAATTAAAATTCTAACAAACCCATTGCAAGAATCAATGTTAAAATTCCACAAGGCCGAATTTGCATATTTACCGTAAACGAGTTATTAATGTTTTCCTAATTATGTGGAGCTAATGCAGTTGAAATGCTGCAAACGTATAATACGGTTTTAGTAGAGTAATAATCGTCTAAAATGGCAAATTTTTATTGCAGATCCTCCAAGGATTGAAAGACTCCCCGGCGATCTGTACTTGGCCGAAGGTGATAATACTAAGATCAAAATCTACTATTCCGGAGACCAACCTCTTGATGTTACTCTTACCAAAGATGGACAGAAGGTCGATGACGAATCGCATATTAGATTCACCATATTTGATGATTACATTATAATATTCATAAAAGACATCAAGAAAAGCGATGCTGGAAGCTACAATCTTACCGTAAAGAACGACAGTGGAAGTGCTTCAGGCAGCTTCCCAGTCTACATTACCGGATTGCCCGGACCACCAAATGGCCCCTTGGAAACTACAGATATTACCAAACATACATGTACATTAAGCTGGAAACCTCCTAGTTACGACGGAGGTCTTCGTGTAACTCACTATGTAGTTGAAAGAAAAGACATCAGCGGAACTCACTGGATAACCGTATCCAGCTCCTGTAGGGACACTACCTTTACTGTCCAAGGACTTACAGAAGGACAGGAATATCTGTTCAGAGTAATGGCTGTAAATGACAACGGAATGGGACCGCCATTAGACGGAGTGAACCCAGTAAGGGCCAAGGCTCCATTTGATCCTCCATCACCACCTGGAATTCCAGTTGTTACTCAAGTTGGAGGTGACTTTGTCAATCTCGAATGGACCAAGCCAGAAAACGACGGTGGTGCACGCGTACAGGGATACTGGATAGATAAACGCGAAGTTGGTCAATTAGCTTGGCAACGAGTCAATGTAGCCATTTGTTTACCAACACAAATCAACATTTCAAACCTAATCGAAGGACGCCAGTACGAATTTAGGGTTTTCGCTCAGAACATTGCAGGCCTATCAGAACCCTCATCGGCCTCCACATCTGTTACCATAAAAGACCCTCTCGCGCCAACACCTCCAGAAATTGTCAAGCCGCTTAAGAACGCGCAAAGCATTCAAAATCATAATGCCAAATTCGAATGCACTATTACGGGAGTACCAACTCCCAACATCACATGGTACAAAGGGGCGAGAGAAATTACAAATGGATCCAGATATCACATTTACAGTGAGGGAGATGTTCACCATCTCGTTATCCATGATGTATTTGGTGAAGATGCCGATGAATATGTTTGCAGAGCATCCAACAAAGCCGGTGTGAAATCAACGCGAGCGGAATTATTAATAATGAGTAAGTGTTACATATTTTTTCACATTCTTGAACATACAATTTTGAACTTCTATACTCAGCTCCAACTGATCTGTTGAGTATTCTACTCATGCCACCTCATATCCCAAAGTCTCCAAATTTTATCAAATACTTTTTTTGCTTTCAGCTGCACCAAAATTGAACATTCCACCACGATTCCGTGATAGCGCGTACTTTGACAAGGGTGAAAATGTTATTATCAAAATTCCGTTCACCGGTTTCCCCAAGCCAAAGATCACATGGGTAAGGGAAGGTGAAGTAATTGAATCTGGTGGTCACTACCACGTTGAAGTAAAGGACAGACATGCAATTCTCACTATACGAGACGCGAGCAAATTGGACAGTGGACCATACAGAATAACAGCTGAAAATGAACTTGGTCAAGACACTGCTATCATAAAGATCCAAATTGCCGATCGCCCAGATCCTCCACGATTCCCAGTTGTGGATAACATTGGTACCGACTCATTGGCTTTGTCATGGAAAGCACCAGTTTGGGACGGTGGTAGCAACATAACTAACTACATGGTGGAGAGGAGAGAGCATCCTCTATCCACCTGGATAAGAGTAGGAAACACCCGCCTTACCACAATGGCGGTAAGTGGTTTAACACCCGGACACCAATACGAGTTCAGAATCTATGCCGAGAATATTTACGGCAGATCTGATCCATCCGAAGTTAGTACTCTAATTACCATGAAAGATACTACTAAAAAGAAGGTTGAAAAGAAGAAGTACGAAGTGGATGAAACCGGAAAGAAAATCCGTGAATCTCACAAAGAGCCAATTAAGGACTATGATAGCTATGTGTTCGATATCTACTCCAAGTTTGTGCCACAGCCTGTAGAAATCAAGACCCGAAGCGTATATGATGACTACGATATCCTAGAAGAAATCGGTACGGGAGCCTTCGGAGTCGTTCACCGATGCCGCGAAAGAAAAACTGGAAATATATTCGCTGCGAAATTCATCCCAGTATCTCATGCAATGGAAAAGGAACTTATCCGCAAAGAAATTGATATAATGAATCAGTTGCATCATCCTAAACTGATCAATCTCCATGACGCTTTTGAAGACGATGACGAAATGGTGCTCATCTACGAATTCCTATCTGGTGGCGAACTATTCGAACGTATCACTGCTGAAGGATACAGCATGTCTGAAGCCGAAGTAATCAACTACATGAGGCAAATTTGTGAAGGAATCAAGCACATGCATGAAAAGAACATCATCCATCTTGATATTAAACCCGAGAATATTATGTGCCAGACTAGAAAGGGCACCAACATCAAACTCATTGACTTTGGTTTGGCAACTAAATTGGACCCCAATGAAGTTGTAAAGATTTCAACTGGTACGGCAGAGTTTGCTGCGCCAGAAATTGTCGAACGCGAACCCGTAGGATTCTATACGGACATGTGGGCAGTTGGTGTATTGGCCTACGTACTGCTCAGTGGATTATCACCATTCGCTGGAGAAAATGATATTGAAACATTGAAGAACGTTAAGGCCTGTGATTGGGACTTTGACGAAGAAGCCTTCACGAATGTGTCTGAAGAAGGGAAGGACTTCATCCGACGACTATTGCTCAAGAACAAAGAGTAAGTGGTTTATTTTGAAAAATAAATTTTCTAATGACTGTCATTATTGTCTCTAGAAAGCGTCTAACTGCACAAGAGTGCCTACTGCATGCCTGGTTATCTGGAGACCATAGCGACCGAAACAAGACCATCGACCAATCCAGATACTTAAGTCTGCGCGATAGAATTCGCGCTAAATATGACGCCTGGGACTCATTTGCCCTTCCAATTGGTCGCTTATCAGAGTATTCCTCCTTGCGCAAATTGCTCATTGACAAATACAAAATTCACGACGCCTACTTCGGTATGTCTTCAACGTAGTAGTTTTCATAAAATATTTAATCAACAACTTTCTAATAGATCGTAGACAAGCTGCTCCAAGATTCGTCATCAAACCGCAAAGCGCATTCTGTTACGAAGGACAGAGCGTTAAATTCTACTGCAGAGTTATTGGTGTTGCTACTCCAACAGTCAGTTGGTATCACAATAACGTTGAGCTACGACAGAGCGTTAAATTCATGAAGAGATATTCAGGTGATGACTATTACTTCGTCATCAATAGAGCCCGACTGCAAGATCGCGGTGAATACATAATTAGAGCAGAGAATCATTATGGATCCAGGGAAGAAGTTGTCTTCCTCAATGTACAACGTAAGTGAATGGCATGAAACAAATAAACCATCAAGGTATTCACTTTAAAACTATATTCCAGCTTTGCCGACGGTAGTCCCAGAATACAAACCGGAAACGGCACAAGTCAGACGACGTGAACCTTTGCCATACACATTCTGGCAAGAAGAACAAGAATGCGCTCCCAGCTTTACTTTCCTGCTCAGACCTCGAGTCATGCAGGAAAGAGACACTTGCAAGCTGTTGTGTTGTCTTAGTGGAAAGCCATTCCCCACAGTCAAGTGGTACAAGGACAAGCGAGAACTTAGCAAATATGAATATTCTATGTCGCACTCTGATGGAGTTATCACTATGGAAATCCAGGGCTGCAGGCCATCTGACTCTGGAAAATATACTTGCATCGCCACAAACAAGCATGGTCAAGATGAAACTTCCTGCGTAGTTATTGTTGAAGGACAGACAAGCACTGAGGAACAAACCAAAATCGCTGAAAGAATATTATATTCCGGTGATAGGAAATATATAGAAAATCCGATAAAACCAGCGCCGATTCCAGTTACTATTAAGAAGCAAGTAACGCAACCTAATCCGATTCAACCACGATCCGCAAATGCAAGCACGAACAGCCTTGCCCACTCTTCATCTACACTGAGTGTGGGAGATGGAGATAAAAGATCGCCAAGGAAATATGGAAGACTCGACTCAACAGGAAGCCCCAACCGATCCAGAAGTGCTACCAAGGAACTTGCTCGTAAGTCGCAGAATGTTATCCGTTGAAAATGGCGTGTTGCTTAATTATGAAATATTTCCAGTTCCCCCCGATTCCACAATGGGCCCTCCAGAATTCTCGAAGGGACTAAAAGATATGACAATAAATGACGGTGACAGTCTAACTCTCACAGCTCACGTACAAGGAGACCCTGAACCCCAAGTAGTTTGGACCAAAGACGGTAAACCTTTAACATCTTCAGAAGTTATTGATCTCAAATACAAAAATGGAATTGCCAAGCTGCATATAAACGAAGTATACCCAGAAGATGAAGGATCATATGTCTGCAAGGCCACAAACTCGATGGGAACAGCTGAAACCACTTGCAAGCTTAGTATTAAAAGTAAGTACAAAGCAGGATATTTGGACAAAGGGTTGATATACTTGAAAAAAAATCGATGATGTTCTATGTATATGTTGCAAATGTTTTTCAGTTTTGGCCAACCAAACAAATGGTAAGAAAAAAACTGAAGACAAACCACCGACGATAGTAAGCCATTTGGAGTCTGCATTTGTGAAAGATGCAGAGCCAGTCACAATTTCTTGCCGCATAATCGGAGCTGACAAATTTGATGTAATTTGGTTACACAACAACAAAGAAATTAAGCCAAGCAAAGACTTCCAATATGTAAACGAGGCTAATATTTACAAACTGATCATTGCCGAGATCTATCCCGAAGACTCAGGAGTATACACCTGTGAAGCATTCAACGACGCTGGAGAAAGTTTCAGCAGTTGCACATTAAATGTCGTTGTTCCCGGCGACCAGCCAAAGAGTCCAGTGTTCAAAACATTCCCGATTTCCGCCACGGTATCAGAAAACGAAGTAGCCACATTCGTTGCTGAGACCGAAGACGAACCCTTACAAATTAGTTGGCTGAAGGACGGCAAACAAATAAAAGAAAGTAGTGCCAAATTCAAATTTACTGCAGACGGAAAACGATACACTTTACAAATTGTTTCATGCGACTCGAATGACATCGGCCAATACCAAGCAAAAGCTATTGGCAAGAAAGGAGAAACCTTTGCGGCATTCTCCCTCAACGTTGTTCCACCTGGTCAGCTCTGAGCGCTGACTACCTAATTTAACGCTAGCAAATTAACGAACGACTCGCTCCATTACTTATTAATATTATTTATGGGAATAAATAATATTTATTTGTAAAAATTTTGTATTAACAGGTGCCCAGCAAAAAGCAGTGTGTGCTGGATCAATTTTTGTTACATCCTTAGCATCCTCAAAACTTACCATCAATTCGTAAGGACGTTACAAAAATGATTTAACGCAATTTTTTTTTGTTAACTCGAGCCCTAAACGCATATTTCGTCCGAACAAGGAGCAAAATAATCGACATAATTTTTTTTGTTTAAAATGGATGAGAAGAGATTATTTATTTCAGTGTGAAAGTGCTTGCGCCATCTTTTCATTAAGCCATCATTGTTCAGTATTTAAGTTTCATACAATAAAATGCATTATTGCTTATGCAAAGCCATACCAAAAATTGTATCATACTATGTAAAGAATAAATCTATCATTTTTAATTCCAATTAGTTTTATTTATTGACTTTCCCTATATCCACTTAAAACAATTAAGAGCATTACAGTGGAAACTCAAGGTTTGCCCTGATACGATCATCATTCCTCATTAACTTAAACGACGGATTCACACTTCCGGATCACAGTAATTACTGAACTTAAAGCTTATTGTAAATAATGCTGATGGATAAGCAAGTATTCTCGATGTCGCATTAAAGCTCATTAGTGCGTTATGCAGAAAACAAATTAACTGCTTGAGGACCTGAACAAACTCGGTTAAACTTAAAGCTTAAAGTTTTTAGAGCCTTTAATTCACCATTCAAAACGTATTATGTTCAAAATTTGCCTTGTTAAAGAAATCCAGAAGCATCTAGTGAAACGCATTTTTATCCACTGGTTTATACAGTACCTAGTAGTAAAATGAGCTTCTTAGACCACACCGCTCGCTAACCAGGAACCAAAAAAAAAACAACAATGGTATAAAGGAGATGTTGGTATTAATGAAAACCACAACTTGTATTTGAATAAAATCAATTAGCTTTATTAATTTAAAATAGCAATAATCTGCCCACAGGCATATATAAAATCCATTCAAGGTGAATCAATCATTTCCATACAATGCTTCATTCTTTGTTTCATTAAAATTTCAGTCAGAATTTGCATTACAAATCTAAAACAACTTTTAAATGTTAACTATCAATAATAATAACATTATAATGATATGTCTTAACGACTAAAATATTCTCAAATCAGTCCATTCGCTTAACATTTTAACATATAAAACTTATTAACAGGTATTCAAAATCACGTGGTTGTGACCTAAGCTGAAGTACCAGCAAAGAATCCTCTCGAACTAGCTGGTTTTATGGTATTCGCCTCTAAACCACCAAATCTAGTCTGGATCTGTCTGTCATTGGTTTGATCAGAAGATTGTGTCTGTCCAGCCACTCCAGTACGTCGGTGATTTTCAATGTGATCAGAATTAATCAACCAAAATGGTCTGTTTTCTCTTGGCCATTGATTCAACCTGCTCACAAGAACAGCATCACCTCTGGCATCAACGGGAATTTTCTGATCACTGGAATCTGGATCACCTAGACGGTTTACAACAGTCGCTTGATTACTCATATCTGGTGCATCTTGAGCTGCAAATCGACTCGCTAATTCTGGATAACCTTTGGCACTTGTTCCCGCATAGGTTGGACGTTGTGCCATAGATAATGCGACGAAAGACAACAAAAAGAGAAAATATTTCTGAAAATAACAACAATCTAATTATCTATAATAATGCTTATTCTATTAAGTCCATAAAATAAACACGCAGAAACGAGAAATACATTAACCAAAAAAAGACACGTGTTTTGATAAAATAACAACTAACACGTTTAATCAACTGAAAGCTTAAACAACATCCAACAATCTGGAAAAATTGGAAATTGGCAACTTGCACTTAAAGATTGTTACAGCAACAAATGTGAAATTAATACATCAGAGTATGATAATGTAATTGAAATAAAACAGTGCTAAAGAAAATGTGGCCATATAGATCTGGAAATTTTACACTCCAATTGCAAATAATTGCATTTCGGTACTAAATAGGGAATTTTGTAATATGTTTACAAAACTTTTTTCTTCAATTTTATGTAGGTACTCCGCTCGCGCTTGAGAAGCGCCGAAATTCATTCCTTCAAGCTTCAAGCAACAGCAACCGCTGTTATGCCCAAAAAACTAATAATGTTTGCTCGTTAGCTGCGTGAGTTTTATTTGAAGCCCCTCAAAAGCATAGTTAGCTCTTTTAGAAAAATATAATTTAAATCTCACGGTCCACTAAAAAATGCATTCCATTTAAATATTTCACCCTGTATTATGGCAAGCTTGTAAACACTCATTGTTTAGAATCTTTGAACTCAATAATAAATACCCGCAGCATGTGATAAACTTATTGAACTTTAAGGCAAATTGTTATGTATATCATGTGCTGAGTTTATGTGTGAATTAAATAAAAGGGCCACATATACTTTAGCATCTGTGGCTTTTCAATAAATAATTAATAATATTTTTTTATAAATCTCAGGCGATATGGAAAGGCATTTAAAAATCATTAAATTTTAAAATTAAATCGAAATTATTGATTCTAAATTTCAAGAGACTGAACAAAGTTGAAGGCAAATTTACATGCTGAAATTAAAAGTAATGCACTTACTTACCATCTTTAATGAATCAACCCAAACCGATTACTGCAACCACTTGAACAACAATGCACTTTAGCAAGCAATCAACTGAAGTCTACCGCTCCTGACCGTGTCTTCAATCGGAATGATGTAAATTTTAAATAAGTAGCAAAGAGATTAGTTTTATGTCAAAGGAAGTACCGAAGTTCCAAGAAATTGTACTAAAAGAGAAACGATTGGCGCCGTAAGCGTAGGAAAACCCAACGCTTCTTGTTTTCCATCGGCAGGAAATATCAGGTGCGCGTTTAAGGGGAAGGTCTATAGAGTTACCATTATTTCCATGACGGCAATTATCTGATATGATTTACGAAAAATTGTAAAAGTAATTAATAATGACTTAGTAATGAAATATTATTACAATGTATCGAATCAACTGAAACGGGCTTTGATGTTTTCGAAAATGTTCCGACTAGTTGTTTTTATAAAATGACTTGCAATCATTTATTATTTATAGAATTCAACAAAAGTTTTTATTACCTAGCTCATGATATTTAATCGGCATCGGCAAGAACAGGAATAATCACTAAGATGGTTTTTTTTATATACGATACACGCTCTGTTATCACTATAGTAAAACTAATATATGAAATGATTTAGAGCTAAAAAGAGCATCAATTCTTAGCTTGATACGCACACTGTATGCTTGAGCATTTTCAGTGGAGGAGAGTGTTCAAAAGATGTCAAGACTTGTCTTGAATCCCCAATGATGGTTTGAAGCAGATCAAAAACAGCTGGAAGTAGCAGCAAGTTAAGGGCCATTTGATGAGAGCATTTCATGAGCAAAATTTGGTTAAAAATCCCTGTAGGCCCGAGTACCTACTAGGAGAATGCATTTTGAACGGTTCAAACTAACTGACCAATCTTAATAACCTTTTTCAAAGGCCGTCTAAGAGTTTAGCGCACAATGGGGTTTTATCAGATATTCCTCAGCTCTTCAGACATGAGAGAGAAAACAAAAATGTAAACAATTAAATGGCCATTTTGATAGGAGGACTCCATTTCACTAATTACAATGGGATTACAGGAATTTAATCAGGCATGCCCAACCTTCAAGACGATAAGAGCAAATATCAGAAAACATTGAATTCTTAAAAAGATGAAATCTCGAAAAAGCTCAAAAATATTTTGATTCTTGAAATGAAGAATTTTTTGAGAAAACTGCCAACATTTCCTTATCGATTGTTCACTTTCGAAAAAGGTCATTTAGTTTTCCCTTGAATGATGTAAAAATTTGCGTTCTTGCTCATTATTCTTCCGAGAAATGAGCAACAACGGGACGGAAAATATGAAATTTTAGCAAAATTTTTGCACCTAACTGTCTGATATTCAAATTTCGCTTTCTGGTTCAAAACTACTAGAATTTCCGCACTCATATTGGTATGTGTGAATCGAATTTTCAATTCTCTATCAAACGATGCCAAAACGAATGATGTGGCTCAAATGGTTCTTGAGAAACTTTGAAAAAGGCAGCGTGATGGCTGAGTCGATTTTGCGGCTAAAAAAAAACAAGCAACTCTAAAACTCATTGAAATCAAGAATTTTTTGAGAAAATTGCCAACATTTCCTTATCGATTGTTCACTTGCTAGAAAGGCTATTTAGTTGTCTCTGGAATGATGTAAAAATGAGCGTTCTCACGCAATCGGCTGCCGAGAAATGAGCAAAGACGGGACGGAAAACATGAAATGTTGGCATAATCTTGCACCTAAGTGTCTGATATTCAAATTTAGCTTTCTGGGTCAAAACTACTCAAATTTCCTCACTCACGTTGTTACGACTGAATCGAGTTTTCAATTCTCTATCCAACGATGGCAAAACGAATTATGTGGCTCAAATGGTTCTTGAGAAACTTTGAAAAAAGCAGCGTGATGGTTGAGTCGATTTTGCGGCTCAAAAAAAACACGCAACCCTAAAACTCCTTGAAATCAGGAATTTTTTGAGAAAATTGCAAACATTTCCTTATCGATTGTTTACTTGCTAGAAAGGCTATTTAGTTGTCTCTGGAATGATGTAAAAATGAGCGTTCTTGCTCATTTTGCCTCCGAGAAATGAGCAAAAACGGGACGGAAAACATTAAATTTTGGCATAATCTTGCACCTAAGTGTCTGATATTCAAATTTCGCTTTCTGAATCAAGACTACTTGAATTTCCTTACTCATGTAGTTATGACTGAATCGAATTTTGAATTCTCTATCCAACGATGCCAAAACGAATTCTGTGGCTCAAATGGGGCTTGAGAAACTTCTAAAAAAGCAGCGTCGTGCTAGAGTCGATTTTGCAACTAGAAAAAAACACGCATATCTAAAACTTCTTGAAATCAAGACTTTTTTGGGAAAATTGCCAACATTTCCTTATCTCACTTTCTAAAAAGACCATTAAGTTTTCTCTCGAATGGTGTAAAAATGAACGTTGTTGCTCATAGTTCTTCCGAAAAATGAGCAAAAGCGGGACGGAAAACATGAAATTTTGACATAATCTTGCACCTAAGTGTCTGATATTCAAATTTCGCTTTCTGGGTCAAAACTACTCGAATTTCCTTACTCATATAGTTTGACTGAATCGATTTTTCAATTCTCTATCCAACGATGCCAAAACGAATTTTGTGGCTCAAATGATCCTTGAGAAACTTAGAAAAAAGCAGTGTCATGTTTGAGTCGATTTTTCTCTTCTTCTCGAGATTTTTGTAGGTACTCTTTGTAAAAAACTGTAGCGTTATACTTTATGCGCAAAAATGTATAAAACACTTTCTTTGTTACGTCCCAGTTTGTTTTCGGATACTTTATAGATTATCGCATTATCATCCACAAATACCTATGAACATAAGTGGGTCATCTGGGTTAATCCCGAACATCTTTCTTTTAGAGTTACTGTTCTTACATAAGACTTAATTATTGGCAAATATATTTGATGAAAATCCCAATATTCCGTATTAATGACCAAACCTGCCGAAGACATTAACCTGAATTAAAAATAAATGTTATTTAAATTACATTGATGAACAAAATGGGATTTAAAACAACAAAAAAAGGTTAATATATTTCTGCGGTTTTACGCCGAAAATTCGCGTTGTCAGCAGGGAGTGGTTTAATGTGTTATATTGTTTATTACCACAAAATGCAGAAAAAAACAAGCTGACTTTGAATAGAACAGAATACATATCTGCGGTTTTATGATTATATACTGAATAGGTAGCGATTTATAATACCTACCCGATAGGGATACAGCAATTTATAATTGATAAAATATGGAATTTATTCAGTAAATAATGTTTGAAGGCCCTTAATGTTCCTTTGAACAGTTACAAGGGTAAATAGCTTAAGAGCTATAGTAGATCAGAAATCGACTATAAAATGATGGCTGAAAATGAAATGCGCGAGTAATTTATTAAATCACAGTCGAAATACATTAAATTGAGGATTAAATAGGCAAATTACTCATTTGCCGTAGTGTAAATCATTGAGAATATGTGAAAAGTTGGTGGTAAAATTCGAATAGTCCCACAAGAGAGTTAACCTTAAAATAAATTAAATCTATCACGGACTTACCGCTGATGATCAAAACGATGGTGTTATATAGAACATAGCTGAATTTTCCCGAAAGAAACTCACTTTTCACGCACATAAAAAAAGTTTTTCATTAAAATATCCAAACTGACTTGAACCGTTACATTGTTGCCGGATTGTTTGAATGGCTAAGAGGTGTGGGCTACCCGTTGGCAATTTCTCAAGATTTTCCGCTTTCGCTCAAAAATTATGAAAAATAAACACGCAGCTTTCAGGCCCAAAATTTGCAAACAATTTTTGAAATCAACAAAAAATTTTCAACAGCAGATTAAAATTAATATTTATATATAAGTATTAAAATTTTATTTTCGTCGAAATACAAGAATTTAATAATAATTCTCGCAATTAATGTGTGTCAATATTGATTAAACGTTTTTTCCAATATTAGAAAAAACGCGTTTTTACGCAGAAGTTGTGCGACTGCTGCGCTTCAGAACTCGATGGCCGGCGCATAATAGGTCTTTGGACTTTTTAACGGCCATTATGAAAGACGGTGACATTTATTGCCGTCATTTTTAGCAGGGTTATTTAGTAGTTTTCATCGTGCTGGTGAATAATTCAGCGAAAAATCGTTCAATTTGTTATCAATTTTGCGATATATTTATTGCCGATTTAGGAAAAAGGTATGTAGAAGTCAAAATTTATTCGTTTAATTAAAACTTTATGTGTTATTTGTATATGCGACAAGGTATGTGCTTGGGGCCCCAGAGAACCAATTTTATACATTTTTTTTCCAATTTATATTTAAATACATTATTCAAAATTAAACCGCGATTGCGCTGAAGCAACGGATTTACCATTTTTCAGAATCTTTTTGCGCAAGTGCAGTTATGAAATAAAATTTAATAAATCCAAACATAACCTCAAAGGGGTCCTCTAGTTCTTGGGCATAATTTTACTTAATAAATGAGTATAGAAACAACTTGTAAGTCTTTTAGGGACCCCCGAGTCAAACCCCTTAAACATCCTTGGTTTAAGCTTGGGATGTGCCACCAATTCTGTAGGTAATTGCAAGCAACTCGCTCAATTTGCCCCTTTTTCTTAAGCCTTTCTCGAATAGATAGTACAATTCTTTGTTCTTATTTAGATGTCTGAGGAGCCGGGGACATCAGATTCTACACGCCATATCATCGACGACCATTTCACTCGCTTTAAGCTGGATTTCAGGGTCGGCCAGGGAACGTTTTCTAATGTGTACAAAGCAATCGACACTGTAAGAGCATTTGAACTGCTTAGCGTTATAATATCTAAAACAATGCATTTCAGAAAACCAACGAAGTCTTAGCTCTGAAATGCTTCATTCAGGAGATGAAGAACGTGAAAAGATACCATTTTGCTGCCAGAGAAATCGCTTTTATGAAGATACTGGAACATCCCAACATTGTGCAGCTTAAATCGTTTGAAGTCAATGTGGAGTAAGTATGAACCTTTTTTGTCATCCTGCAATGGATGGAACACTTAACATTAAACACAAAACACTCCAAGGGCGGATCTAGCGTTGAAACTAGGAGGACCAAGTTGTTGCGATTTAGTGAGGACAGGTTTCAATTCAATTAAAACCCCTTAAAAAGAAATTGACTTGTCGAATGAATTAAGTTTCTCTGAAGGCAGGCGATCCTCTAGGTCATTTTTTAGTTAGTTAGTTATTGGCTCTATGTGTTGGGCTGAACTAGAATAACGGCGAATTTAATTTCCGCATATAGTTGCTCAGCTACCACTTTTGCATCTTCAAAAATCTGTTGGGAAACTATTTTTGAGCAACTTTTGAACAAAACCTGTCCTAGATTCATTCGAAGGTAAATCCGTCTCGAGTCAACATTAATTGATTATAACTTTGAATACAGTTCAAATTCGTTTAAATTCAAGAACTGCCTTCTACTCTAGGTAACTACGTGGAATTGTTGTCAACAGTAAGTATAAAATATATCCGTTACCCTTTAGTAATGCACCGTATACCCTGATTGAGTTTTGCCACTTTAATTCAAAATTAAGTGTTAATTGGTTCCAATCTACCAAAACGCGCATCACAAAGCGGTGTAAAATAAAGCTTCGACAACGTGATGAAACTCAATAACCGTATTGTGCCTGTGGACGGTTCCAAGACCAAAGGATATTTAAGTTGTCCCATCTTAAAATGCCTAAATTATGACCCACTTTTCATACGACTAATAGTATTTGATAAGTTAAAGCAGAACTAAGTTTCTTTGACCCGGATAGTGTCGCGAATATTCTTGCTTTAACAGCCTTTTTAAACGGACTAGCTGATAAGCCGTAAATATCTACTTTATTACGACAGTAATTCAAAATATGGATTGCCCGAAACCGTCGCGTTTTAATTTAGAAATAAGTGGACGGCGTGCAAAGTAAAGTGATGGACTTCTTCGCGTTTTACAGCAAAGGAAAGTGAATAATACCTGGATGTATATCTTCAAATGAAACACTCTGTTAATCTACTGATGTAATTGTTCGACAACCACTGAAAAGCTGCTGCGAGGAATCGGTCACAACTTAAATTCATGAACTGATATAATTTTTGTAAGTATAAAATGTATTATATGTCTATGTAATATATTAGTATAGTATACTCATTAAATATTTTTAAAATTTTTTAATTTTTTTTATTTGTTCCGTTTTTGACCCGAACTTCGATAGGTCTACTGTACTTATTTATTATTTTCAAGAACACACCCTGTTTATTTTTATTATCAAGCTGTATACGTATATTGTGGTAAATAATTTTTGTCAAATTTACCACGCTTACACCTAAAATGATGAAAAATTATGTTTATAGTATATTTATGATCCAAAATAGTGGATCATGTATTGTAGGGATTTTTATTCAGAGTACCACAAGAGATGTATTTATATGTCGACACCAAATAAAAGGCAAATTTTGCATATTCAAGTTTTAGATTTGTGTTCATTGGAACAGAGTTCGCATCCTTTGGATGTCTATTTCGGTTTTTGGCAAAGCAGAAACCCCTGCCTGAGAAATTCATTCAAGACGTGATGAAACAGTCTGTTTCTGCTCTTGACTACATGCATAACTTGGGCGTTTTTCACGGAGACATCAAGCCGCACAACATATTATGTTCCGGTATGAACAATTTCACCCCCATCGTGAAAATATGCGACTTCGGGTTTGTGCCAGATTTTTTACATTAGTGTCAATTTTCAACTAACTTTTATCCTTTAGACTATCAGAAATTAAACTAAAAGGAAAATGCATGACGTTCTATTCGGGCTCTTATTTGTTCATGGCGCCTGAGGTTTATTTGAAGCAAAATGTTGATGTAACTTGCGACTTATGGTCGTTGGGAGTCGTTATGTACAACATGATGTTCTGTCGCAATCTGTTCAATGTGGATGAAGATGAAGTTCAGAAGACAATCCGCCTCGTGAGATGTCAGACTGTTCCAAATGTAACAAGGTTTCCTCTAACAGCATTAAGTAGAGTAGCAAAATCTGCCTTTTTAGTATGATGGGAGCGAAATATATTCAGCAAACTGCAACGACTTACTCAGACGCCTACTAATATATGATAAAACGGTCCGAATTCAGGGCGCAACGTTGAGAGCCCATCCTTTCTTACGATTGGAAGCACCCAAGACCTACGAAGACGGCTACTTTCTGGAGCGAGCGCAATCACACATCGCTTCTGCTACAAATCATGCCAGTAATAAGAAGATCGCTGACGCTCTTGTAGATGGACTTCAAGCCCAGCTTGAACTAAAGATACACTACAATTTACTGCGAGATGAGGGCCAACGAAATTACCTTGTGCAAAAATTGGAGCAGTTTCAAAACTTTATCTACGACGTGGAGAGTAAATTAAGTTCAACTCCCGAATTAACTCGTGAAGCTATGGAGAAAGGAGTGACTGATGCCGAGTTTAAAACATATCTTGCATCAACTCCCAAAATGCTTCAAGGATTCGATATTGGACTGCGCGCGGAAATGTTTCAAATGGAGCACAAATATGCAAAAATGGTATGCATCGATATCTCCACATTCTTCAAGTACGTGCAGAAATGGCATATATTTAGTCAATTCGTACTCCAATATTATTATTGCTTCACTTAAACTAACGGCTGGTACATAACAAGTTTGCCTCTATTTCTGCACGTGCTTCTTAAAAATTATGTATAATTTGCAAAACATTTTACACTACTTCAAAGTTCTTGTTTTCAGTTATTGCAGTGGATTGAAGCAATCGAAGCTTTGACCGCAGCAGTGGATGGAGGCGGAAGCAGCCACCCGGTAAGAAATTAAAGAAACAAGACTGATGATACTAGTTTCTTTGTTTAATATTTAGTCGCGTTTCTATCTAACTGGTTTGCCAAAAAGATTTAAAATTTTGTCAAAATTTCCCACTTCCGTATTTTAACAATGAAGCTATTAACATATGTTTCACACCTTTGTTATAATTTCATTACATTTAAAAAGAGATATGACACAGTTAGATGGTTCGTTATGCGAGATTATATGATAGCTACCTGAATTGTTCCTGATGAAAAAAATAGTGTTATTGTTGTATCCACTGGATTCTTAAACAGACTTGCATCTTATTGCCATAGCAGGGAGTTTAGTTGATATTTTAGTATATAAGGTTGTTTTGTACATTTCTTGTAATCATTTACAGCTTCGTTGATAATAAAACTACTAAGAATTAAAATTGACGTTTCTTTTTATTGTATGATTGCACCTAATATAGTAGCAACCAAGTAGAGTAAATCAGCCCATTGAAATATGTCTATGGCCAATTTCTTCCGAATATTAGGCAGTTCTGATGGTAATGAGAGCGAATTTAAATTTTTCATTTCACCAGTTAATTTAAAAATATATAATTGTTGGTTTGTCATCAAGACCCTATGCAATGGGTAAAGTTATGGGCTTATTTGTTTCAGTTGAACTCGTTGAATCCTTGCGTTTATGTCGACTTGCTTTAACATGAACTCGTTGAATATATTTCCATATTATTTATGTCATTTTATTTTACTATTAAAAAATAATTACTTTTTCAGTAACATGTAAAATTGGATTGATTCTCTGAAAAACTTTAATTAAATTGAGCATTAAAAACCTTGCTTAAAGCATTCATCACAGGACAAATCCCTTAAATTCCTTTTGCTTATTTGCCCATTGTCTCAATGTTTTTTCAACCCCAAATCAATTTTTCTTCCTACTTACTCGCCCCTTATATATTTCCTATGACTATATAGTAGAAACAGTGATTCTGTCTTTCATAAAAATTTTATTACTGATATTAACAAAGTCACACCACAGTTATTGCAAAAAATATAGCACTTATACCGTTTAATTTATAAAAAATGATAATATATTCCTTATAAAATACTTATCGCTACAATAAACCTACAATGCGAGTCAAAAATGAATTGAATAAATGTTTAAAAAAATATCACAGGATCCTATAAAATAAAAATGACAAATTGTTACATTTACTCTGCGTATTTAAAAATCGAAAATTTGCTTTACTTACAAAAGAGCATTAGCACGAATAAATAGATGTGCCACAGTTTTCAAGATATTCCACAATTGGCGCTGTTACGTTTGTTTTGATGTATATCTATAAATTTATTGTCGAAGGAGTGGATGCAATCGGTTTAAAATTAAATTAATTGTCTCGAAGGTTTCACATTAAATTTTTACAATACCGAAGAAAAGTTCGGAGGATTGGCTAATTTAGAATATTACTGCTGAATTTCAAAAAAAAAATCTAAAAAAACTGGTGCAAACTTAATAAATAAAAATGTATTTGCGTAAATAGAATGCATAATAAGGTATCATTGATCAATTCCTTGATGAAAGTATCCCATAACAAATAACTATAAATATGTTTTTTGCAGATTTAGAAATATTCAGGAGCAAATGTAACTGTTGTAGTTATTAAGAGCAACTCGGGCGTATTAGCATTCATTCATATTAAACATTGTCGAAGTCCCTGAAGTAAGATAATTAATATGTTGCTTGATAAAAGAACGATTTGGGGCACTAGACCTGTACTGGGTACAATAATATTTTACGTTGCGATCTTCACATTATGTAATGCAACCAAACCGATTATTCAGTTGTTCTGGTGAATTTTAAATACATATACACTTTATATCTTACTCCCATAATAAATTTTAAGATTTGAATATTTTCAACTATATAACTATGTAATTAGTGCAAAAGTAACATATGTTCTTATACCAGATAATTTGAACTAAGATAATTAATTACAGTAAGTATGTACATTTACTTTACTAGTCATTGGCGATACACTAACAAATATATCGCATAATTTATTAGTCTTTTTTTCCTTAACACTTTTTGTGCTTTTTTGCTGCTGGGTACTGTAAGTTCGATTTATTTTATCCAAAATGATGTATGTAATTATTATTGACTAGCTCTATTTGCGATAGCAAATTTCAACACTTCAGTTAAAATTATTACTTTAGTCAATAGTCAAGTTTACTGCAAGTAAAAATATATCAATTGAGTGCTTTTCGCATAGTAAAACGACATAATGAAATTGGAGATCGGAAAGTCCCCAAGGGAGGCCGTAAAACACATTTGAGATTGCAATATTTGCGATCGTGTAAGTATTAATAAAAAAAATGTGTTTATGCCGAAGAAACACGAATAATATTAAGGAATACTGATCGAAGTGGTTGAGAATACCAAAGATCTGGAGAGAGTTTGCAATATTTAATCTTACAAAACATTAACTTTGGGGACGGTTTTACGGTTTGGGATGGCATCAATTCCAAGAGTTATACGAAGGTTTCTGAGGTAAATTTAAGAATGCATGCTGACTAGTTGTAAAAACGATGCTCAGGAAGCTTTCAATAAGAATTCATTCAGATCAGGAACTGAAAAGAGAGACTCAAGTTCACTATTATATTGTCGCTATTGTTACTCTTTATGCATAGGCAACGTACGCAAAATACTGCGGAACCAGCACCCAAAGTATTTAAGGAAAAAATGATAAAAATAAAATATGTTATATTTTTGTTCGTGAGTACAATTTCTCCTTAATAATATCAAACACCCAAATCAGAATTTTATGAGCACACTGCCTTAAACAGAACAATTCAGAAAAGTTTCTAATACACTGCTGAATAGAAGCATGTGATTTTTGAATTTAACTGAGTTACATAAGAATTTTGAAGAATTTTTTATGTAGTTTCATTTTTAAATAACTCGCAGAAATGAAGTATATGTATTTCCGAATCACCCTACATATAATAATTGCATGATATATTCGTAAAAAAATACAGTACTTACCTTTTTGATAGTACTTACTAGACAAGTACCTTACTCTACAGCTTCTTATTATATGATCGAATTTATAGGTATTAGTAAGTTCAAGAACCAATAACCGCAAACGTGCAATTACTGGTTATAATTGGCTCTTTGTCTGGACGGATGATGTTATGAGTAAATTTTGTCAACCTATTAGGGTATTAGGTAATTAGTACAAAAATAATATGCACTGTAAGAAAAATTTAATAAATAAATATTTCTCCCCTTTTAGGGTTTTCAACATTTCGAATTTTAAAAATACTTGACCCTTTTTAAATCAAAGTAACCAATTTTAAATATCAATTCGCGGTCTATACTGTAAAGTTAAGGGCGGGTTTTGAAACCTCCATCTCGTTACGTAAACAAATTTTAAAGTATGGTCTTTCCCCAAAAGTTCATCATTGCAAAGAATATCAATATCTCTATATTTTTCCATGCCATTTAGTACTTTCATGGCAACAAATTTCTTCAAATGAAGAATAGTTGCTTGAGCAGAACACCGAATAAATCGCCTTTTCAGAGTCTTTAGGCTTGAGCTAATACATTCCAAGCACACGTTAACTTGCTCATCTTGCCTGTGGTAATCTGATTCTGCATGAGGGTCTGGTTCATGGTCTCCATTGCTTTCACCATTTGTAAGGGGTATATCTTTGGGATTTGGTAGCCTTCTTGCTTTGTAAAACTCTCTTTCACTTTCTATTTCATCTATAAATAATAAATAATATAAATTATAACAACAACTTACCATGCTTGTTTATAATAATTTATGACAAAAACCCAAATTACAGAAGTTAAACATGTTTATTAAGCAAAAACATTGCTTCTAAAGTGTGTCTGAATATCTTGGTGAGAATTGATCAAGAACCTTTTTGATACTCTCTACCTTGTGGTGGGGGCCACTTAAGCAACATAATGAATACAAAGTGACTACTTACTTTTCTGTAGATCTGGGACTAGCTTGTAAACAATATCTTGCATTGTCCGATCAAAGCTAATGTATTGAAGTGGATGTGATTGATGTATGACTATTTTGCATGTTGGACAAGTGTTGTTTTCCTCCAGATGCTTCACCAGACAGCTTTTACAAACTGAAATCAAAACAGATAGATGAAGGTACATTGAATCTTTCGATAAAAGTTTCTACTCACAAGTATGCAAGCACTCCGTTACCGTGGTTGCATCTATCAGATAGCCCCTACAAATTTTGCATGTTATGTGATTATTTAGGGTTTTTAACTTAATTTTTCTTTCCATCATCATAATATACGGGAAATCATAATTAAAACACTTGAAACGAAACCCATAAATGTTTAAAACAAAAAACCATAACCCTAGTTTTTTATTTTTATTTCATCAACAGACAGCAACAGGAAATGCTTGGATGCCAGACTTCTCTACGTCTGTCGTTAGTGTCGTTCAAAATCATCCAATTATATGTGACTCAGGGTTGCCGGGTCGAGAATTACGAAAGTGGTATAATAGACATAAAAAAACTGAATATTTAAAAATAAAAGCTTAGTTAATGAAATGTTTGGAAATTTCCGTTTCAAATATTAAAAAGTTTGCCTTAAATAATTGTTAAGATCAGGGGCTCTTCTACCGCTTTTAGCTCGCGATATTAAAAGAGCATCGGTAGTTTATCCCATTTTCTTTTTAAAAACTTTCACCTTCACGCAGAAACGCACTTTCTATTAAAAAAATTTAACGCCGTTTGAGCCTACTTGGAATTTTTTGAAAATGAAAATATTCTTGCCGAAATAATGCAAATACACAAAACAAACGTCGTTGAATGATTTGTTGGAGCATCTATTGACATTTTTCGAGTTGTTGTGTACATGTTAAACCGGTAAATCTGGCAAGACTGATGCGACAAAAGAAGTGGACGGATATTGGACGTGTAGTTCTCCTTTTCTAGTAGCATTTTTCCAGTTCTTTCTCACTGGCGGATTTTCAAGCAACCAATTTGGATTGAAGCGAAAAATTAATATTACTGGCCTCATGAAGCCTAAAAATATGTACAACTATATATTTTTTATTGATACAAATCGGCGTAACATACAAGGTTTTTAGAAGTTTTCCATCAGTTACAAAGTTTGAAAGCTTCAGGGAAAAATTATATATGCATACATTTTACATTTGACTAGTAAAACATTTGCCAGATCGTTAGGCGAAGAACAAAAAGCTTCCCGCCTTCTGACATTTTTAGAATTTCTCTTATTATAACCTCAGTTTTTGAATATGAAACGTTTGGAATGCCACAATGTTATGTTTAATTTTGAATAATCCGCAGTTGTTCACGATTAATTCCATGTGAAACTCTTAAAAACAATACGAAATTCTGTGAGTTAATAGTGGTAAAAATGTCCTTAATACCCACGGAGGACGTTTGGAACTCCCTCAAGGAACTGAGGACCACTGTTTGGAAATACTTGAATCAGCCACACGAATCGGATTTACCTTCCGCCGATTTCGAAAACATCCTAAGAAAACATAAACAGCACTTTTTTAATTTGCTGCACAACCCTGTAAGTAGTAGGACTTACAAGTTCATTACCGGCTTGCCTAGAAAGTTTGTGTACGATAGTTAACCTCAAAAATGTAATAAACATTTTTGAGGCGTTTTTGAGTATTTTTACAATCTCTATACACGTTTACAATACTATGATGGGACAGTAATGGAAAAGTTTTCATTATCAACTCCCTACCAAATGCACTCCAGCTATTTTTTAGCACGGATATGGATGCAACATATCATGCGAAATAATTTTCAATAAGCTCTTAAATGGTTTGATTAATTTTGATTCGCAATTAGCAAAAGAAATTAATTTGGGCTTCCATGGGGGTTTGATAGCCTGATGTTGCTATCGAAACATCAGGCTTCTTCGACTTTGCGCTATTAGATTTTTTTCTTTGGGGACTCTTAAGGAATAAAGTTTACCCCTGTAGATTCCCAAGAAGAATTGTTACGTAGGGCTCAAAACGAGAGGACCGCACTACGGAATGATGCAGAAATGTTGAGTAGCTGCCAATGCAATTTTGAAGGTCTTGCGCAATTCGGGATTATGGGAAACGATCGTTTATGGGATTATCATCCAGGTTCAATGGAGAATCAACAATCATGTCACTCACGCTTGGCCTTATTTATACATACCTACACACTTCCTTACATAAACTTGTTTGATTGAATTATATTATTATTATCATTATTTTTTCTTGTTGATGATTTCTGATTGGGTAAAGTACAGTCAATGTCAAATGACTGATTAATAAGTACTCAAATTATTTAATTGAACTAATAAATTTTCAACGTTTATAAAAATAATATAATAAATTGCACTTGTGTGTGGTGCACATGTGGTGAGAGTGGCTGTGCTCTGATCCTGATACAGCGCAATCAAAGGCTCTTATTTTTTTGGCGCAAAAACTATGAATCCTTCATGATTGTATCTGATATGTATATCGAAAATGTAGTAATGCGGACACTAAAAAAAATAGAAATGATTCCAGCTCTCAAGTAAAAGTCCTGATAATTTTCGTACCAAAACCACTCAGGAATTTACCATTTGCTCAATGCCGATGGACGCGGAAGCTTAATCAAAGTATGAGCCTTACGTTGGAACAATCCCATAGCTAGTTTTATTAAAATGATTGTATTACAAACGCGTAGTAAAAGGTCTGAGAAAAGTCTTGTCTTTTCAAGACACTTAATTTTGAGGTGAAAACTCCAACAAAAAGGTTTTGAACATATGAATCCACCTGAATCAAACAGAACTTATCTCCTTTTGTCTCATATGTATATCAACCACTGGAAAACTTACAAAGGGAATTTGAAAAGGTTCATAACAACTAGGGCTCGGAATCAAACTCGAATAATTCGAGTATTCGAATATTCAAATATTCAAAAAGCGAATAATTATGTGTAGTCATAACTTGAATAATCGAATACTCGAATACACTAACATTATCAAACTCACAAGATGCAAATATCTTTATATGCACTTTGTATACTTTTATAAAATAAATGATTCATATTCTACAAGCATTTAAACAAATACCCATATATTTACAAGCAAATGAAAATAATCATATTTACTCTCCTGCAAATGAATATAAAATTACATCTCTGTGTTTTGGTCATTCGCGTCATCAACTTTTGCGCGGTTACAATTAATGTGCCGACAAAGGCACTTTTTTATCCGTTGCGGCTAGTTGCCAAAAATGATATAACGATTTTTCTTCTTGGAAAACGGAAAACGAACACTCTCATCGAATATTCGAATACTCGATTATTCGAATATTCGTTAGTTATTCGAGTATTCGAATGATTTTACTATTCGAATAAACCACTAAACAAATATTCGAATTTCAGATTTTTAAAAATTCCGAGCCCTAATAACAACTGCTTCCCGTCTTTGTTATTGGCAATGAATTGTTTTGTGAATATATTGAATGAGTTGTTGCAGAAATCATTTAAAATTTGTTTTAGCCCAAAAATGCAAAGAAACGGGAAGAACTAAAAAGTGGCATGGTAAATGGCATGTACGTAAAAGGCCTGGGCAGTCAGGAATTGTCCAAAGAGCTGTATCAAGAAACTATAATTTTATCGGACATGTTCGATCTCAATGAACTAGTTGCTTTGGATTTGTTATGCACTGCCCAAATCCAAATGCCTTATTATCCTGGTAGGGTGTTTATTTTCGTCTAGTTTCCACCGATATAAATTTGTTTAAATTATTCAAGGTTTGGCAAGAGGTTTAGTGGCAGTACTTTTATATTATGATGGACGTAAAGCTTTGTTGTCTACTCTGCTGTGTCTAGTGCAGGTAAATTTCTAGATATACGCCTGCTACAGTTACTTATGTACGATGTATTTGTTTTAATATTAGGCGCGAAATGGCATTCAATGGCGTGTGAATGTCAAACCTGAGTTATCCCGGTTTGTAACCGATTACACAGACCAACTATTAGATGGAGGCATTCTAATTAGAGTCTTGGAATTACTTACATTGCTGGACTGGGGCAAAGAATATCACATGCTACAAGAAAATTTAGCACTAGGTAAGTTACATCTCCAGCTGTATAGTAGCAAAATTTAGCAAAAGTACATTTGTGATTAGGTGACGCGAAACACCGGCGTCAAATCACAGATTTATTCAACGATATAAGGACAATTCTGGCAGATGTAATGTTTTCCTGGGCCACACAATGTGGGTTACCAAAAGACTGCACTATTGCACTTTTAAACCATTTGAAACAAGTGAAAATTGAATTTGAAGCATCTGGATACATTGACGATGTTATTTTGTATTTGCAAGTAAGTGGAAAGACTCCAAGTTCCAGTTGGAAATAAATTTGAATAGAAATAAAATTGTAATACGTTTCAGATGGCTTTATTGTCAGCCATCGATCTCAGTATCTTCCATACAAGAGAAGATGGGGAAGAAGCAGTTCAATCATTACCCATCCTGTCTGATACAACATTTATTTCAGATGTTGCAAACGAATTATTACCACCCTGTTCTGAGTGGGCATGCGAAGGTTAGTTTGCAATAATTACTAGATTTTTTCACGCATCTGAAATTGATTTGAAGGTTTACAGGCACTTACAACCTTCGGAATGTCGGTGTGTTTAGCATCTTTAAGAGTTTTGCCTCAAAACTACGTCTACCAAGATGCTATTAACAAAGAAGATGTGTTAGTGGACATGGCTATTGAAATGAACGTATTCACATTCTTGCATAATATAATACTTGAAAGTAAAACACTTTACCAAGAGCAATTCTTATACAAAAGAATGCACAATCTGCTCACAGATTTTGTCGTTTACATGTATCCGAAAGTAAAGGATTTGAGAATGAAAGCAAATGAAGTTTCGAGAACTTTGCAAGTGTATATAAGAGAAGGTCTGGAAGCTCCCGCCAGTTTACCAAGGTAGATATTGATTGAAGTACGTATTTCTTTGCCGAAGCTTGTAGCTTTACTTTTAGGTATTTCGAATATTTGTTGTTAAGTATAGGGAAATTCTATACTAATAATATCTTGGATGGTGAATACAACCTAAACTGGTGGAGTCCTATTGAAATAAATCCTGACAATAGCTTAAATATTAGAATTCCCCCCAGATCTGTAGCTCTATTCAAGCTTATAAAACTGGCGGGTAAGTTTCAAGAGAAACATGTGAATCTCTGTCTATTTTGTGTGTGTTTTTAGGTGACATTTTGCCAGCTACATTGTTTGTGCCTTTCATTAAAATGTTGAGTGGTTTGTCGGGGACTGCCGAAACTGCCAAATATTGTTTTAATTTACTAAAGCAATCAGGTAAACCCACCTTAAATCAACAGTGGTTCAGAAATTGGATTATTTTTTATTCATTTTAGGAGTTCATTTGTCGCATACGCTCACTTGGGACCATTTCTTCCAATCTTTCTCGCAATATTTTAACAACCTCAGGCAAGAGGCCCCTCCGCAGGCTGACACGGTCTATCGATTAAGACCCGGCTATCACAAGGGAGTCAACCCTCAAGAATTAGAAGGTACATTTTAACTTTGAAAAACCCCATCACCAACTAATAAATGCAATCTTGCAGGACTCCAAGCGGTATTGTTACTAATCAGAACTGTTGCCGACCAAGATCAATTCGTTCGATTGGCGATTTGCGAACATCCGGGCTGGACTCCATTGAATGTTCTCTTAGGTATTATTAACTGAATCGATGCCCGATGCAAATTTAATTAATAAACTTTTTTTCCAGGACTGGTTAGCTGTTCAGTTCCTCTCCCTTTTAAAGCAGACTTGCTGCTCACTTTAGCCTCCTTATCAAAATCAGTCAGCAATGCCAATCGAATGTGGAACAATTTAGAGGCATCACAGATTTTGGTGACAATTCCTACGACTTCCAGTTACGTCCCCAAGTAAGTGAAATATTATTTGTAGGAAATTTGTTATAATGTGATTCATGATTGGTTTTTGTTGACGGTGTGTGAAAGAAAATTGTAGCATAGTGTGGACGGTTTACTTTTCGCTCTAGTGAATACATGCATATTTGAGATTCGTGGATGTTCGAATCGTGTTTACGTCGCAGTTTTGTCGCGTTAGTTTTGGACACTAGGCATGGGTAACTCAGTTAATTTTCAGGAGTTGGCGCAATGATGCCGAAATGGCTTGGTGCGCCAACCCAACGCACCGGCTCAATAACTAACCGGTGCAGTTGCGTAATTTGCACCCATTTGGTAAAATGTTACTCATAAAGAATATAATGGATAATAATTTTGTTAGGTGTTAAAATTACAGTCCCGGGCCTCAAAAAGCTTTAATCCGGCCCTGGGTTAAATGCTCAGCGTAATTCGAAGTGCGGCACAGTGAGACGCGATGAGTTATAACGAAAAACTCAAAAATGAAAAATAGTCTCCACGTTCACTCGCGTTGTGCGCTCTAAATACCGACAAAATTTCGAACCACTCATCGTGAAGAAAATTTTTGCAGGATTTCAAAGAACTATTGCGGGACACATTTCGAATTGAGTTCTTCAAAAACAGATTTTCCAAAAACGAAAATTACTTTACAAGTTCAGAGTCTTGCGCTCTAAATGTCGTCAAAATTTCTGCAAACCTTCGAAAATTCATTCAAATTACATGAAATCCTGAATTTTACGAGCTTCGTAAATGTTGATGTGTAAATGAACGCTTTTACGCATATGCAGGCTCTTTAATACAAAATTTCACCTTCCAAAATCAAGCGTTAAATATTGACAATCTGCAAAAGCCGTTTTTTTTATGAAATTTTGTCGTAAACTTGCACCTAAATGTCTGATATTCAAATTTCGTGTGACTTTTTGTGACAATCCACGAGAATTTACTCACGCACGTTGTTATAACTGAAACAAATTACCAATCCAATGACATAAAATCGAACTCTGTGGCTCAAATTGTTCTTGAGCAACGCCAAAAAAGGCGGCGTCTTGTTTCGTCAAAGCCAAACTTATTTGAAATCAGCAAAGCAAATAGAGAGAAATATAAAGAATTCATAAAACCTCAGTAGCTTGTCGGAAAACTAAACTCAGTTCAAGCTAATAGATTTATACATTGGAGATCATTCTTACCAGCTTTTGCAAGCTGTCGCCCTATCCTCCATTTTCTACCCAACAATGATCACAAAGGTCCCTACACTTTCATAAACTACCGCACTTGCCATAAGGGCCACAATGATTCTATATTATCCATCTAAGAATGCGATTCTCACGACACAAAGGATTATCGACCGATTTCGTCTCCTGTCGGTTGCAAACTGTATATACATTTTCGCAAAAAGTACAGAATAAAACTGATTACATAATCATTTACTTGTTCGCCCTTCCGAATGAGTCATTGCTCTTGCTTGGCAGTTCGATTTCAGTTTGTTTATTGTTGACATTTTTGTAGATAGTGTATTCGCATTGCAATATTTGCAAAGGCAAATTTCACGTTCCAACTTAACGAAACTCAACAACTAAACGAAAAACGCTCCGAACGCCGATCTTTCATTGATTTAATTTAAAATTTAGAGTTATTTATATTAGTCCGAATTTCACTCAGCTGCAGTGATTAATGCACAACAAAATTAAAATTAATAATAAATTTTGTTCTTTTGAAAATATTGACTAAACTAAAAAACCGCAAAGAAATCACTTAAAAATGAAACTGTTGCTCAATTTCCAGCGATGATAGAAACCAACAAAATTTCAACTAATTAATAATGTCCTTTAAAAGTTCTGATTTCAAGAATTATTCCGCCACAAGCGCAATTCGAGGTGCGGCGCAGTGAGGCACGGTGAATTATAACTCACAGAGGGGCATCAACTCAAAATGCAGCATAACGCGACACTATCGCAGCACTCCCGATGTACCAAAATCTATGTATGATCGGTTTTTTAACAAACGATCAAATGAAATAGTGGCACAGTGGGGACGGTGTACTTTTCGGAACTTTGAAAACATGCATATTGGAAATTCGTGAAAATTCACTGGAAACGAAGTTTCCCGCGGGCGAAGCGTCGCACAATTTTTTTTCCATTGTTCGTACTTATTTGTGTAAATCTCTGTACTCGGTAATTCACTCGGAGCGCGGGACTTTACTGTAAGCTCTGTTTAGAAAATTCAGCACTTCCTAACAACCAAAATCCACGAACTTTTTCGTTTTCACCTAAAGGCAGGGACCTTTTTGGTTTTTGACTTTAGAGGCGTGGCATTTCTGCAAACGATGAGCTAGAAACTTGAATTGCCATTGTGCATGCTGCAAAATTAATATTTTTTAAAATAATTGGTTGAGTTGGTCATTAACTCTAGACTGCAAATTATTTTATAAAAATTTCACAGTCCTAAAGGCGGAGACCTAGAAACTTGAATTTTCTCTTCAAGATAGGGAAAATGTGTCTGTTTATGCTACAAAATTGACCTTGAAATGTTGCCTGGAAATTTTTTTTGGAAGGAAGATTTGGCTTTGTTTATGCTACAAAATAGCTTTTGGAATGTTGCCTGGAAATGTTCAGAACATTTGTAAAAATCGATGTTTAGTTCTAGACCTGCGGCATTTCTGCAAGCTTTGTTTGAAAACTTACTCACTTTCAAAGGCGAAGAGCGAGAAATTTGAGTTTTTGCCTCAAATTAGGGAAGAGTTGGCTTAGTTTATGCTGCAAAATTGACTTTGAAATGTTGCCAGGAACTTTTTTTGAACAATTGTTAAAATCGGTGTTCAGCTATAGACGAGCGACATATCTGCAACCTCTGTTTCAAAGCTTCCGGACTCCTAAAGATGAAGAGCGTGAAACTTGAAATTTTGCTTCAAATTAGATAATATTTGGTTTTGTTTATGTTACAAATTGCCTTAGGAATGTTGCCTGAAAATTTTCAGAACAATTGTAAAAATCGATGTTCAGTTCTAGACGTGCGGCATTTCTGCAAGCTTTGTTTGAAAATTTACGCACTTTTAAAGGCGAAAAGTGAGAAACTGGAAATTTTGCCTCAAGTTAGGGAAGAGTTGGCTTAGTTTATGCTACAAAATTGACTTTGAAATGTTGTCTGGAAAATTTTCAGAACAGTGTTAAAATCGATGTTCAGTTCTAGACGTGCGGCATTTCTGCAAGCTTTGTTTGAAAACTTACGCACTTTTAAAGGCGAAGAGTGAGAAATTTGAATTTTTGCCTCAAGTTAGGGAAGAGTTAGCTTAGTTTATGCTACAATATTGACTTTGAAATGTTGCCAGGACATTTTTTTGAACAATTGTTTAGTTCTAGACGTGCGGCATTTCTGCAAGCTTTGTTTGAAAAATTACGCACTTTTAAAGGCGAAGAGTGAGAAATTTAAATTTTTGCCTCAAGTTAAGGAAGGAGTTGGCTTAGTTTATGCTACAAAACTGACTTTGAAATGTTGTCTGGAAAATTTTCAGAATAATTGTAAAAATCGGTGTTCAGTTCTAGACGCGCGATGTTTCTGCAATATCTGTTTCAAATATTCCGGACTCCTAAAGATGAAGAGCGAGAAACTTGAAATTTTACCTCAAGTTATATAATATTTGGCTTTGTTTATGCTACAAATTGCCCTAGGAATCTTGCCTGGAAATTTTCAGAACAATGTAAAAATCGGTGTTTATTTCTAGTCGCGCTATATTTCACCACCTCAAAACTTTCAAAATCCTAAAGACCAAGAGCGAGAAAGCTGAATTTTCGTGTAAAGATAAGGAAGATGTGTAATACATATTTATGCTAACAGCTTCATCTATGATCTTTATTGATCTGGAGTAAAATAAAAAGCAAGTTGAATAGAGTGGAATTTTCTTAGGGGCATCGAAACGGAGCTTGATGAAATCGAGTCGCGCTTGGAAGAATATCCGCTTACCAGAGCCGTTTTGTGTTTGCTGGACACTTTAACAAACTTCGAAATACCCAGAACATTAGGAGCTGGTCCGAGAAAGCCGGGTTTTGAACCGTACTTTGATTTCATTATCAATTCGGTTTTCCTGAAATTTAATTCCAGGTAAATATAATTAATTCATCTCACTTTTATGGGTAGGTTCCGACCGATGTTCTTTTTATAGATCGTACCGAAATATAGTGGAAAAATGGGAAGTTGCACATCTTTGCTTGAAACTTTTCGAAAAGTTCCTCAACCAATACGATCCCATGGTAAATGTTCGATTAGTTAGCAACAATCAATTAAAAATTAAGTTCAATAGTGTGATATGTATATGTTTTTTGTGATACTTGAAATTTCGATTTTTTACGAATTAATTAGGTGAGAGACTTTCGCCAACAAACAGATGTTTCGCAATTTAACTGTCCTCCAGGTTATCATTTAATGATACAGTTGAATAACAACACAGAGGCCTTAAATATTGTACTTGATATGATTGATGAAGGGAGTCATTATTTCGAATCATATGTATCATTCCCGGGATTGGAAAAAGTGAAAGATTGCACCTTATGCTGTCTTAACATCATTCTCCGGACCTTGTATTTGTTTAATACGTTTTTAAGGTAACGTATGAACTAATGGTTGAAAGTTTTTAATAATTCGATTAAATTCTAGCAAGCTAACCGTGGCGGCTGGAGACACTAGAGTTCTTAGCTCTGTCGGTAAACTCCTAATGGCAATTAACAGACGATCGGGCAAGCCAGATCATTGTATTAACATTGCTAAATATGTTTGCTACCAACAATATTTACCCAAACATGCGTTGGTGGCTGTTAAGATTCTTAAACACATTACCTCAACAGTAATAAGCCACAATACGTTCATGAGTATTCTTACAACTTCCGAAAATACACAGGAGATCATTAAAAATGGGTTTATTCAATCCTTGGAATCTCAGCATGATGCCACATCAATTGGAAATAGCACCAAAACTGAAATTTTAGGGTCAGCATTTAAAAAAATGTGTAGTACATATTTTAAAAACTTCATCAATAAAAAATTTTAGACTCATGAAGCAATGTCTCGGATATAACTCGCCTAATTTCACACACTTTTTGATGGGTTTCGATCTGATGCGTGATGTGTCGAAGACTGAATTTCAATACCCTGGAGTAATGGGATTCCCTAGAACTTGCATTCATTCTCTGCTATCGATATTGGAATCAGTAATTTCCAAAACAGTACAACCACCAAGCGTTGCTATACTGGAATCTTGCTACCATTTGGTGTATCTGCTGGCTTCAAACCCCAAAACCAGCACACCATTCCTGAGATTCATTCGTCTTAATAAAATGTTTTTCATCTCCCATTTGAAAGAGTGCAAAACGGATATGAACAAAAGTAAGCAATTTAATTCGATATACTTGGATGTTTAATTTGACTGACTTAATCTGAATCAGGTCCAAAGAATCTTAGAAAAATCTCTTGGCTGATGAAGACCTTAGCTGTTGAGATGAAAGTGGGCAGCAATTGGAAGCAAGTTACTTATCTCAAACAACTTACCACTTTTCTCGGTAATGTTCCTACAGGTGAAGAGGGCCAAGACACAATGTTTTTGTATCAGTCGTTTAACATCGAATTGAAAAATCTACATGGTAAGTCATTGAAAGCGTTTGCTGGGTTTTTGACCAAAAGGTAATGTGGAAATAATTATTTTTAATACAGGTGTTCCTGAAATAGTGGACCCTACTACAGGCGCCCAAGTAACGGATAATAAGATATTACAAAAATATGCCGATGCTTGTGAATCTCTGGTGGAATTTGTGAACGCATGGAGACAGGTAGTCGAGGTAGTTGTAACCTGTATTCCCTTGGAGATTCTCAATGCGCGAGAGCAGCAAGTTTTCAGCATTACCTTGTTGCTTTGCCTATTAAGGAAAGTGGTGCGATCTGATTTGCTGCCGGAAGTTTACAGATTATTATCTGGATCTGTTTTGCTCATTATGAACAATATCAAACGGTACCCAAACTCAAATTGTCAATTTTCTAGAGGTTCTACGTGTTTCATTTTTAGGCATTATTTAAAGGAAAAAGGAGAATTTAACGTGGTGACTTACTATCTGGGGTAAGAAATAGAATGCTTAACATTTAAATGTTCTGTTTTAACTGTGGCAATTATCTAGGTCCCTTAAAGATATATTAGACTCTTTAGTACGATGGATAATGACTTCAGACGTTGTTGATGGAGAGCTGCGGATTAATTTATATGCCGCATTGGTTACTTTCTTACAAATGACAAGCGTTGACATGGATATTCATCAGGATAGGCTTAATAATACCGTTTATGTTCCAACTCTGGATGGCCCAAGGTATAGTAGTACTTTCTGTTGAAATGTTTTGCCTTTAGTTATTCGTATTAAAATCGGCAAAACATGCCAACAAGTTCATAGCCAATTCAGCAACTATATAAAAAAATTATCCAGGTCTAACATCAATCCTAAAGACAGACAAATCAAGCTATCGACAGACATTATAGACAACTTTGGAGAAAAACTCATGGAAATATTATGTCATGATTGCTTAGGAGGTAAAGGGATTTTTACCCGAATGTCGACAGATTCAGCAACGTTTTTGCATTGCAGGACAAGAAGTTTGCAAAATTCTGGCAATGTCCAGCTACAGCCACTTAATGGCCCTCAGCGTTAACAACAATTGGGCAATTTACATTTCTGCACACGGTTTTTTGAGGCATATTATTCAGAGCATTTTAGAAAGCGACGGTGAATTGAAAGCAATGCTGGAGCCGGGATTCGGAAATGTAAAACCTTTATACTTATATCTAGCTAAAATGGTATTATTGACCCGTTTGGCAAGTAAGTCAACAGCAAAATATCAAAGGTGTGAAATCAACAATTATTGAACTTATTTCAGGTTCGAAGATGGGGGCCCAAATGCTACTAGAGCAGAAGCTCCTTGGTGTTTTTAGTAACATGTCCGTCTACAGGCTACATCCAGAAGTATCCACAGTTTGGAAAGGAGAAGAGATTCTGGACAACTTTTTGCCCGCGCCAGAACAACAGTACCTTCAAATGTTTATGCCTGCTTTGGATCTTTGTAACGCCATTCTAACAACCCTTGGCACAGAAAATCAATCGGCCATAACGCAAATCATGTATTTCTTATTTAGCCATCAAGATGTAATTGAACTTATCTTAAGGTATTCGTCTTTTTATTTACTATACACATCTATTAAAATACAATCGACTTTCTTTTCTAGATCCGGAGATACAGATTTATCAGCTACATCCCTCAAAGAGCTAGCGGTTTTGACTTCAGTAGTCTCCCGAGCCGCGAGTAACAATATGATCAATGTTTTAGAGAACCCTAACATAGTGTTGAGCAACAGGGCTCAGTTGTATCGGTTACAAAAACTGATGTTAAGTCTACTACCAAAATTCATGTTAAGCGAAGATAATATTAAAACGTAATTGTTCCACGTAACTTGTTCGCTTGGCATTAAAGCTCACAAATATTTCTTTCAATTTCAGGCTTCTTACACAGTCCAACGCGGAAAATACTTCCTATCCAACGTCGGATCGTCTGTTATATGCCTTGCAAGTAGCAACAAATGTTTTATGGTATGCACGCAACATTATTGCAAACAACGACGTAGAACATGGAGAAGTGGGAGTTCTTTTCTATCCTTCGCTCTGCGATCCACAAGGAAATATTTTCTCCAAAAAGATTCTGGGCCACTCCAGCGAACAAGAGCCAAGTCTAGGTAAGTAAGGAAAATTGGAAGATTTCTAGGCACTTACCAATGTTCGCACAGGGTTGGTTGTACAACAATTGATATACACAGTCACTTACATTCAGCAGCGCAAAGTCACTTTCGATCTACTAGCTAGAAAACTTCAGGATGTTCCAGACATGAATTCAATGGACTTGAGAGAGTTTATTGAGGATCATTTGGAAATGGCAGATTTGTCAGTGAAAAGAGAAAGGGCATTTGAAATTATTTCAGAGAAGTTGGAAAAAAAGGTAAGGCCTCTAGGTGAAAATTATTACAGAAGAGTATATTTGTTGATTATAGAAAAAGGAAATGGAATATTGCTCTTTCATAATTGAAAATGCGTTATACTTGATTTGGGCTCATTTGGACTACTTTATGTTGCGCGCCACTCCGAATCCTCGGAGCACCGTGTACATTCATCCGAATTCCATAGGCTCTTTAGATGGTAAGGCCTATTGCCATTTCACAATTGTCTATTATTTTGCAAATTATGATTTCATTCACAGCCACTGTACCTGCCAGTTCAGAATGTATCTGGAAAGTATCAAATGATGTTATAGTATCACTGAAAAGGAGACTCATTTCGATATTTAATGATAGCTTTAGCGAACAGCTATTGGAGGTGTCACAGGTAAGTCATCTTTGATTATTTTAGAACACAAACACTATCTAAACGTTAATTCAGGACCGCACAGAAGCCGATAGGGGATTTACCGAGGCTTTGCTGCGAAAATGTAAGCGACTTATACAATTTGTACGCGCTTTATAAATCACTTGAAACTTTAAACCAATGAATTTTGTGGGGTATTATCACCTACTGTGAAATTGTTCTTTTTAAGGGAAACTGGTACACATGTAATAGTTATGAATAAAAATAAAAAATTATGATTACCACGAAACTTTAATACTCTTATTTCAATCAAGCCTAATTACAAGTTATGTTTAGTATGTATATACTAAGCGCTAAGGTTTTGCAAACAATAGTTTTACTCAGAGGTAAAAAATATTACAGCCTAAGTCTCAAGTGGTAACGCCAACGCGAGTAGAAACTCAAAAATAACGGGTTTAATATGTTATTTAGCTAATAACTATTATTTATTAGTCGATTCTGGAGTGAGAAAAGTATGAAAACCATGTCCTGGAACTATACAGGAAACGATCAGCTTTATGAATGTTTCGCGTGCCTATTCCAGGGCGTGATTGTCTATTTCTCTTGCCTCTAGTGCACCAAGTATTCGACGAGACATAATTTTAAATAATGGTAAAATACACGTTCTACATTGCTTCTAATAGTAATATATCGTAACAATAGAGAGGTACAAACATCAATTGTGCTTACATGAGAATATATTCTGTTTGTCAGAGGAAAGTCGACCAATACGCGATATTTAAGATGAAAAACGAAAAGGGGAAGAAGAATCGAGAGAATTGGTCAATGCACAAGGCTATACTTCTGCCGTTGCAAAATGTCGGATACTGTGGAGCGCTAACTGTACTGTAACGTGGTCGCTCCATACCCTAAAACATTCAATAAAATCTTTCCTCGGCAGTTGCAAAATAAGGCGTTGTTACCCGGTAGTCGTTAAGGTCAGAGTTAATGTCTTCGTCAGAATATCCCTTCATAGCCTTAGTGGCTACGGGGCCCATATAATTGTTAACAACAGCAAACTCCATTAAGGACATGAACACAAACACTGAACAACTGGACATCCATACATCTATGGCCTTTACATATGAAACAGGCGGCAGCGACTGCTGTGACTGAGTATTTTGTGTCGCTACAAATGCATCTGTATACAGGGTGGTCCAGTTTCCGGAGCGGAAACTTCAGGGAATGATAGAAAATCGAAAAACAATGGCATTTATAAGATGTATTCGAGAAACGCTTCATTAAGCACATTTTCCAGTAAAAACTAAATTTTTGTTTTGTCAGTTGCATCCGTATTAACACGTTTATGAATGTATCACAACGAACAGTAAAGAGATTGTTCGAAATGTAGTTCACCCGCTTTAATACATTTTCGACAATGTCTAATGAATTTATTGCAGCTGATACTCGATCGGGATTTCGCTGCGTATCATTGCAGGCTTGCTGAATTTGCAAAACTAGATCATCTCTGGAGTAGAATAAACTTGGCCTTTTGCATGTTCCCAAAAGTAAAAGTCCAGTGGATTAAAATCCGGTGGTCTGAGTGGCCAAGCCGCCATTATCGCTTATTTCATTCCTTCCTTGTACTTCATTTAGTAGAATAACTCAGAATTTTCAAGTCAATCTGTGATGCACCTCGTCAACGAAAACTATAGGAATTGCTCGAAATGTATTACACGGAAGGAATGAAATAAATTACAATGTGGTCAATTGCATTGAACTTGGCCACCCAGATCACCAGATATAAATCCGCTGGACTTTTTCGGTTGGTAAACATGCAAAAGATCAAGTTTATTTTACTCCAGTTTAACCAGAGATGATTTATTTTTACGAATTAAGCAAGCCTGCAATGATATGCGGTAAAATCCCAGTCAAGTATCAACTGCAATAAATTCATTAGTTAGATGATGTCGAAAAATTATTGAACTACATTTCGAATAATTTCTTGTTGCTGTGATACACCGCCGATTGATTTTGTGTTTTTATCTTACAGTTTCATTAAATCAGTATCAGCTATTTTCCATTTTTTACTTGAAAACATAGTAGCATTGAAAGAAAACCTTTCCTCTAAAACTGTATGAATAATCCGAAAGGGATTTTTATTTTTTGAAAAAGCAGTGGGGTGACATTTTTTTGGTGACAAAATGTGCTTTCTTCGCCTGCAGTTATCGCGTGCAAAATATCCACAGCCACCAACAGTTTGGCAACAATTACTAAATTTGAGTTTTTTAAGTTCAACTGTTTTTGCTTGATAAAGGGTTTCTCGAATGCAGTTTATAAAGCAAACTTTTTCAATTCTCTATCGCTCCCTGAAATTTCCACTCTGAAAACTGAACCACCTTGCATATTTTCATGGGAAAATTTCGGAGTGCTATTATGTTTAAATTAGAAGTGTGTGCACACTTTAAGTTGGGTCAACACTTGCAATAAAACGCCTACCTAAAGTGAGGAGTGAAGTCACGCCTAGAGTGACTCTAGCAGGAATAGCTTCAGGTTTGATCCAAAAAGAAATCCAGGACATGACGACGATCAGTGCTGAAGGTATGTAGGTGTGAAACAAATGGTATCCCAAGCGGCGTCTCAGATTGAACACTACCGCTAAACATGTGAAATTTCCTGCAACAAACTGTGAACAAACAGGTAAGGAAAAAGCCTTTGACTAACCCGTAGAATACTCAATAGTGCAATCAGTCGTATAGTTATTGGATATATCCAGTTGCGGAAGTTCTATTTCAGGATTTACCACTAGAGGATCGGTCATATTCCATATAAAAACCAAGTCGTGATCGGTATGCGACACTGGAATAAACCATTATATAATTATGACGAATGCATATATTTTTTGTCGTTTCAATTTAGTCAAAAGCAGGGTTTTTGAACATTTGAACAAAAGTGTCCCTGCTCAGAAAATGCGCATTTGTGCATTGTTGTTTTAAGTAATTCAAAATTTTTCTCGTTTTTTACATAAACCCTTTATAAAATTTATTTCAAATCAGTTGCAGGTGTTGAAGTGTGTACAAGTTTTGAAATTTTAATCTGTGAGTTGTTGTTTCAAATAAGTGAGTGTTCGTGTTTGGACCATGAAAGAAAGTAGTTGAAGTTTTACTATTTCGTCTTGTTCCTGAACTATTCTGGACCTTAATGCCCGTACATCACTTTTTGGACTTTAGCTGAGCAACGGAGTTATTTTTCCGGTAAGTTTTTACCCATTTATACAGTTGTTATCACTTTGCATATCAATCTTGTTCATCTTGCGGCAAACGCCCTACCGATTTCGTTCGCTTCAGTTATTTTCGAACGGTTCAACTCCGGTCGATCCGGTTCAAAGTATACGTTCTGGGACGAACAGGTTGAATCTAGTTCTGTAGCGTTTTCTGAAAATGGCTCTAGACACTACCAACCGAAACGTTGTGATGAAAACATCTATGTAAGACAGTGGAAGTTTAAGGATGTTCAACCTGTTCGTTCCAGAACGTTCCGTACGTACTGGGTGGTCGATCGTACGGTCTGCCAACTGGAACGTGATTTAAAATCACGATAATAAAAAATAACAAGAAAAATGAAGAAATAGGGACCTACTCATAACGATCTTCGAATTTGAATACTCACTTTAGATTAACACATTGACCGATGAGGTGGTCACCACTTCCAGATTTTTTCTCGGTAATGTTGGGAAATAAAATGTATAGTCATTTTAACCCGAGAATAAATTGATCAAATAATTCATGAGGCCTTTGCAGAAATAAAACAAACAACCAAGTGCATTGAATCAGCGGAGGAGTTTTCCAATATTCGCGATGATTTCAGTTACTATCATCCTTAATCTGAATCTGATTTCGTTTCAAAGTTTTTTACAGTTTCTTATGCCAGCTATTTTTTCTGCTCTTTGTCTGATAAAAGATATTGCAAAATGTCTTTCCAGCTAAAATATCAACATAGTTTGGTTTATAAGATATTAGCTTTCGTTTCATGATTTAAAGTAATAAAGTTTAAATAAATTAGGAAACCAATACCATCCATTTTGCGTTCTATTATTGAAAAGTGAATTTAAAATTCGATATTTTTATATTAAAATATACAGGGTGTTCCTTTAAAAAATGAACTTAGGTCCACTAACCTTTTCACCTGACCCCGTATACGTATTGTGAAAACTTGTTATTCACCAATCATTCGAAAGAAACGTTTTCAGAAAACATTTGTCTGTATCTCCTATAATTAAGAAATTATAGGGACATTTTGAAATTGTCAATTTCTTGATTTTCCCCTCTATCTCTTAAGTGAGCAAAAATTCTCAAATTTTTATTGCCATTTTAACTTTGACCTAAAAGGAGCACATGGCACCTATACCACTTTTCTACCCTATAAAAGTGTCAAAAACGGGATACCCGTTACATAAATGAAAATGCGGCTGATGCTAAAAACTGATGAGTTTTTTGCGCTTTTAGGCTGTCGCGGCAGAAAAGTTTTTCTAACGTTTGAATCTTCAGGGGCGTTTCGCTCGAATGATTTATTCGGACTTGCATCTTTTATCCGGACAATTTCAGGCAAACGGTGAAAACGGTTGGAAACATTTTTATAGTGAAACAGCAATGAAAGACCGAATAAACGATTCAAATCAATCCAGTGTAAGCTGAAAGCTAACAGAGCGAAAACTCAGTTGCAAGCATTGGACGCGAAAGCCCAAGTCTTTTGATATATTTTATTTTTAATTGTTCTATTCGACTTAAAAGATTGAAGCTCTCATTACAACTGAAATACTCAAAACCATACTGAAAAGAATAAAACCGCGTTTTAATCGTTTAAACTGCTGCAACAAGTATGGCACATATTTGGTTCATAAAACTGCTATTAACTTTCTATGTAGAATCACATTTTTGAATATTCGCAGCTTTTTCTGGAACTGCGTATTATTTTTAATAATGAGGCAGAGTATAAATGTCTACGGAAATTCGCATATGTTAAACCAACCATGTTCAGTGTTTGACGCAATAATTGTATCGTAAAGTGTATTTATTTTAATCGGTATGAAAATACCTCGCGTAGTTTTTCACCGTTTGCAATTACCTTAATAGTAAAAAGTTAATACCTTTAAACTTCTTAAAGTTGCATGAAATTATTATTTAAGTATGTATTTTCCTCCATGAAACAATTAATTCGATTTTACAGCATTGTCAACAAATTTATGATCGTTTTTTTTTAATGATTTTCTGTTAAATTGATGATTGAATTGAGCTTCAACGTATACTTACAACTTTCTATCATCATTGAACAAATTTGAGTGTCATGAGGATAGGTTTCAAATTTCATTGCACAAGATAGAACAAGCGTCAGCCTGAAACATAAATGAATAGCAGAAACATTAAAAAAATAGAAATATCTAACTTAGACATGTATAGCAGGGTCTTATCGTGGTAGAGCCACAGATAATGATTGGGTATAGTCATTTCGTGAAATGTAACGCTTTTTGCATTTTTGAAAAAACAATCCGGCCTCCATATACTGTGAAGCCATTCTACATCTAAAATTCGATATTCTTCGCTCATGTTTTCAGGCAGTCGTAGTCTGGGATCCCGCCAGCTCTGTGCCAAGAATATGTCGGTAACATAAGTCTAAAAGTATTTAAAATAGTGTTTTCAAGCTGTGGAAATAATCGAATTTATATTTACCATTGATTCTTCGTTTATCGAGTCGAGAGACAGTACCGTAACATGAAAATAGACTATAGTTGGTTGGCCATGATATTTAGGGGCGCGATTTTTGTCATAGTGTTTCGGCCTCAACGGTAAAATATCTCGCAAAGATAGACTGGTTTCTTCTGCATAGTCCCGCATTTTATTATTGGAATGATCTCTGAAAAAAGTAGCGAATCACTGGATTTTCAGAGGTTTTTTTTAAAGATAAATGATGCACACTTACGAGTTATGACTACTCATTATCCCAGATAAGCACAAATATAAGAAAAGGAGAATATTCAACCTTACATCTAAACACATTACGAAAATATAACCCTATCTGTACACCACTTGCAACTGAGCTGTTAATAATTAATTAGATTAACACATAATCCCATTTTAACATTAGTCATACGAAATAGGTATGTTCTGTTGGAAAGTAGAACAACTGTTTAGGATTCGGTCTCCAATGGTGGAATTCGAAGCAAATTTGTTCTGATTTTGCACAGAAATGTTACTTTTGTTCATAAATTGTGCAAGCATAAATCTATTAACCACAGGAAACATGTAAAAATGCAAATTCAGTATTAAAAAACACTGCCTGCGGCTGTATAAATCTATTTCGTTCGGGCTGCTTTTACTCAATTACATGATCATTTCAAATTTACACCATTTCTCCATTTCACGTGAAATACAGGGAATAAAACAAGCAGTAAAAACGAATTTTATTTTATTTTATATATAAATCAGGTAAAAACTTTATGCGGCAAATTTACTATGTCATTGCAAATAAATTAAAAATATGAAAGTACTAAAAGAATTTAAACTAAATTAAATCTATAACAAAGAGCTACTCTTCATGGCCGATAAACACAATTGGTTTTCCCGTTTTTAGCACGCGTAAACTGGAATTTCTTCCTAATTTTTGCTTCAATTCCGACTGTTCGTATTCTTCATCAGTTGGGCCCAAATAAGCCGGTTGGGACTGCTGTGATTGCTCCTGTTGTCCTGAATATTGTTGGCTTCGATACCTAAATCAACGTGTTAATACATTATTGCTTCATTGTACATACTTTCCTGACTGTGTTTCAATTCCAAATCAAAATCATTTCCTGGGCTTTAGTCATTTATTGTCTATTTATCAATTAAAATACGTTTCGGTGTTTTCCACCATCATCAGTTTCTATGTGTAGCGTTGTTGCTACATTAAGCCTTGGCATATATAAAATATTATACACACATTCTGGCCGTTTGATTGAATATATACTGGGGAACTGTTGAGGTAACCTCGGCAAATCACACATTCCAGATATTCTAGAAGATTGTCTGGGACATATACGAGTCTAATTTCTAGGAAATAAATTACTGTTAAAGCAAAGTAAGATTTGCACTTTTAGTTTGTGCTTCAGGATTACTGCTTTTCTAAACATTTCTAACATGGTTGTTTTGATGTATTTTCTTTATATTTTGGATAGATTTACTTTTAAAATAGTTTTCCAGTCAGAACTAAAAAGCGGAATTTAGCAACATGATGATTGATGCAAGTTGATATTGAAAGCAAAGAGTAGGTGGTTGGTCAATTTATCGCAAAAGCCCCAAGAGGAATCCGGATAGTAGAAGTTGAAAATTGGGTTAATCCAATTTGCACATTTCAAGTTTAGTTTATTTATTAGGATTATTTCTTATTTCAGTTGCTGATTAAATTTAGTTTTATTGCACTTATTTTTATAGCTGTCGGATTTCAAATGCCTCCTGAATTCAATCGAATGTGGCATGCAGTTTATTTTATACTATTTATAGTAAAAAGAAATAATTGGAGAATTTGTCGTATAGTTGCTGTTGACTTCATATTGGTTTTTGTCTTCTAATGGTGATTTTTAACTGACTTTGTCAAGGATCTATCTACTTCTTAAACATTTTTGGAAATATCAGCAATCTGATTTATAGTTTAAAACACTTTCTTTCTGTTTTGGCATATATAAAATATATGCCAAGGCTTAAAGTAGCAACAACGCTACACATAGAAACTGATGATGGTGGAAAACACCGAAACGTATTTTAATTGATAAATAGACA
>NW_026017110.1:58141771-58184904 GCF_020466585.1 Dendroctonus ponderosae | reverse complement strand
TCATCATATTTTACTTGCCTTTGAGCTGGTTTTGCTACTTCAGGAACCAAAAGGTACTGCACTCTTTGCCTAGAGTGGTTATTGGGTTTACTAGTGGTACCGGACTGATACTGGCTCAGCCCTTGTGCCTGCGGAGTGCCACTTGGTTGAGTCTGTTGATAATCTGCTCCTTTTTGATTAGACAAATACGCAATCGATCCAGCAGGTTGAACTTGATATTGAATGAATTGAGGATCAGCGTAGTACTCAGATTCGGGTTTCGGTTGGTCTGGTTGATAAACCGCATTCTTCTGATAGGTTACATCTGAAACGAATACTTTGTCTTTCGGCCGCTTTGCTCTGCCTGTAAAAGAGAAGTATTGTGACCTTTATGTGCGAAGGTATTGATAAATTACCAGCGGAATGAGGAATGCTGTGAAGTTCTGGTTGATTCAAACCGCTAGGAGCGTCTTTGGACAGTAGTATAATTTCTGGTTGGGAGTTTTGAATAATTCTGGCCTGAAACTTGGGAGCTGCTGGTTTTTGGGTGTCCGGTTCTCTATTTATATGATGACCATCCTCATATTGCGTTTTTGTTCTGTAGACGAGGTTGTTGTTGTTTACGGAGGGGTTTTTTTCGTCTTTGTCGTCATCGTATTCTGTATCTGAGTATGGTTCTTCGGCAAATTCTGCTCGTTTCTTTGTCAACTCATACTCATACTCAAAGTCGGCGTAGCGAGCCGCTAAATCTTCCGCTGGATGATAAGGTTTAGACTTTCTCGGTTTGTCTCCCAGTATCACCTTGCGATTGGTTAGCGGTTTTCCGTATGGGTGTAGGGCTTCGATGTCATCCTTCTGCTTGTTGTAGTCGTAATCAATCTCAGAGTGATGCGATTTGATGTATGGGTGTTCAGCCTCAATTTCCGCTCTTTGCTTGTTGTATTCGTATTCAATGTCTCCATAATGGGTGTCTACGTATGGTTCATCGTTTTCGATCTGGGCTCGATGTTTGTTGTACTCATAGTCATATTCTGCATCGGCAAAATGATCCAAAGCATGATCAGGATTCGAAGTCGTTTTAGTTTTTTGTAGTTTCTGGGTTGTAATAGTTTTAGGGGTAGTTTTTGTAATAACGTAGCCTTGACTAGGCCCAAAATCGTCTTTGTTTTTGTCAAATTCGTGATCGTACGGGTCGCTGTAGTATTGATGTTGAGGCGACGTCGGTCGAGAGTTGTCTGTTTTGTGCAATGTCGATGTCTTGTGCGAGTGTTTCGTTTTAATATTTGGCGGTTTGTAGTCGTCCTTCTGGTCGTTATATTCATGTTCATACTCAATGTCGGTGTAGTAGACTAAATCATGTTCAGCATTGCCTGATTTCCCTTTTTTGTCCTTCTGTTTGCCGTCAGCCTTTATATATGGTTGAGCCCCGTAGTCAGGCTTTTCATTGTCGTCATATGCATGCTCAAACTTGATGTCACTGTAATAAACCACGTCTGGAGCACCAGATTTGGGACTGTCTGCTTTTGGCTGGACGCCGGTCTGTATGTTAACGTAGGGCTGTTTTGTCTCGTAGTCATCGTTTTTATTATTATAATCGTGCTCAAACTTAACGTCGCTGTAGTAAATTACATCTGGAGTCTTGGGCGTTGCAGTAATTTTCTGGATAATTTCCTGTTTTCCATATGGTACGGTTTTTTCCAGTTTACTGTTCCTGTTGTTGAATCCCTGTTCGTATTTGGCATAGTCTTCTCCAGCAGTTTTTTGAGCCGGAGCATGACTTTGGACGTGTTCTATTTTAATGTACGGCTGCTTGGGAGGCGCGTACACATTTTTATTATTATTATTATCATTATTATACTCGTGCTTGAACTTCACATCGCTATAATAAACTTCTTCAGGTGCATTGATATTTTCCACTTTAGCCTCCGGAGCAGTTTTATGCAAATTCACGGTTTTATACGCTGGTTGTTTCACTTTCAACTGATCCTTGGACTTTTTGAACTCCCTCTCATACGGAAGATTTGCATAATACTGCACCTCATCATTCGGAATGGTTTTTAACTTGCCAAACTTTTGATTCGACTCGGTGTTCTGTGGATAGTGAGACAAATACACTCCAGCGTGGGGCAGAGTCGCTACCTGTTTCTGCAATTGGTCAGCTCTTTGCTTTTCGTAAATGGCATTTTGGCGTGCTATCAATGCGTTTTGGTAGGCCAAAATGTTTTGAGCTATAGGCGGCTGTTTGTGCGTTTCTTGGACCCATTGGTGATATCTGGAAAAATCGATGAAGTTGGAAACTTGAAGTTTTTAAGCAGAAACTTAAGCTTAAGTTGAAGCGAAAAAACCCAATGTAACCCAACACATTTTTTTTAAATCAAAACTTAGGCATTTAAGCAAAAACACAGAAGATAATTTTTGTTTGCAGAAAATCCGTTGGCGTGCACCGTTTTTCTGTCTGAAAAATATCAAATGCTTATTATTGCGTTAATTTGCTCTGACAATCCAACAGTTTTCATATTTTTAAGCAAAAGTGTGTATTTCAGAAAAAATACCAAATGCACTTTTTTGTCCCCAACTGTATGTTTTCTCTGTGCTCTGCAATTGAATATAGAATTAAATAGTTTGTAAAATTGTTCGAAATTCTTGGATTTCTGCCTTTTTTAACTATATTTATATTATTTAACTTAACAAATAACCATCATCGGATCAAGATTTTTCGTATAAATCTTACAAAAATATTTAGGATTTTTTTGGTAGCCTTAGGTAGTTTTGTTGCTTTCTAGCAACTTCTGCGATGTCCGAGCACGAGAAATTTAGGTTTATTACTGCCTGTTGGTTAAAAATTGCTTGATATTTCTGAACTTTATTGTCAAAGAAAAACTAATTAATGTTGATTGCTTGAGAACGCAAGTTTCGTATTAGATCTACATCATCTGGTGTCGAATTTCATGCAGGCACTTTTTATTTGATGGTGGTTTAGAAACCGAAACTTGCGTTATAAATCAGAGGATCCGGTAGTTTTGAACAATTTTAAATTGGGTGACAATCAGGAAGGCAATTATTTTACAATTTTCAACTCTTCTGCTTGATAATGGATTTGATATTTATCGCGCAATTTTTTAAATCTTTTTGTTAATATATAATAGAATAAAATTAAAACGAAAGTACCCAAATTAATGTTGGTTGCCATTCAGTTTTTTAGAGTATTCGGTCTTAGGAAGGAATCAGTGGACTCACATTCACACGTTGAGTTTCCGAAGTGATTTTTAAAATGAGTAATGATATACATTTTATTGAAGCCATAGAAGGTAGCCTGATTTTGAATTTTCCTGATTTTTTCGGCTGTTGGTTCATCAGTTTTGTGATTTTTTACAAATTTCAGTCAGTAATTAGCTTTGTAACTGCTTTCGAAGCGAGTACTTCTTTTCCCGGCGTTCCTTTGATAACATTTTTTGTTTCATTCTTGGTTTTATCACAAATTTTACTTATGACCAAATCTGATTACGTCGATCGTTGTACTCGTTTCAAAAGAACAAATTTAGCTTCTATTAAGGAGTTACTGTTTTGCATCCATAGAATGTTTGAGTCTGTAATTAGGGAAATATTGTCGGTTACCGCTCAAAACCGCGATATTTCAGATCAGAATGCTATAAGGTGTTTTTCGTTTTTTTGCTCGTTGTGAACTTCGCTTCCTTATATTGAAAATGGTGTAACATTTGAGGTTTTTCAAAGAAATTGTAGTAAAATCCCCGCCTTTCGATGTTTTCGGACAAAAGCTACCGTTCACATGTGGGTTTCTCGAGCTCAATTTTCCAGCTTCTTCAACCTAAGAAGCTCGTCAATACTTAGAGTGTTAGTAATTATCGGTTAAAGTTTACAGAGTTTATTATTTGGACTCGTTTTTTGCAAATGTCAATTTTGCTGATTAAGAAACGACTTGAACGGAAGATAATTTAATAGTTTGCAAAGTTAAACTACATTCCTAAGAATTTAAATGGTACGTTTTCGTATTGAAATTGGTGTAACATTTGAGGTTTTTCAAAGAAATTGTAGTAAAATCCCCGCCTTTCGATATTTTCGGACCAAAGCTACCGTTCACATATGGGTTTCTCGACCTCAATTTTCTAGTTTCTTCAACCTAAGAAGCTCGTCAATACTTAGAGTGTTAGTAATTATCGGTTAAAGTTTACAGAGTTTATTATTTGGACTCGTTTTTTGCAAATGTTAATTTTGTTGATTAGGAAACGACTCGAACGGAAGATAATTTAATAGTTTGCAAAGTTAAACTACATTCCTAAGAATTTAAATGGTACGTTTTCGTCTGTTCTTTACTTCGACGTGAAGATTAATGAATGTTTTTTCCATGTTCTTGGGCAATTTTCAAAGGTTCTTTTGAAGCAAATTTAACGTATCTAATGTAACGTCCTTGCTTGCAGCAATCGGTTCGAATAGAGCATAGGTCATTTTCGAATACCCTTTCCCCGATCTACGTTTCTTGTTCACATATAAGTCACAGTTTCGATTGCCGGCTCATTTCAGCAAACCGTAAAACACCATTATTATGAAAGCATGTAATGAAATTAGTTCGATTGCAGAATAATTGGAGTTGAACTTCTAAACGTTAAAAACATTCACGTGCATAATTACATGACACGCAAGTGAATTTGAAGCGTTCTTATTTAATTGAAGCAGAACGTCTCGTATTGCATATGTTTCTTAGTGCATTAGTAACAGCCATAATTTTTACACGTTTTTTTTTAATTTTTTTACCTAATCACCTTCTTCCCTTCAGGCGCATGTTTTTGTAATAAGTTCGATTTTGTAATGCACGTTTGAAATGAAGTGTTTGAAAAAAGTGCACGACTGTTCCAATTTATTGGGGCTGTTCGCAACACCATATATAAATAACAATTATTACAATGAAATTATGAATATTCTGTTGTTTGTTAATTGTTTGAAGGTTTGTTTTCCAAATTCAGCCGCTGAAATTTTTACGAAATGATTTAGGCACGTTGGTTGCTTTGTAGGAAATATTTCGTTCTTATTTTGTGCAGGCACATTAATTTAACTGCGATGTTTATTATTGCTAACGGAAAAAGACAAAAGTCCAATTTTCGTAGTTAAACCGAAACCAACAACATTAAAATAGTTGGGACAGTAATTATTGCAAAACGGTTTATAAGTTTTTTGATAAATTGCAATCATTAATTGCTCCTCTCTATGAAATATTACTGCAGACAAATTTAGTTTGTTTTTGTCATCAGAATAAAACTGAATAATTTTTGATGACGGAAAGCGCCAAATAACTCACAATTTAGGAATAAACTGATGAGTTTTTCCTGTTTTTCCCCCGCGGTGGAAAATTATTTACTCCTGACGTTTTACAAGCACAAGTGACTTGCATCCTCAGAACTGTTTCTTGGAGTTTTGAAAATGTTCAGCAAAACACCTCTGATGGTGTACTTGGCCTCTGATGAGGTGCTTGTGAAACGTTGGAAAGACATTATTATTCAGGACGAATGAACACCCTAAGGATTCACCAGTATCGAGCAATGGTCGCAAAAGTCTAACTTCTTCGATAGTTTAGGAACAGTTATTTTGGAATACTTGGGAACTCCTCATTAATACACCTAACGTGTGAGCGTAAACGATTATAAAATTGGAAAAAAAACGCTGAGAAAAACTGAAATCGAGAATTTGTCATCATAATAGTGAGATATATATCAGGCTGGTAAATTTTGTGTTTTTAGCGTTCCCGAAAAACTTTCTACCATCATACTGGCATGACTTTCATTTCGCAGCAAATTTAGCATATTTCACAGCAAAAATAATAAAATATTTCGGCGTGTATTCTAGGGCAGCACCTTACATAATAATCGCAAAATAACATGAACTGAGAACAATCGCCACATTCGAGACAATTATTGATGCATGTCTTGTGACTAATTGATAATATAAAACAAAACAAACCCATTCATTTTCGAGCACAATGCTTTTTACGTATGTTTCTTTTAATTAAACCACGTATTTTAGGAGAGAAACGGTGAAATTTGGTTCGCGAGAACCAGACTGTCTTTTTGCTTGACCCAGAGCAACCGACGTGTTTCTTATATTTGTTTTTCCTTTCTTATATCGTGATAGAAATCGTTCAGCAATTTATTTCTTTGCTGTTGGTCTGAAGGCGATAATTAGACAAAAAACTACTTGTGCAATACTGCATTATAATGGCGCATTACTCATTTTTAAATGAATATAAATAGAAAATGAAAAACTCGTCATTTGCCAGATTGGAACAAAAAAATTAGAAAATTTTCTAGTAATACAGAAAAAACACATATTTTAACATGTGTGCCATAGATGCAGTCAAAAACCAAACGTTCATTTCAATTATATCCTATTAACTACACATGATTGCTATGGAAATTTAAAAATCACTTACAATTGAGACTCAGCTTTCTGGTTTCTTGGATCGTAAGCCGTTTTGGTAGTTGGGGTGACTTCCTTCAGGAATTGTTCAACAATTGGCTTTTTGTCTTCAGCGGATCGGGGCAGAACATGTCTTTTCGACCCTTGAGGCGCTTCGGGTCTAGTTTCTTGAGGATAGTTCGTTTCTGTTTCGTACTTGAGATCCGCTGCCCTGAAACAAATTAATTATAATTTATTAGACCCATTTATTTAATTATTATTAATTGAAAGACCAGGAGTTAAACGATTTTTTTCTTGTCCATCCAGCGATCATTTACACAATAGTTGCATAAATTTCATTATTATTGTCAGCGTAAGTCTTCCAAGAAAGAGCAAAACTGAAAAACGATTCGGACACTTTCAAATTAGGAAATCAACCGGGAACGATCCATTCATAAACGAAAAATAGAGAATACAATTAACCAAAAAAGTGAAAAAATAAAAACCACCTAACATGCAACACAAAATCGAACATTCGAATTGCCAAATTCAATTTCATGTAGTGTGTGGGTGGCATTTAATAAAATAATTGAATAAGTTATTAACAAAAAGCGTGACGCATTTGGAAATAAAACATCACCAGCGTATTATAACTTATTTAAAATTACTTATTAAGTTTGCCAATCAATGTTACAACTTGTGGCATAACGAAAATGAATCGATTAATACGATGCAGATGGGAAAATGTGTTTTAAGATGAACTACATCTATCGACAAACATGTAGTTTTAGTATTTACATAATTAAATATTTTCCCATCGTTAAAGCGGGTTACAACCTACCTAATATGCAGCCAACTTATTACAAAACTGTTTTAGAAGATGCGAATTAGTCGTATTGAGACCAAAATCTAGAATTTTGCTGGTTTTTTGTTGACTTGTATCCCACACATTAGATTGTTTGAAATCATTTTTCATGACAATCGACCTCCATACCGAAGTAAAATGAAGAACAATTAAACTTTCTGATGTGAGTAAGTACAGGTTTTGCGAAGAGCTAATCTCAGACMCCCTCCAGGACCGGTTTCGAGCATATTAGCTCTCACCAGGCGGGTGTAGCCTGAAAATAACACTACCGAAACCTGCACTTGCTTGCAAAAGCGTAAGTTTAGGGAGTGTTATTTTTAGGCTACACCCGCCTGGTGAGAGCTAATATGCTCGAAACCGGTCCTGGAGGGTGTCTGAGATTAGAGAAATATTTTTGAGAATAGCAAACCTTCTATGTGAAATTCCAGCGGAAACCGATACTTAATGATACTGAACAATAATACGAAAAATTAGCGAATGCTTTAGCCAAGTGGACCCGTTGTTAAAATTGAAAGGAAAATAAATAAAAACAAATCAATAGTACTAATACAAAAAAACACTTAAATAGCCCCAGCTGCCCGCCTATATAAACTTCAACAACTCTTTTAGGCCATTAGCATTTTACCCTCACTAATACCATACATGCTACTCTTAATTTATATTATTCAATGCTACAATTATCGTGCCATATAATTTAATTGTTTAGAATAAGCCCATACATAAAACTCAAGCGGGTTAAGGTCAGGAAACTTAGCAGGCCGCTGAATGATAGTTTGCAATTTAGTACAGAATAATTATAAATAATTACGAATATTAACTAGGAAAGTTATTATTGCTCATTAAAACAAAACAGTTTTGTTCGCTCAATACAAAAATGTTACATATTGTACAGCACGCAAGAAGAAAATATAAACATGGATTGGATTTCATGGAATGTGCCTAAATAATTTGTCAAATACATTTCCAACATATCCGAAATGCAACGAAAAATAGTTCAAACGGCGTTTAATCGATTAATATGTTCATTGCTAGTTGATTGGCTATTAATGAAGAAATACAGTTTAAATAAAACAAAACCAATATATTCAGCGGTTTTGGTGGCATTTCGGCTACCTGGAAACCTAAAGTTTTTTTTCACCCACTATATAATCAAGCATGTCGGTTTAACAAAACCCTTGGGTTTCAACCAAGCAATTAATTACTGTCGGTTGCCAAAAATGATTAGCAAATTGAAAATACGGACGGTTTTTTACTGTTTAGAAATTAATATTGTCTTATTTAAGTCCTGGAAATTAGTGTCAAGAGCTGCAATGTTAATTTTTTGTTTTTGAACAGTTGTAATAACGTTTGGCTCAGTGCATTATCAAGCATTTCGAAAATTGCGAATCAAACCATGAGAAAGTCCAGAAAAATATTGCAAATATTCGCAATTTTAAAAGTGATTTACTCCTTCAGCGTTTTTAATAAATCGTTTTCTATTCATTTAATTAAAAGCAATGTTTTGCAGTCAATAAATATTTCACTGGAACAAGGCAGATCCATAACTGCGCGTAGTAGAAAGCGAAGAAATAAGTAAAAGTTTGGGCAAAGTATCGCGTGTCTCTCTAGTTTTTCTTACGTATTCGGCAATCTGCCCTGTTCCGCTTACAGATTTTCAGACAACAGAATCATTTTGAATAAACATGAATATTTCCGCGACTAAGTACGCAGAGCGGAAAATTCAGGATTTTATCCAATATTAATTTCATTCCTTTATATTGGGAAACTTATTTAATGGCGTTTTCACGTTCAAGTTTCTCCCTGGAAGGCTGATGTTTTCTAATAATAATCCCCACTCATATCACAGAGTGTTTCATAAATATGCTGGCAAATTTTGACGGGTGTAGAGGAAACTCTAAAACCCAAAACAAAGCATTTTTAAGATTCAGGGTGGTGAAATTTGCACAAAACACGCCGCTTTATTTCTTAGATAGAGCAGTTAAAAAACGTGCTCATCACTTGAAAATGTTCTGTGCAAGGCTTTGTTTTCCAGCGAAAATAATTAGGTAGTCGACCCTTCCGATGTTTTTCAGCCAAAAAATGATACTTGCTTTAAGATGTTTGTTCAAAATGTTGCCATTTTTGGTAGAGCAACGATCTAAAACGAGTTTGTAAATTACAAAAAATAGCAAGAGTAGATAATTAAGTCTTCTATCATGCCTAAAAATGTGTGGGTATATTTATGGAATACCTGTACTCGGTTAAATCACTACCAAAACTATCGATGATTGTTCCTAATATTTTCTTTCTTTCAGAAAGCATTTTTCCAAACGTCTGTAAGACACAAGATGTTTGAATTTGCATGTAAAATTGCAGCCGTTTTGTGTTTCTCGCTTTTCCTATACCTGAAGTAAACCGGTCTTACCAGGTCTATTTGCTTAGTAAAGAGCCATTGATGGCGACAAGAACTAACAGAGAAAACGGATGTTAGTGTGGAAATTGTGCCAATTTAAGAGTGCATAAGTGTTTCGCTTGAGAACACCTTGCGATTCGATTATAAACGTCTTCTGCACAAGATTTACCGGAACACATCCCGCGATTATTTAGCACAGGTTTTTTGCAGCTCTACTGAGCTGTATGTTTCAATAGTTGATCAATGGAAACGCTTTTTTGCGAACAGTTATCTATACATCAACCAGATACACGATTTATCAGTAAATCTTCTACATTGAAACGTCTATATTTTACTATCTAAATCCCACTCACCCATTGCTCTACTTACCTTGGTACCCGATGCAGTAAATTTCCCTGTCCAATATTGCGTCGATCGGTATATTGGTACAACACTGTTTCTATTGGATATTGCCTATCAATCTCTCCAGATGCTCGAGAGTGACACTGCACCGCAAGAAATGTGAAACCAACTAGAATTAAGAAAAAATATAAATAATGTCCAAAAAAATTGTTGCTGTTAAAGGAAAAAGGCATTTTATTAGCAACCTGATATTTAAACGCCCTGTATATGAGGCCGAAAGCAAATGGATAAATTGAGTATTAAACAATATTCTCTAGTTTCTGGAGACACCTTCTGGACAAACGTTTTTTTTAACATGATTCTTCATAGCTTGCAAATGACATGGTAAGTTCAGCTGATGAGAACTTATTGGTCCGAAACGGGTTTTTTGTTCAATGTTGAGAGTGCCTCTTATCCAGGGTTCTCCTCTTATATTCAGCTTCCTTTATCCGAGTCCTGATGATTTTTTAAATTCCCCTTTGTAAAAACAACAGCTTCTCAAAAGAATCAGACATAATTTTAGTTAAAACGAAGCCAAGACAGTATAATTATGATGGCATTGCGATCAATAACTCTGATTAAAATTATGACATAAAATTGTTTCCTCCTTGAACATCGATCGGAATGTTAGAAATCCATCAATTGGATAATCATTAAATGATCTCTTTGTATTTTAAATGTTAATTGAAGGAAATTCGACCGTAAACCAGATTTATCATTCATGCATGCGTAGCCTTCTATACCGTGTCGTAATTATGCATTATCCGATGTCATTATCAAATTACTATTAATAAATGTACTATACTGTCTATGGCAATTTAAAATGATATTTATAGATCCGTTCTGGACTCCAGCTAATGAGGCTGTTTTTATTTTTTTTAGCAATTATCTCGAAATTGTGCAACTGTTCGAAAGTTAACTATTGCGCTCTACAGTTCTGTTGATTACCAGATGATATCGATGTTAAGAAAAAGGTTTAATATTTTGCATTTCAAATTATGCTTAGAATGGTTTTAGAATGCCCAGCTACATTAATCTTCGACAAATAAAAATGCGAAGTTTAAATTAACGTAACGTTTGAACGTGCAGCTTGTAACAGTTTAAGCGCCAATGTAGTGCTTAATAGTTTCCTAATAAAGATATAATTTATCTTTGGGTTTATTCAGGATAAAACTGTCTCATCGATGGCGTTTTAACTCTTTCACTTGAGCGCTTTATAAGGAGTTACTGTTTTGCTGACAATTTTCTAATATCCGCTTGTCGTCCATATAACGGTTGAAAAAAACTATTTTTTTTACTTTACTAACCCTAACCATAACGACATTAAATTAACTAACCAGAGCGCTGTGGTCACTGCCTGAAAAATCATCAACGGTTTAATTATATAACGTATATAGAATTTGGAAAAAATCATAAAAGGGCTTCGAATGGACAGTGAAGGAAACTAATTAGTGTTTTTAGAAAATTTAGACGGTAAAATCGCTATTCGACAACATATTATTAATAAATGTAAACTAGGGCATATTTTCTCTTTTTAGAGAATTTCGCCAATTTTAAAAATCAGCCTAATCGCAAGTTGGCCTTTTTAATTACAGTAATCCTTGAAATTGTTCTTGTTATGATTGCTAAACTAGATCTTGTAAATTAGTTCTCATTAATGTCCGGCATTACAAAGTTGTAGCATGAAAATTAAAATTTCTTGCACCATTAAAATGTTGGAAGAATTTAATTTTTCCACTTATTTGTGTTTGTTGAGAAATGTCAATTTCCAGATGCAGAAAAAATCGGAACAAATTCAAAGTGAAGTAAATAATCGATGTAAATATTGGCTTGATATAAAAACATAAATTTTGTATGAGTTTGAGCGAGAATTTAAATTTGTTGATCAACTAGTTCCTATTTCATTTTGCTAAACGCCGCTTGAGATATATTTGAGAATAGAAAAAAAATGTTATATTGTGTATCAATTTATATTGATTTTTATATGAAATGAAATACCCAAATTTAACGGAAATATATCCTATGAAAATATTCACTTGATGGCACTCTCCGAATATGTACACATTCACTTAGATAGCCTGAAAAGGGGATGCACAATCCACATACTCTTAAATTAATACTTAATTACCGATAAAAACAAAGTTACCTAGCGAAAGTGCAATATGCATCTTGGCAGGGCGAACAATAATACGGAGAAGAAACGAACTGCCGCGATTTCATGTCGTGTAAGTATTTATATAGCATAAGTTTATAAGAGAAAGGATTATTTGCAACAGATTCATTCATAGGTTCAATATACGGGCATCTTATGGGGCTAAAGTTAACGACTTTTTTCAAAATGTCTCATTTTACATTTTTTAACTTTCAACCAAAATAGTGTTATTTATGCATCAAACACTAAAGAAAACAAAGGGAGTTTTGCTGCCTGATCTTAATTTCTTTAGGAAAAGCGCCAACTATCTAATTTTGAAAAAAGTTTTTTTCTTGTCTGAAAATGAATATCAAGCGCTATTAAATAGTTCGGCGCATATTTGTCTTCAAACTTAGAGAACAGATTTCGAAATTCGAAAAAAAAAATGAAAAATATTGAAAAAATTAATAGAAAAAAGCTTGTTAAGAAGGGCAGAAGTTTTCACTAATCCAGCTGACGTTTTTGGGATTTTTTGGGAGTGAACAATTTTGGAGTTTTGGAGGGTGCAAAACTCTCTTTGAAAATGCTTGGAACGGTGATTTTTTTTAATAGTTTTCTTTGAAGAATTTTGCTCTTCTTTCTTTTGATGGAATGGAAGTTTTTTTATTTTACAGCATCATTTTTCTTGAAACAGGAATATGTCTTAGCTGTGTGAAAAACAAGCACTCTCAGGTCGTTTTCAGACCTGAAATTTATTTCTTTACTGAAAAATTTAGGAATAATTAAAAAACTAACAGGAATTTTCGTTGCTTTGTTTCGAAAAAAAAAATTGTGAATGTGAAAAGCATCAACATCGCCCAAAAATGAATTAAAAATTGTTTAATGGCTCGAAGACAGAAAATGTTATGCGAAAATGTCTGGTACCGATCTATTTTGCCTGAGTTACCCCTATTTTCGCAAAAACGTTTAGTTTTTTCGCGTAGATTAGTTAGCGCATTCAAAGTCCGTGTTTTGCGAATTAGGCATTTTCTAGGACACTGAAGGTCTGTTGACTTGTTTAGATCAACTTTTTGCATATGTATTTATAACTGTAAAATAATAATAATTCTCTCATACGCAAATTGGTGTCTTTGGCCTTATAGCTCTTTTTTTTTCACTGTTAATTTTTCATATTCACGATCGGTTTCACATCTCAGATTTTTTTTTTTTTTTTTAGTGAAGTATTTAGTCAAAAACCGCTAATTTAGAAATCTTGAAAGTATATTTCGTTTAGAGCAGTCATTTCATAATAAACACTTTTTTTCAATGGGAAGTTTCGGTTTCCAGAAAAAAACTACATTGTGAAAAGCACCTCCAAAAATGAGTTTTGAAAAATTTGACTAGCAGACAAAAGTGTTTGTTTTCTGGCCATTTTTTTCCAAATAAATTATTCAACCGACAAAGCGAAAATGTCTAGTACCGACCCATTTTGCCCCAAGCTACCTCTATTTTCACAACGCTTTTAGTTTTTTTAGCGTAGTTTAGTGAACGCATTCTAAGTTAGCGTTTTGTGAATTAGAGATTTTCAAAATTATCTGTATAATACAATCATCGAAATAATGTTGTGGTTGATTAGTGATCGTGATGATAATCAGTAATTAATTTTTCAAAATAAAACACAACTTTTTCATGGGCCAACGTTTCGACTTTATTCAAGTCGCCACATTCAATTTTGCCACCATCCGCTGACCGAAAATCCCACTATTGAAAAATGAATTACTAATCGAAATAATATTTGACTCATACACAAGTTGATGGTCTCTTTGACCTTATACGATTTTAACTGCTTATTGCCAAATTAATAACTTACTTTAATACAAAAAATCCATGTAAAAATATCAATAAAATGTCTCTTAGTTGTATGTATTAATAAAGCAACTGAGATGATTTTCAAAATTTATATTTTTTATATTGACCTGAGATTCCATAATAACGTATTCGAATGATATTCGAGTTGTTTACGCGTATACGCTAAAAAAATAATCGATTAACCGTAGGCATCGAGGCACGCTAATTTAAAAAATTATCTGTTTAATGCTAAATTGACCAACGAAAATCATTTCGATTTGCTATGCGTTCCGCCTAAGTTATGCGAATTTGATGCACATGAGCTGAAAGAAATGAATTGGAAAAATTATTTTTAAACAATTGGCAAAAACTTCCTGCTGTTCATATTAAGTACAATGCTTTTTCCATATGGTCATTAGCAAATTTCTACTGTTTTCTGGTGGTCGCATTACTTAAAAATATATAGAATTTCAACCGCAACCCTAATTCTTAATCATTTTCAAAGATTCCATTAAGGCAGTGGTATTTAGCCAATTCGTCACAGTGCTGGTACGATTTTCAACATTAACAGTGTAAAGTACTAAATATTTTCTTTAAAACGTTCCTATATCTAACCGTAAAAATTATTATTTCGAGAGTGCAACAAATATATTATGAGACACGTATTGTAATCATGTTATACTTTTTATGGCCGGCGTAGTAAAAAGCACACTTACTTGAGCACAAAATGCATTTTTGCAATAACTATATGCCCTAGTTTCGCATTGTCCGATGCAAAGTGCTTCTCTCATTTTTTTAAATCCGATCTCCGCAGTTGAATTTAACGATTCTGTTTCAAAAACGTGCATATTTATTATTTTTAGCAATGAAATGTGATAATTTTTTAATAATCGATTGATTAACTTTGCACGATCACGTATACACCCAATTTTTTACCTTTATCGAATATATAACCGAGAACCGCCGCAAAAACTGTGCTATACTATTACGATATTACCGATATAAAGGCTTTATTTATATTTCTACGAAATCGTTTTATTGCTAATTCCTTTCTATTATGTTAGCGAAGTCTTGGCATTATCCGAATTAACAATGAGGTTCTTAATTTGCCAACTTGAAACCTTCTAATACTAATTGAGGAAGTCGAAAGTATTGTTCGGGCACATACCAATACTTACCTTTTTCGCGGACTGAAGCAACTTTGGGAATAACTGGTGAGTTTTTCGCCAATTTGTTTTTGGCATTTCGGCAAGCACAAGTCGGTTTCGAAAGAAACCTGCTAAGTCTAACTATTTTCCAAACTTTGGGGATAATACGAACAAAAACTCCTGGCATATACTCAAATAATATATTATTTGATATAACGCATTATAACATTAAGTTACAAAATATCAGAATCACATTTTTAGTTATAACTTAGAGTTACAGTGTATTAAGTACACAAAAAAGTAAACGTGCTTATCAAGTGTATCTTACATAAGATAGTCAAATCATCGTTAAAAGGCCAACCCAAAAATCTACCACGGTGTTACCAACCACAAAGTTAAAGTTAATTAGTGGAACACTGGATTTCCGTCGTTTCAAAAATACAGTCAAATGAAGTAACTATTTTGGAATTGAAAAGATCGGATTTTACAAACAAACAACGCATATAACTAAAGTATACAACACCTTTTTCAGCAGCAAAAATAAATAATGGTACCATAAAAATGTACAACCTATCCTTAGTACGTTCGATATTACGATTATAGTATGGGAAGTTTTCCTAGGACATCATGCAAACAGATTTAGCCAAACCAATTCGTGGGAATATTAATCAAATTGATTTAAGAAGCTTGGAGATTCTTATTAGTTACAACCTTGGAATACAGGCCAAATACACCCCCAAACTAATAAGCTTTCAATACATTGCCCAGTAAAACGGCAGAAAAATATTTCACATAATATTGTAATCTTCAATGCATAAGCAAAAAGCCTTAGTAATAGGAAAGTAGTTTTATTGTTAACATATGTAAAGATGAAACTGTGCGTTATTAGTTTGGTGAGCCCTCGACCACAGTTCTAAAAACTTCGAAGTATTTGTAAGCATGGATGTCACTTCCAGAACCCTTTAAAAAAACTGTTTAACTGTTGACCCAACTTTTAGCCCTGCAAATATTTCTAAAAATCCAGATGTCACGAGTAGAAGTATTTGTATCTAAAGTGTAAAGACTATTTTCATTCGAAATATTACAAATAATTTTCATTTGGAAATACTGATAATATTTCCAAGATCAAGTCTATGCCAAAACTTCAGCAATGAACGTTTCGCCATTTAGAGACATACACACACACTCTGAGCTAGTTTAGATAGGTAAAATTGCTTGTTAGCATTTGCAAGCAGTTTACCTCTCATATGAATGACTAAAAAGGGTGTCTGGATGCAGGGTCGAGTGATTGAAAATTCTAGAGTTCTGTATATGGTTCTAACTCTCAGTAAGATACACTGCTAGAATTTAAAATACGTTTTAACAGAAACGGGAATAAAAGAAAATGACTATATTACATTGAAAAGGTTTAGTTACGAGATCGAATTATTCAGGTAAAGTATAAAGTACTTAAAAGTACCTCGAATAAAGGTAACTTCAGATTAGAAAAACGAATTTAAAACTACAACTGATCAATTAGATAGTTAAGAACACTAAAAATTGGTAAAACAGCCTTTTCTTAAAGTGAAAGAGACGCTTAACATTTAAGAAATATTACATCTAACATCACATCAGAATTATGTATATAATAAACATGTTTCACGTGGAGTATTTAAAACAAACTAAACAAATGTATACATTAACTTTTCAAAAATTCATTGAGCAGCCAATTATTCTAAGTAACAAGTAAACAACGTTAAAAACTTCGTAGACCGGAGCACTTTGTAAACGAACAACAAACCTTCCAGAAAAATAAGCAAAAAGCTGAAGCCGGAGGCAGTACCACATACAGTAAAAACAGAAGATTGAATATTCAGTCTCTTAATAAAGCGAAAAAAAATTTGCGGTAAAATTATTCTTAGCAAATTAGCAGGAGTTTCAGCAATACAGAAAGAACTGTGTCTAATCAACAAACAACAGACAACCAGACATGTTACTTACATCTATTTCTTTGAGGTTTTACTATTTTTACTATCCCTTTCATCTGATTTAGGGGGTTTTTCTTTTAACTTCACTTCAGATTTAGTTTGCTTTGGAAATTGAAGTTCATTTTGCAACTTTTCCGCTTTTTCTTTCAGTTGACTTCTAATTAAGCTGTCTTGATCCCTTTTGCTGGTTGTCGCTTGGAAAACCTTATCTTTCTTATCAACATGTTGATCTGCCTTTATTTGTGTTTTTGACAAATCTTTCTTATACTGCGCGTTAGAGTCAGTCGATTTAGAACTTTCAGTCTTTTGAGATCCACCTACTGCAACAGATGGTATTTCGCATTTTTCCAAATTCGAATCGGTAATCTCAGAATTCTGTTGTTCCAAATTGATTTTCTCTTTGTGTACTTGAATCAAATGACTCACGGTCTTTTCTGATACGTCCTTTTCTCCTTGCTGAAACTTCCTATTTTCATCTTTAACATCAGATGCATTTGAATTTTCTGTTTTATTGACTACATTTGAGACTGAATTATCTTTGAGTTCTTGAGATTTATCCTTGGCATCCTGGCCTCCGGTCGGAGAGTCTTTCTCTTCAGCTATTCGTGGTAGAAATTCTCCCGGTCCTGCTAAAGTCAAAGATAGTCTGTTCTCGGACGTTGAAGGGCCTGAATCGATATAAATTGGCACAGTGTTAAACGGAAAAATGAGACGGGCAGATAACAGATCAGTATACAGAGTGTATTTTTTCTTTAAAAACAAAACGAGTTTTTTACAAGCTTTAAAATCCAATTCGCGGCCGACTTTGTATAAATCCGGAGGTTGCGATCCATTTTCACCATTGATGTGTTTTAGTTACTCAGATCAGTTGCAACATACAAATATTTAAAATACCAGGCAAAAAAACTGAGCTGACATAGTTTTCAGTAAAACGCGTAGGTGATTGTTAAATGTAAAGTTAAAATTGTACATACCAGGGTCGTTGGATTGTTGAATTTCACAGTCTCCTTCCTTCTCCTTATCAACGTTGGTGCTTGGGCGCCAAACCGACGAGCTTCCAGACCGAGCTTGAGACTTTACAGCCGGAGTGACGTTTCCTGAAGAACATAGGGGAGAAATAGAGCATTTTGTTTCAGCGCTTCGCGGATGCAAACGATCCGGCGACAGGGCACGTCTAAGAAGGGGAACTCCGGACTCAGCACCTTTGGGGCGCGCAAACGATTTCTTGCATTGGGCCGTAACTGTAATGGGAGCAGAGCCAGCGCTTGGGCTGTAAGACTGAGTGGTGTTCGAACTCCCTGTAAGCGAACAGAGCATAACGATGAAAATAGTAGCAATAATAGAAAACATGCAAATTTGCATATGCCGATGCCGAAACATAGTCAGGAAAGTATATACAATTAGATTTATTAGAAGGCAGGGTTATTAGAGCATACAGCAAAGAAGTGCGAAACCCAAAGACTATACCCAACTATAAAAATGGTGAAAATACATACATCAGTGCTCTGAAATGCAACCAAGGACAGATTTCTGAACTCAAATAACCCGAAACCAAATTTTCCTGTTAGAACATTTGACACACCCCAAACATGTATACAGGCCAGCTCGAGAACAGTTAATAATTGTTAAATCCCACAACATGCTCAAGCACAATGCATCCACTAAATGCTGAAATAAAGAAAACCGTGCATACATTCCAACACCACTCATTTATAGACTCTCTTGATTCTTACCAGGTTGATGGCCAATGGGAAATGCTAATGGGCTTGGAGACCTTGTTGGAGACGCCGGTAAAGGGGAAGGAGAGGGAGTCCGCGCTAACGGCGAAAGTGGAATGTGTCCAACAGACTTTCTTCTATTGGGCACAGCCGATGGACAAGACGGTCCAGAAGAATGAAGCGTCTTTGAACAACCAGTAGAATGAAGTTTGTGTTTCAAACCATGTAACGTCGAAGGCCTCTGATAGTGTTGTTTATTGCCTCGTCCATTCGGCCCGGAGGTTGGAGATGGGGTGCCGGAGGAGGTGGAGACAGGAGTAGAGTTTCCAGAATGTTGGCTGAAGGAATCGGATGGAGAGAGACTAGATCGATTACCCGCCACGCTCCTGACAGTGGAGGTAGATAAACTGCTATCACTTCGGGGGAAAGATTGAAAGCTCCTACTTGGTGTTACGCTTACAGGCGACTGAATATTTGCCGCAATCTAAAGGAAAGATGTGTATCAGGCAAAAATTCCCACCTGCCTAAGTAAAATAGCAAATATATGAAGAAACATAGATATATGGGAAATAAGTGCTAATTTATGTTGCATAAATAACCATAGATTACTTACCGTGCAGCATCCATACATAATCAATATCAAGTACCTTAACCTACGACAAACCTGTTGCATTTCAACGCTAGCGCGTTTTGAACTAATCCTCCTGAAGAGTGAGGTTTTCCTTCGCTTATCGCTGTCTCTCTTCTGCTTTTTTTGTCGGTTCAAGCTTCGTTTAGCTAATTTGCTTTGTCCAGGCTCACGCTTTCGACCTCCCGTTTTTATAGATGTTTGTTCGAGCGGTGTGGCCCGTAGACTCACATGCTCCGCCCCGCCCAAGAGCAGCTGGAGCACTTGCGTATGATAAAGCCCTTGAACAGCTTCCCCATTTATATGCGTGATAAGGTCTGCTGGTCTAAGTCCAGCTTCAAAAGCAGGGCTACCTTCATCCACCGCCTATGAATTTTTTTTTACAGTAAATTCAATCGCTCCCAAGTAGAACTCGTACCATCACTAAATGGTGCATTGTATATACATCAGTGTCTCCATAATACACTCGAATGGTGTGGACGGTAAATCCAAAGCCTTTGGGACCTCTGCGAATGATGATAGGCGGTTTCAAGCTGGTCACCAGAGGAGACAGCTCCCGACACGGAGAAGTATCTCTGGAACTAGCTGTACTAGAACCTCCTCCGCTTGGAGAAGCTACATTGCAAGGAGGAGTTTGAAATTCGTCTGAAACAGGAGAAGCATAAAACAGTTAGTTGCAGTAGTCTGGAATGGCAATTGCAATCCACTCACCGGATGGAATCATCAGTGACAAACCAGAAGCCGAAGCGCTCTTAACAACGGATCGAGATTTATGCTTTACGGGTTGCGGATTTGGTAGTTGCACCTTTCTCAATGGAGATAATTCTCTATTTTCGGAGGAAGATGTCCCAGGATCTAACCCACTATGTTCATCTTCCACAGAAATTGAAAACTTTGGCAATATATCACGTCCATGACCAGCTTTCCTTCTTCTATAAATCTGAGGAGAAACATCGTCACTATCTGTCTGTGATGATTCTGGAGTCGTGATTGTGCAGAGTGAAAGGTCTAAAGAGATCTATAAATATTTTCAAGTAAGCCGTTTGAATTACCAAGTGCAAACGTAGTAATTGAAAATATTTGAAACAGTGTTTTGCAAAGTTTGTGTTCATTACCTTTTTAGAGTCTGTTGGCTTGTGAAGCGAGAGGTCTTGTGATGTCGGAAGCAGACTAATAGCAGATTTTGGTTTCAATTTCGGTTCATTTCTGGACACTTCAGGTGTAATAACTTCAGTACTTGCAAGAGAACTGGACTTAATACTACTGCAGTCTGACGTCAAACTCAACTTAGATCCGTGAGTTTTACGATACTGCGGGGAACAAGATGAAAAGAGGCCGAATACCGGAGAGTCGTCGGTGTCGTCGGTATCATCTTCAATTTCATGACTGTATCTGTCCATGCGACCTAAATAATTCCGCAGTTTAATTGACTTTCATGAATCAAAAAAACTCCGCATCGGAAACATACTGTCAAAATAGCTGGTATCTTCATCATGCTCAAGCTGCGGAACAAACTCGGCCTTCTGTCTTAATAAAGAATTCCAATCTAGACCCTGAAAATACACATGATCTTTTACTTCATGTGCGCCACCACTTCCCAATCTGTCTCTCGGAGAATGTTGCAACAAAACGGTTATAAGATCTTTAGCTTCTTCTTGAATTGACCAGTCTTCATTAGTTGGCCATTCAATATCATCTGAAATTACGCAAATAAAACAACATATAAAACTGTTTTAAATCAGCTTTAAAACTCTTACCCTGAACAGTATGGGCAAATAATTCTTCAGGAGTTTCGCCGAAAAATGGCACACAACCAACGAGAAATTCGTATAGGATTATACCCATAGACCACCAATCCACCGGCTTGCCGTAGCCCTGCCTTAAAATAACTTCAGGAGCGATATATTCAGGTGTTCCGAACACCTGCTTATCAGAAAACTGATGGGCTTCGGTATCTATATATCCTTCGTAAAGGTTAGTGGCCACTAAAAAGAAAATATAGGAAATTACGAAGCAAAAACAAAATTTTTTAAACTTACATGACATTAAGCCCATTTTGCTTAAACCAAAATCCGTCAGCTTAATGTGCCCCAAAGCAGTAATCAAGAGACTGAAATAGCCAAATATATAACTGCGGGTAAATACATTTAGAACGGTATGCTCACTTGTCAGGTTTTAAGTCCCTGTGGACTATTCCATACGAGTGAAGATATTCTACAGCAAGAACAGTTTCGGCAAAGTAGAACCGAGCCATATCAGGTGGTAAGGGGCCTATGTTTTTTATCAAACTAGCACAATCACCACCTTCTACATACTCCATCACGAGACATAAGTGTTTTTTCGTTTCAAAGCTACAATACATGCTAACTACAAAAGGATTGTCTGCAAAACTCAGTATGTCTCTTTCGGCAAATACTTGCTCCACCTGATTTCTCAACATCAGGTTGTTTTTGTTAATTTTTTTCATTGCAAATCTTTGTCTAGTTTGCTTGTGCTTTACCAGATAAACCGCGCCGTATGCGCCATTTGAAATCAGCTTTACTACCTAAAATATCCGTACTAGCAGAACAATATAGGATACAATAAGTATAACTTGCCTCAAAATCTTGCTCATTTGGATTATTTAGATTCTTCTTAATCGTTGGCGTTGACGTTGAAATACATAAAGAAGACCGCGAAGAATTGCTCGACCAATTGCAGTCTTTCAACTCTTGTTGCAACTCCGCTATTGGATCTCTATTTAAACCTAACTTTTGAATTATATACTGAGGGATATCGGCCTTCAGGCCCTGTAGTCCCTTCACTTGACCCTCAGCAGCTTCCAAAAAATGATAAAACTCTTCAGGGTCAAATTCAAGGCATTCCAAGAGACGCGCCGGACGTGATATTATTAAAAGTAGCTTTTTAATAAACCCCGTAACCATTGCTGCAGCTTCTTCCGATTTTTCTTTTGTCTGTAAAAAAGCAGTCGACGTCATTATCAGCTAGTATTTAGAGTTAATTCTTCGGTTATATAAACTTATGTGAATCATCGCTTAAATTTGAAAGTTGTTTTTGCGAGCAAGCTTGACCTGAACTCTCGAAAGAATGTCGTCTAAAATTAAAACTTATTTATAACTATAAAGCTGCCTCAGGAAAGCTAAAGGAACCGATAATCTAAAATCCACAATCTTTCTACCCTGTGATCAGTCGTATAATAAAGGTACTGCGCTAGCACTTACCTCAGTGAGTAATCGTTCTAAATTTTCAGACATCTCATAAAAATAACGACTAGTAATTAATTTATTTTGGGACTTATGAAGGCAATCCCTGGCCATCTCTAAAACCTGATGATGGACAAATCGCACAATTGGCAAATAGTCGCAATCTTCGCCAAAATCGAATGTTTTATTTTCTTCATTGTAGTTATTCAACCTCTCCTCCATTTGTTGAGTGGCTTTCGGAAATCTTTCTTTATAGAGAACATTCATCATACATATTTCGTTGTCAATAACTGGCGATCTGCTCGGACTACTACAATAAACAATGATTCGAATCTAATTATTGACGGATAATAAAACCAATGCTATTGATTAATTAATAAAAAAAACACCGACCGTTAACTGCACTTCTAATTCCTTAAAGAATATTTCAAGGCACAGTTTTCTATAGCATCAATTGAAAATGTAACCTTATCGCAACTGTTCCACGGGTCTGTAGTATATTATGAATAAACCACAAGCAGAGAAATTCTGTGTGATTTGCTGCTTTGGATTTTATTGATAAAAGCGGGTGATTTTTGGAAACGTTTTAAAACGTTTTGTTGCAATTTTTCTTCAGCGCTCTAATCGCTCCTTTAACTGTGTTCAACATGGGTGATTCGAAATTATGTTGCATAGATACAGGGTGTCAAAGGACTGGTTTTTTCAGTTTTTCCCTGCAACTCTTAGCGATTATGGGGTTTTATCACCTATTTGAAATTTTAACTAACTTATTAAAGTCTACACCCTTAATTACGCGACAATCGTCCGGGTGTTAGTTTTTTAGAGTGTTGGTCAAGTTTATCGACCTGATCTTTTTAGTGTGTAAAGGCTCCTAAACTATCTCGTTTACTCGGCTCATAAACAAAGCATATGCGAACGTATATATGTGTTTGTCTTAGTTGTGGTAGCAGAATATGCAGTTTAAATGTTGCAACCTAATCGATCTGTATATGTAATGAAAGAAAGATCGAAAAAACGGTAAAAATTTTGCGTCATACCTCAGACTTCTGGACCTTGGTCGATGTAAAGGAGATCTATGCGGAACACAACTGTCGTCATAACTACTACCAGGCAACGATGGATTGCTTTCATTACTAGAAAAATGATGGGTCAACATTTTGATGTCCTCTGAAGTTGGGATATGTGGTAACTGATGAAGACGCTCCTGACTAGAACACTTGGACTGAAAGCGAGAGCTCAAATATTGCCTGTCGAATTTCAAATATTAAGTTTCCTTACCGACATATTGGAACTTCCGGGAGTAGTTCCGTAACCTGAAGACGGTAAAGATGCGACAGACCAACGCCTGCCATCCCCACGGTAACCCGCCACAATTCTGAAAGAACTGCCGTAAAGTATCAATTGGTAGAATATATGATGCTTTCAATTATCACCTTTTAATTGGGGCAAATGAGAAGTTTGCGAAACTTTGATGAGTTCTTGGGCTATCAATTGGGCTTCCACATATTGGGGAATGAGATCGTGGTAAAATTGGGGAAGTGTTAGCAACGAGACTTAACCGGTTAATAGCTGGACGGCTATTGCGCCGATTAATATTTATATCCTTCTGAAATGGTACAAGTTATTATGCTCTGTCCTATTCTAAGATAAAAATTCATAATTAATGCAAAACAAAGTATTACATCCGAGAACATGCTACATAGCAATCAAGGAAATTAAATTGATCAACGCATCTTTGAAATTTATAGAAATCCTCAAAACAAAATGATAGATAGCCACGGGGCATAATCCTAATAAACAACAGTTTAATTTTAGTTATGTTTATTGATATCGATGTTTTGAGATACTATTTCTTATTTATTGCTGTTATCGAACTGTATCAATGAGTCAGTCACAGCATGTAAAACCTACTATATTTTATATACATTGCATAAATGTTTATTATAGCAGTTTAACGATAAAATCAATACATTGTTTATAAAATACATGCACATTGCAAGAAGACAATAACAACTACTTACCATACTGGACAAGGAAGGGGCGGATTTTCCAAGAACTGAATTACGAAATTTCAAGAGGTTTGAAGAGGCATTTTGCAGATCTGGAAAAAATGCAAAAATAAGTGAACAATAATGTAAGGCAGTGATTCTCAAACTGTGCGGGCGCGATCTGTTTGTAAGAGGGACGTAATAAATTGAAAATTTTATTATTAGAAGCGATTTATAAACTTTTTATTCTCGAAAATTAACTATAAATATTTTCTAAGGCTAACTAGGTTTAAACAAACAAAGATAGACAGCCTTAAAAGAATCAAGACTGACACTGAACTATTGCAATTCAAGAGCGCGAGCTGAATTGCTTCAAATAAAACAGTGAAAGTATGAGAATCGTTGTAAGGCATTTGTCGACATTTTCTGGCGATTTCCGATTTTTTTTGACGGTTTCGGTTTAAAAATCGTCGGTGAATTTTTCGATAAAATTGCATGTCATTAAGAAGTCTTCAACGAACAAAGCACCAAAAACATTTGATGTCTATAGGAACATCTATAGATCATTTGTGCGTTTAAAACACTTGTGATCATGGAAAAAAATCTCTATTTTCAGTGAGATTGGGAGCAACCGATTTTAAGCAAATTTGCTTTTGTGAAGTTAATTAATACGTATTTTCAACCCTGAGGGAGGGGTGTGTATTGGTTGTCTGCAAAATTTCCGAAAAAGTTACTCGGTTTCTAAACCTGCCCATAATAATTAATGCCATTATGTTAAATAAGATTGCGCAATTGATTATTAAGTTACAATTGGTGACAATAATAGGTCCCCTAATGAAATTATCTTCAATGCATATATTTCGCACTCATACAACATACCGGATGTCCGAAAATAACCAGATACCTAGGTGATTCTCGAGACTAAAAGTATAGAAGTTCTTATAAACATATCCAAATGACTGCTTCTTCAAGGGCTCATTAAAGAAAGAACTATGGAGATCGTTTTTCGTAGGTAGAAAATCCAGTCATGGTGAATTTAATGCGTCTTTACAGGTAATAGGATGCCTGTCCCTGTTTCCCATTGCCCTAATTAATGAATATATCATTTGAAAATTCTACAGCAAACCGTTCAAAAAATGTTGTAAATTCAGAAGTTCCAACGCGTAGTCGACGCAACTTTTTGTTTGTGTTGATAAAAACTTTTCCAATTATTTAAATCTACTAAATCACCGCCAAAAATATCTGAGCGATTTCCGGTCACCCTGTCTGACGGAATTTAAAATAAAAAATGTTTCGTCCAAATTTAAACACGATAGATGAGTCGTCAAGTTTAATAAATATTTTGGTATTATTTGTTTGCTGCACTTTTTCTGGTTTATATTATTCAGTAAGTCTGATTCACAATGAATGTGGGTGATATAACGCTTTGTTCATTTCTTGTTCCGATTCTTCAAATGGATTGTTATTTGGGTAGCTCGCATTAGAAAGTTTTTGAAGTTGAATTGAAATGTGATCAATTTCCACACATTACCTGGTTGGTTTCTCATTAGAACAGCAACAGATTCCTGGGCAGGCCCGACGCTGCATCTTTGCTTCTGTTCCAAATAGGCCCTCGGTTCTTCAAAGACTAATATTCTTGCAGAATTCGAACGAGACCGCGATTTAGCCTCGTTTTCAATGTTGTCCTCCATCTATTGTAATCACTACCCGAACTGTTATACGCTAGCTTGTTACTCATTTACTTAGCCCTTGAGACACATGCATATATTTACTGAAAAATGTGGATTCTTTGACAAAACACGGGGCTGCTTCGAAGCCATAATGACGAATATTTATAGACTAGAACAACGCAAAGAGTAGCCCAACAAGCCAACTGATGATGGATTTACCAAACATAAGGGAAATGACAGATGATGAATCAGAATTTCCAAAGGCCCACGATTTAGCGAACGGAAAACGGTTGAAGCGGTGTGGGCTACACCGTGTGTGGGGAGACCGCAAAATATACGTGAAATCACGTGACATAAAGCTCTTTTTACCAATTTACTAAGAAAACATTTGCCATTTACAGTGACAGAAGACAGTGGACATTTGTTGACGTGATGAGTCATAGATTGGACCGGTCTTGCCACAATGAGCAAATAATCTCTGAGTGTTGCATGATTTCTTATTTTTACGTATTTACTACTTTTTTCCCTTATTAGCAAACACAGAGATATTCTAGAAATGCTTAGAATATTTGAAACAATTTATCTCTAAAAATTATTGGTCCGATTAAGCCACGAAAAATTATCGTTTTAGGTATCTAAATTTTCGGGTGCTAAAAAACTTTTTATACAAGTCACGTTTTTCTTAATTTGGAAAGTTGATTTTATTGAACAATATTTTTATTGCATTTTTGCAAGGAACATTGCTACGGTCTGAATTAAATATTTGATTTCTGGAAGAAAGTATATAGCGTTTTTCTTTTAGAAAATTGTCAAAAGTTTTGACCAGAAAAAGACAGGAATACGTCCACCAGGCGGATTGCCTATAAAGGTGGGGTATTTGTTGCTTAAAAATACGGGTTCCTATTAGTTACAAATTAAGCTGGATAAACTATAGCGGTTACTTGAAAAAGACGATTTAATATTTTGGAGTCGGGAGCATTATTATTTCGCTTAAAAGCCAACATCTTACCTTGAAAAACTCGAGCAGCATTTGCGTTCCTTTATGTGAATGAATATATTACTTTAGTTCATTTCAGCTACATTAATTAGACTGAGGGATTTGATCGAATAAAAGCATGGATGATGTTTTTTGTCCATTTTCGGGAAGTATACTTTTACAGTGGCGGGAAACTTTTAAATGTGATTAGCTGCCGTTGTTATGACAACGAAACATATGATTCACCACACCTTTATTTCCGATATAATATTCAAGTACAATAAGCGTAAAACGCCGCTGGGCTGTGCTTTTCTACCCTGGTGCCCCATAAGGAGTGATTTCGCTAATAAAACGAACAGAACTAGTGGCGGAGTCCTAAATAGTGTTGATTTTTGTGAAGAAATGACAACGGGAGTTAACGGGTTGGTACGCATGACCGTAATTATTTTGACCTAAAAGTCAATTACACGGCACACAATTTGCGAAGAAGAGTGCATGAATATGGTGTATTTTTAGCGTAGAACGTTCGTTTTGTAGCCGATTTGTGCGTTGGTCCTCCTTTTCAGTTTCGGTCCGTGTGTTTTATCATTTTTCACAAACAAATTTGATGAATGTTAACCCTGAAAGTTACATTGCCCGGTCTGAATCTGTAATGGCGTTCAGCCGTTTTCGCAATCTAATCTCCTCGGAATATGGAATTGAAATGACACTTGAAGATAAACCATCCACCTAAGGCAAGTGCTAACAACTAGGGAACTCTTTTGTTGTGATTAAATTCCACATAACTGTGCCGAAGAAACCAATTTGAAAAATTACTTCAGAAACTTGTGAAATAACTGTGATAGTACAAAATGTGATATGCCTATCCAACAATTTACTTTTTATGAGTGACTCAAGTTCGAAAGACTTCCCAACTTTGTTTTCCTCGGATTGCTCCAGTTTTGTAGTGTTGCTTCATACGAAGGGTGAGTTTTTAAAATCCTATTTATTACTACAAGTTGCTTCAAAGGCAATCTCTATGGGTGTTGCTTTGATTCAGCTGATCTCATAACACCTGAACTCTCTCAGTTCGCTCTATTCTCAATCCCCCGATAGGCCTACAGTTTGCTTGATTAGTTTCCTGGCATAATTATATTTCCTTCAACCTAGTCTAAAAATATATTTATCTGTGAATTTGTAGCAGTTGAGTGCTATCAAATTAAGATTAGAACACATTTTCCAGTTATGATCTTCAATTTTTGATATTTTATTAAGTGGCTATATTCAAATTAATTATTGATTTTTGAATATCAAACCCCCTATCTTGTATGTAAAACAATGTATCAAAACTCCAATTTGTAAGTAAATCAAAGTTAATCACTAAACGTAAGAACACCAACGTTTAACCTTGGAATCCATTCATTGTTCATTAAAAGAGTTTGCTTCAAACAAAGTAAAAAATCAGGGTGTATTTTGCGTTGTTTTGTTGCCCATTTTGCTGTTTTTAGGGAAATTATCGCTTCATAATGTTGTCAACATTGTCCGCTAACCTAAAAAGTCTCCATTGTTTTCCCTTTTGCTCAGCAGTCATGCTTTATATTTGGTAAATAAAGAAAAATGACCAGTTCAAAACCCTGAGTAAAGTCTGTTATCCTTCATTAGACAAGTCGCAGCCTGTTCGGTAATTCTAACCTTCAATTCTTGACAGTACCAACAGTACCATTAGTCACTACAATAAAATGGATCATAATTTGTACTGCAGTGGAGTGAAAGCCAATATTCATTAAAATGTATTTATATTCGTGCATTGTGGAAAGCAGTGAATAATCGTATGAGTGGAAAAAAGCGTTTTTAAAGCTAGTGTTGTGTTTAAACTCTGCAATTAGTGTATTTACTTAGCAGCCTTCGCAATAATTGTGTGATTAAAATCACATAAAAAAAGCACAAAAAACTTAAATTAGTTGCTCAGATTGGCTCCCGTCTACTTGACATCTTGATTAAGTAAGCAAGCTCATATTGGTTGAATTATCCCATTGTTGGTAAACCAGAGATTTGTCAGTAAATAAAATCCTAATTAGAATGTTTAAATATGCTTCTATTCACCACCTTATGTACCAAGCCAGCTATTCGACATCATAACAATAACACTCATTTTTATAAACTCGTTTTTTTGTTTTTTTTTAACTGTTTTTGAAATTGCAATCCATTTTTGGGGGGATTCATTCAATGCTGTACAGGATTATCACGCACCGCCGTTTTAACTTAGTTATTTTGAGGAATAGAGCGATGCTTTTTATTCCAAATTGTAGAAAATATTTTGATTGTTTTAGTAATCAAAACATAATAGGTACAGGGTTCCGTACCAGATCAAACTTATATATTATATATTTGTAATGGAACACCCGGTATTTTATTATAGATTCAGATTAAACGACAAATTCTGAGCAGATTTCATATCATTTATCTAATGTTTGTTCAACACCGCGCCGATTTTCTTGAATATATATTCTATAGATGTGTTTTTGTTGCTCTAATGCAGCTGAAATCATTCCTTGAGTTATTCGGCTCAGAACTTCTATTTCTATGATTAATATTGCAGATGGTCAGCTCAGCTTTGACTATTGTAGATAAGTTTCTTCCTTTCTATAGTTTTAACACATATCTTAAATCGTGAAAAGCAATCGATGGTGAATAGGATTAAGGAAATACTTACCACAGAAATCGAAATAGAGAAACAAAAAAGATTCTATAGAATATGTATTCAATAATTACTAGAAATTAAATTTGTCTATTCAGATTTTAAGAATGAAGTCAATTTTGGGAGTTCTTTATTCAGTTTTTAATTGAATTTTTTCTCCGTAACTTTTGTGAACACTGAATGTAGCGTCGATTTTTAAGTGCTTCTAACTCGGAAACAGATGAAGGCAGGCATTGGGCTTATATGAAATCCGCTCAGAATGTGACGTAGAATCCGAATTTGTAATAATATAGAGGGTTTAGATTTAGAAAACTATAAATTTGCTCTGGAATGTTTTTTCTGGAAGACCCTGTAAAATATATTTTTTTATAATTCGTAAGAAAAATCAAAAGATTTCCTACAATCCGGTATAAAATCATCGTTTGAAAATAACAAAGTTAAAGGGGCGGTCCATTTATAATGAATAACCCCGTACAGGGAAATTTTATACCAATAACTACATTGGTCCCCGTTATTTACACTTAAAACCTAAAATCACCATCTAGTTATCAGACCTAAAGTTGTGTTCAGTTCATCCAATAATAGTAAATTATTTAATTGTGCCACTTCGAAACTTGTAAAACTGTTACTAGGGATATTTCTAATATGCCACTTGCAAGGTTTCCAGATTTATTTTGTTTGAGAACCAGACGTTTACAGGCTCGTTCCTAGAATAAGTGCCGCCCTTCATATCGTACGGATTAATAAAAATCTGAAACATGTTTTCCTTAAATTAAACAACAAACTGCAGAAAATATTATAACTTCGGTTTATTTTTAAAATTTAAAAAATAACAAAACAATCGTTAATGTATCGATATAATCAGAAAGAAGACTAGTTCAATAAATTTTTCATTTCTTGCTTTTCTTACTGCACATTCTATGGTAAGCTTATTTCTACGGAAATGTTTTATTCACTACTTATAATGGATAGTCGGAAAGCCCCATTGTTGATACTAAATATTTTTTTACTATTCTAGTTTCGATTTTTTTCCCAAACCACTTCTAACTCTCCATTCCTCAACAAAAGCACTAGAAAAAGTTTTGAATGTGCAAGGAAAATAAAATACGCAATGTTTTAATTTAGAATATACCTGCCAACATTTTGGAATTATTTATCCGTTACTAATTTTTTTGTAGCAAGTTATTGAAAAACTTATCTCTATTTAAAGGATAGCTAAAGTGAGATATAATATAAAAGGCCAACTTCTAGGATTCTTATCTTAAGCAGCATCTTGATAAAAAAAAACATGATTCTTCATCAGAAATGTCCCAATTTTCTGAGGCGTTTTTGTTCGCGACATCACTAGTTTCAGGGCTTGCTTCTGTATATCAAACATCTTCCATACACTTCTTGAGGTTTGTGACTTCGGTCTCCCTCACATTGGCGTCGCTGGAACCTCATGTTAAGATTAAAAAATGCTTTTAGTGAACCATAAGCTTTCTTTACTAATTTTAATTTATCTGTATTGGTTACCAGCGGGCTTTTTCGACATATTTATATATCTAATATATATAACCATGGGTCGACATTCCACAGACTTCGAAAAGAACTGATTAAAAAGACAATTAATATAGACAATTTACTTAATTTATGCTGTTTCTTGTTAAGGATTTTTTTCTATATTTTAAATACAATTATCTCAATGTTTATTTTAACTTAAAAATCGTATTGTCCAGGGTTTCTGAGAAAAATTGCCAAGCTTAAAAAATAACGTAATACAGTTACAAAATCCAAGTTATTATACTTCCTGTGTACTATTCCATACCCAAAAGCTGACAGATCGTAACCCAATTTAATAAATTTGGTTAAACAGGAGACACAAAAAACTGCTAATAAATCTTGGTCGTGTAATGTATGATTTTTTTAATGTTTGTTGTTTATATCGGTATTTTTAGTATTTGTTAACAGCAGTAGCAAGCATACAGTAATAAACGATTTTTTGCCTGGCACAAAAATTTCAAAAAATTGTGGTTACGACCTATCAGCGTTAGGCTATCAATATGTAACATTTGCAAACTAAAAATAATATTTAAAATTCTGGTTTTTTTGCAAAAGCAATATCAAACCAGAAATGTGTTATTTCAATTTATCATCGCCAACAGTGCAAAGGAAACAAATAATTACTTGCCTGTGAAATATTTTATTTGTCTACAAGCACGAAAAATTAAATTAAATACAAAAGTTTGGTTTTTCACTTGCTGAAATGGACTCGTTCGAAATAAATGAGGTACACCCGATGCAAATTACAATATATTTTGTCTGTAGAAAAAAGTCACTAAGAAATCGCAGCCCCGCCATCCATGGACGCGCTTGATTTTTAAATTGTTATGTAGAAGAGCGAATAAGCCAAATTACAAAAAAAATGTTCGCATTAAATTGAATATTTTAGCCGCTCTGTTCTGTTACGTAGAAGTACATATTTCAATTGATTGATTCAGCAGATTGGGTTATTAAACGAGTCATATTTTTTCGGCTTGGTGTCTTATATTTTCTCTAATACCCCATTTTCGATATATCTGTCCAATAACATGCTTTAAGTAGAGTAACAAAAAGATTCAATTCACTTCAATCAAATGCACATTTTTTCATTTCATTCAACATTTCTGTTATTTCATACACCTTTACACCCACTACATGAATTACTGTGTCATCAGTAAATAACAACATTTTACGCTATTCAATGTCATCAATATGATCAAAGCGTAGGACAATTCCCTTGCTGTTGTGGCAGCTCATCCTATGTTATTTTTCTAAATATTTCATCTAGTTTTTATGTGATTGCGAGAATGTATTTCCATTATCAAAGGCGTTTTTTTTAATCAAAAAAACACTTTATTGCAAAGTACCTTACCTGGTTTATGTCTCCGTTCTACGATAAATGTTTTATACATAGAATTACAGATGAAATAGTTTTACGTATTTTCTTCATAGTCATGGAACTAAATATTTGCATTTCGTGCTCCGCTTATATTGCTTTACTTATCATAAACAATGACGGATCAATTTCAATTCCTCTTTTTGCGTAAGTGTAAAGTGTAATTCACTTAGATCCTCGTTTCTCTCCACTTAAACGTTTTCATAAATCAATCTATAATTATTTTGTTGACATTAATAGAGATAATGTTACCGCAAATACTACCCAGATAATACAATTTTACCAAAAATATGATGTCTATCACAGATGAAACATGGAGCATCAATATTTAAAATGAAACAAATATGATTAGTTGATAGAGTAAATTAGAACGTTTCGAATTAATTAAGGCGGTGTAATTTAACAATAAAGGAGGAACAGGTTAATCAGTTGCGTATGATTACTTCGCTACTTTGGAGAAAATGTATTGACTGATTTCAAGCCGTAATTGCTTTACAAAAGTACATGTTTTTAGGTGTGTTGAAGGTGACATGGCTTGACCTCGGCCAATACATTTTTTCTCAAACCTGAACTCCCGAAACTTTTCGGTCCTAAACTTTTTTATAGCATCTTGCGGATGGCTTGTAAAAATTTCACTTTCGCAAAATACTTCGTTATCATTGAGCTGAGGCTTCGTTTGTATATCTCTGTATAAATTAGTTTATAAAACAATGTCTAAATGTGAAATTACGTCTAAATCCGAAAACTTTCTGAAACGGAAGCCAAAACTGATTTTCCGTTAGCATTGCTCTGAAGCTTTTTTATATTTCTTGTTAAATTAGTTTATGAAGTACAATGCCTAAATTTGAAATTTCGTCTTAAGCCGAATCCTTGCATACACTACATGAAGGCAAAATAATGGACTCGGAATTGAAACAGCAGCCAATTTATTTACAAAATGTAGTTAGTTATACATTTTCCTCATATTAATCAATGCCATTACAAATGCCAACCCGATTTATACATTTTCAGCCAATGCTAAAGTTTTTCCCAATTTGTTCCAGGGATAATCGGCTAAGCAAAGATGGATAAAATGGACCAGAAAAAGAACTCAAAATACCGAGGTAAGTAAAGATAATTAACTCTCTCATGCAGTTTTGCGTTTTCTGGCCCGGATGGATCTTGCTGTTCATGTAAATACGTAATTGATTCTCAGGTGCAGGTGATTCGCACAATGCGAGACACAGTGTCAACTCAAGTGGCGTCTTAATGGTTGGACCTAACTTTCGAGTGGGCAAAAAAATTGGCTGTGGTAATTTTGGGGAACTCAGACTTGGCAAGAACCTGTACAATAATGAGCATGTTGCTATTAAAATGGAACCCATGAAGTCCAAGGCTCCGCAGCTGCATTTGGAATATAGGTTTTACAAGCTGCTTGGAAGTCATGGTAAACCATTGGTTTTAGTAGCATTAAGACAACATTTATATCTAATTATTTTCAATCATTGAATTTTGAATTCAACGTATATATCTAGAGTGGAAAAACTCTCAGAATGAGACTCAGTGAATTTTTCCAGAGGGCATTCCAGAAGTTTATTACTTCGGTCCATGTGGCAAGTACAACGCTTTAGTTATGGAACTTTTGGGTCCCAGCCTCGAAGATCTCTTTGATTTATGTGATCGTAAATTTTCTCTAAAGACTGTTCTTATGATCGCAATTCAACTGGTGAGTGTTAAACGACTGATTGAGTAAATTTAAAAGTCCTTTTACGTCAGTCCTACTTTACAGTAGATAAATTTTATCTGAGCTTAAAGCGACATAACAGAGTGAAGTTCACTGCATTTAATATATTTTTTAAGATAAACGCTGCAGTAGATTTATGTTGTAAAACTGTTGCTTAAGCAATTGAATTGAATATTAAATTTTAAACCAATTTAGTTTAGCAGTAAAACGAAGAAACAATTTCAATTAAATTTACAGCTGCACCGAATAGAGTACGTTCACACTAGACACTTAATCTATAGGGATGTAAAACCTGAGAACTTTCTTATCGGAAGGCAGAGTACAAAGAGAGAGAAAATCATTCACATCATAGGTATGAACAGGTAGACAGTATGAAGAACAAAATTAAGCAAATGCATTGTTTTTAGATTTCGGTTTAGCTAAGGAATACATTGAATCAGAAACAAATAAACATATACCGTATAGAGAACATAAATCATTAACGGGAACTGCTCGATATATGTCTATCAATACCCATTTAGGCAAAGAACAGTCCAGGAGAGACGATCTGGAGGCTTTAGGTCATATGTTTATGTACTTTTTGAGAGGTTCCTTGCCCTGGCAAGGCCTAAAAGCGGACACACTGAAAGAGCGTTATCAAAAAATCGGTGATACTAAACGAGCCACTACAATAGACACTTTATGTGAAAATCATCCCGAAGAAATGGCAACGTACCTAAGATATGTTAGACGATTAGATTTTTTTGAAATGCCTGACTATGAGTATTTACGAAATTTGTTTACTAGCTTGTTTAAGAAAAAAGGATACGCTGATGACGGAGAATTCGACTGGACTGGCAAAACACTGGTAAGTTTTTCAATTTTTTTTATTGCAATATATTAAACATTATGAAACAAGCTGGACTAAGACCATCAATTTTCTTAAAACATTGATGTTCAGTTGTTGAAGAACACTGATTTCCATTTTGCACCTTATTTCCCTATTCTGTAGCACCTGGATAATATGAACTTTATATTTATGTAACAGCCGTCGAATCTGTACGTTCTTCAGCAAATCCGAAGAGCTCCGCCGTCAAATAAATTAAAAACTAAATCTGACAAGGTATTTTTAGCGCTTGTTCATTTGAGTCATATAGCTAGAGTCTCTACGGTTTCAAGGGTTTTGAAGGTCGTATTGCGTAATTTACGTAGTTCGCTGCTCAATGTTATATTAATTGAACATTATGAAAATGTGTTTCCCAACTTCTGTTTCATTTAACAGACATTTATCGGCTTTTAAACAATGAAATTCCGTTGGTTGTCGCCAAGCAATTTTAACAGTAGAAAAGTATGCATTGAATCGATAAAAACGCTCTCAATTTAATCCAAGGTTCCGTCTATATAAAAGAATACACTTTTGTTGAATCTTATCAGTACCCCCTGGATTAGCTGAATTGTTGCGTGATATTAAATAATCTATTCGTTGACACTATTCAATTTTATACTTCTATTGTCTACTCTTTATACAGCGTGGAATTTTTAACTGGAATAAATGATCCATAAAAAATCCAATATTTTGGTACAGTAACGCCGAATCGGGGCATCGGCCCGCCGAAACACTTATTCACACATGTTTACATAAGGGCATGAGATATTTCTAAGTATTTAAGCTTGATTTAAAATCAGGATCGTTTTTTTATTTGGCCATTGATACGATTAATTGGCTATTGTCTACAAAGGTTATTTAATTATTGAATTTTTTAAGGATTTATTTTTTTGCCTTATTTTTTTTAAAATCTTGTTTATGTTTTACTCGCTGGAAAAATAGCAAAATCCAAGGGTGAACTGATAGCTAGTCAAGTATCTTGCGATATCTCAAAGTAACACATTGTCTGGATTTTTTTGCTTGCTCTATTTGAAATTTGTTACTGCTTGATAAAGAGTTGTTAACTTTATATTTAGTGCGTTCTCGATCAATGGAATACAATCGTTTGATTTTTGGGCAACTTTTTGAATAACGCTCGTACGTGCGGGGCAATTAGTGTTTATAAATGTGCCTATTCAGTAAATTAAATTTATTATACAAGGCGTCTCATTAGTGAGCTACAACGAATCATTGATTTTTTTACATAAAATGCCCTAAATATTCGAATAATAAGCGATTGGTAGAGTTGAAGATAAAGTATTTATAGGTACTTTTTAGTAACAATATATCGCGTTTTTTATTACAGTAATAAAACAACAGATTGATAGTTTAAATTTAACATTAATTTAACAAAAATGTAATTATTTGTTTTGAAACATTTTTAATGTCGATAAATTAATTTCTGGCCTATTGTGCCTGTGTGTTCAATGTTATTTGATCAATTCACATAAATTTCAATTAATCGTCATAGCTTTTGTTGGAAAGGTTGTCTGAGATTTTTGAGTCAAGCGAGGATTTTCAATAATGTGCAGTTTTGAGAGTTAATTTCTAGTCTACTCTTCCAATAATTCATCTGTTAATTGAGCTTTATAAGAGTGGATTTTGCATGAGGGTTTTTGTCCGTTTAAAGCAGAACGTTGTTCCTATAATTATTTTGGTACTCTAAATTTTTTAAATTTTTTCTACAGATGATTTAATAGTTCGAGCGGAAAAGGGTCGGTTACGTTGAATCAAATATTATCGCTTTTTGAGTACGTCTGTTATCTCCAAAATCGGTCACTATAAGTTCAACACGTTTTATCTCAGTGGAAAATGTTACATGTCTAACAAATTGCATTAATGCATCATAACTATGGTCCACCACGAGCTTTATAAAAAATAATAATGTTTTGTGTTTTGTTTCGTTATTAAAAGAACGGAGCCATCCGTGGTTTTCACCAATGGCGTTCAAAATAAATGATTACTGTATCTCACCTTTAACGCAGTGTACTAACTTTTCTTTGCAAAATATGCCAATTTAGAAATACTCATTTTTATGTTCGAGAATTTTAAAAAAAGTTTGATTTAACTTAAACATGTAGAATGTTTTTTATTATTCTACCCTGTCGCTGTTCGCTAACTTCCTTAACTATAACTGTAGTAACTTTGTTAGAAAGTTTTGAATTTTGAATTCCGTTTACAACCGTTGCGATTGACTAAACTTGAATTTGTTTATTGATAAATTTGTGTTCGAACCCATGAATTCGTTGAGTGATTAAAGCTTGGAAAACAATTTAGCTAGTTTTCCATTAGTTGAAGGAATTTCCATATATGTTGTGATATGTTTTCCAGAGTACGCCAGTAGGTTCACTTCAAACTACTGCTCACGACGTGGTTATCTCCCCTAACAGAGAAAGACACCCCGCTCCTAAGGTAAATATTGCATTACTTGTACTGTATCATTAAAAGATGTTTGTTGTATCATTCCAAATTATTGAAATGAATACATTCGATGCAATGAAATGTAATGCAGGCACATTTGTGTGGTTGTGAAGTTCAGCCATGAGTTTATGTAAATTATATCCTGGCCAGCCAGTACTTTGTACTTCGACAGGTTCAGGGAATTTTCGTATTAAAGCAAGAGTGCCACTAATCTGATCACTACATGCATCTAATTTTTTTAATTTAGAAGTATGTTAAAGTACCCGGGATCCCGAACGTTACTTTGCTGGTGATGGGTAATAAAAACCACTGGTCTCAGGATACAGGGTTGCAAGTGTGCCAACAATTCAAGAAGATTGTATGTTTATGATTTCATAATTTCATACATTATTTCTTAGTCCGGGTCGACGCAGTTGGGTTTTTTGATACGACGGTTTTTTTCTAGACTAACAAAAACACCGCATGGCCTGAAGCTTCAAAGCAAAGTACTCTAGGAAACCTAACTCCGGCAGATCGACATGGATCGGTGCAGGTCGTAAGCTCGACCAATGGAGAATTAAATGCAGACGATCCAACAGCTGGACACAGTAATACACCTATTACCCAACCTCAAGAGGTTGATATCCTGGATGAAACCAAGTATGTTAAGTATGTAGTCATTTGTCCTTGACTTCTAATTATCTTTTGCCCGGTTTTTGTGTTGCGATTATTTCACATTTGATTCTTGTTGCAGATGTTGCTGCTTCTTTAAGAGAAAGAAGAAAAAAAATCCCCGCTCAAAATGACTACAATATAGTGAGACCGACCAACACCTCACGTTGTTGCCATGTGGTCATAGCAGTGCGGCAACGTTGACTTGAACTTATTTTTGTGAGATGACCATTGTTATAAACTTATTTAAATAGCTAATTATTATAGGTTAGCCTTAATTAAATATAAAGAAAATAATTTAAATCTTACCATATCTGTGAATTGTTTTCAAGCCGCTAAAATATCAACATGTCACACGTTTTCTTTCATTTGCAGCATGATTATTAATTTGCACCCACCTCATAGTGCTATCGGACAACTATAGAAAAAAATTATAGTCAAAAATTAATTGTTGAGATTTGAACTACTCATTTCAATTTTCGTTTTAATTTCAAGGTTTTTCAATTGTGCAAGCAATGGGGTATTGCAGCAGGATATTTTTAAAATCCAAATTAAATTGAACAACAAATTATTGTTAAGTGTTAATTGAAAAACCCTAGTGAATAATGTTTTGTGCCGCACTTTTTATTGGCTACAAAGTATTATAGGATTTGAATTTAAATTTGCTTCTCGGGTTTTAGAGCATTTACATTTATCTGGTTATCAGGTCAATTACTCAGTAGCAGCAACTTTACAGGTCATTTCTCTTCCGTACAAATACTCTAATTTAAAATACTCAGCTTCCATTTTGATAAAACGAGCAGTTTTAAGCAAACTAGCTTGAAATTTAATCAATTGTAGATAGATCTAGGGAATTAAAACTATTTTTAACTTTCTAAATGTATCTTCGCTACTGTTCACGCAATACTAATTGTTATCAATTAGTACAGTCACAATCTATGGATTCCTAGTTATTCTGTAGAAACTGAAAAACTTTGAAGTTGAATTCAAATCAAAATGCGTTTCAGGCTTCACCCTACCGTTTGTATTTTGGCGGATTTAAAACGCGAAAAGTGAGCGCATCTACAGAAGTTTGAATTACTCGTTTCTGTACTAATTCATAAATTCATTAATTTCTTTATCAGGTTTTCCGTCATTATTTATTACCAAATACTATGTTTGTTATATAGGATATTAATTTTTATTTTAGTTTCTAGCGTGTGTTCTAGTAAGCGTTTTAATTGTTATTCAATCATTTTATTTCACTTCAAAGATGTTTTATGGGGCGTCGTGATATGGCTTATGTTGAATTTTGTGAGTGAGGTCGAGATTTTATTGTTTTCAAATTATTTAAATCACCTTGCCAATGGTGTGTGCAGTTTTGTCTTTTTAAAATTAGCCATACGAAAATAGTTTATTCTTACTTAAAAATGCGAAATTTTTAACTACTTACTTACTTACTGCGGAAGCCACGGACGAACAAACTATTAGTAGTATCTACATAACCGTTTTTTTTATGAATTACACATCATTGGAAAGGATAGTAAAATTGTGCATCAAGTATGTAAATAGAATGAAACTTATTAGTAAACAAGGCAGAAATTCAATATTCATTATTAGACTTTTATAGCTTCACGCTTCGATTCTTTTGTACATAGGAAATTTCTATTGAATTTAACAAGAGTTTATACATTAGTTAGCTTGTTATTCAGTATATTTTTAAAATGCCAAAATGTGTGAAGTTTTTATTCCCTGATAAAATATTTAAATGACTTAAAATGTGAGAGGATGTTTAAGGGCAATATTCTTAAATTTATTTTAAACAAGATTCTTTATATAGTCAAATCAACTATTATTCTCCTCTAATATTTTAGGTTGATAGCTAGCGGATGCTTTGATTGTAATTGTGTTCAATCCTGCGCAAAAAAAGTGTTAGCAAACATTTACCCACTAGCTGTTTTTTTTTTAATTTAGACTTTACACTTATTGGTATTTTTATCTGAAACTATTAGTATCTGGTTAAATCAGTGTATTAATAACTACCATACGTTCATATGTATTAGAAATTGTATGTAACTGAAAATTCCATATTAACCTTCTTGATTTAAAAGAGCATTATAAATATTGCTTTCTCGTTGATCTCAACTGAAACGATCGACTGCTTAATTTCGTTTTTAACGCCCACAAAACTACATTTTTGATGCACGTTTCAATATTTAATTGAAAAAAATGGGGCGTCTGTATTGCGTTTTAAACTAGCCCCGTTGACAAAGTCTAGATTTTCCGAACAGACAGGCGTTTTAGGGCGTGTTAAAATAAGACTAGAACTTGTATTGTTTCTAAATCTTTACATAGTTTGGATGAGTGCTGGTCTATTGGAACGCAGACTTGGTACACTCAACAATTTCAATTCTTGTAATATTTGTACAAATATATTTAGTTAAGAACTACAGCTCAGTAAATCATTTGCTATTTTGCAATATTTCCTTTATTGTAAAATGTAACAACCTGTTGTACCCAAAATAAAACATTTTAAGCTGAAGATTTTATTTGAAATTATTTACAAGGCTGTCGAAATATACATTAAATGCCGATATACAAAAGAAACTTATTTAGTTTTGGCTTTTTTTCCTATGGAGTACTCAAACTCCCAATCTTCATTAAGTTTCTCGGCTAAAAAGTACAATTCGCCAAGTGCGGCCACGAGAGTGCAGATCATGGCAAGAAGCAATCTGAATCCAAAGTCGAGTGGACCAATAATTTTTTCTATACCCAGAAGTCCAAAGGCGAAGCTAAATAGTACTGATAGAATAAATTGAGATATAGCCACAATATGTTTATACAGCATTGTAGAAGTGAAGGCTTCAACTCATTTAACTATTTCAATTTTGCTTCAAGGTTTATATAAGCTTGTAGGGTTTCTACTTCTTTCTTTTCAAATTCAGCGTCGATTTTTGAGTAGTTAGAAGTGATTCCATTCATTATTTCCTCGTATTTTTCTTTCCTCTTTTCTCTAGCCTTTTCAAGGTATGTGTCCTGTAACGAAGAGTAATTAAGCTCACGTATTTATTTGAAATGGGGTCTACCTTCAGGTCAGTGTATTTTTGTTCTAGCTCTGGAAGTTGGCTGCAAAGGTTTAGAGCTTTACTTAACTGTTGATTGGCTTCAACATTTTTTTCACTAGCTATTTCAATCAGCCTGTTAATTTGAGTGTCTTTTATATCCGTTATACTTTCTAGAGATTTAAACAAGTTGTCCACCTCACTATCCCCTCGCCTCAGCTGCAATTCAACTATTTAGAGTGAATTGGAATATTTGAGACATAAATTACCTCGAATTCATTGAGGACAAAGTTTATTTCTCCATTTAAAAACGCTTTCTGATCAAACAGCCTGTCCCACAATTTGCTTATGCCTGAAAGCGTATCATTGAGTGGCAACAAGGACAGTTTCATTAAATCATACCTTTTGTTACCTCGAGCATTTTCAATGCACTTCAGCCGCACAAGACTAGTTGACTAGTAAATTAAGTAAATTTATTAAATTCCTATAAAATAATATTTACATGTCATGTGTCAACCTGAAAATCCAGAAATAATCGCATAATCGCGCGTGCGCTTTCGAGTTCGTTACGGACATGCAGTGTTGCCAATAGTTGCATAATTTCCTAACTAAGACTATAATCATGAGATCTGTACTTTTCGAAAAAAGGGCGGACCATTTTAACAATTTTTTAAGAGAAAAGTGAAATACATGCAGAAACCGCAAAAGTTAGACCATTAAAAACCGATAAAACATCTGTGTGCTTTTTACAGTTTCTCAAACGCGATTTAAATACTTGTAAACGTGCAAAAAAATCAAAAATTTAATTTTTATTCCTAGATGCAAAGGACCTACCTGTCAATGGATGACAGTTGCCAAGTGTCATCCTAAATGATTATTCTGTTCTTGGTCCTCTAGTTCTGGAAAATTGCCAACTGTTTTCCATGTTTTTATCCTTGCGCTGAGGTAACTAAAGCAAAAGAAACAACTATGCAAGACTATATACAGGGTGGCCATTTTCTGAATCTTTGTATAGGTAACTTCTACATTTTTAAAGATAGAGAATCCGTTAAATGGGTAACTGTTTAATGACCAAAATTGGGCAGAATTCGATTGCCTATTCATTACCGCTTTCAAAATTTAAGTACCCGACTTAGTTCCTGAAATATCCTGAAAAGACAAGAAATAAACTCTTTTTTAATTATCACTTAATACGTAAACTGTTTAACTTAGAAAAAAGCTAAAACTGCCCTTCGTACAACTTTTTGCGTTGAATCCAATAAACTAGCACTCGTGATCACAGTCAACTTGATTTACGAGATAAAAAATAAACTTATGTTTTTTTAAATGGTAATCATAGTTGGCTGTGGGCGTTTTAAAATCCTTATTTTTTTCTGAATTTACCGTAAAATTTTGCCGTAAAACTTCAAAAGAAGATAAAAAAAATTGTAGTAGGCTATGGAAACAAGAACTATATTATCACACAAAGCACAAAACAATAATGAATCGTTTAAATTAAATGTTCAAATTGACTTCCGTTTA
>NW_026017110.1:58115875-58140772 GCF_020466585.1 Dendroctonus ponderosae | reverse complement strand
AGTATGGAGAGAATGTGACGTAATCGCATGCGGGTGCTGGAGCTGAAGCATTCTTACATAGTAGAAAAACGGGGGTTTTTTAGTTGGTAAGAATCCAACACTACCTAGGGTTCCGGACCACTGGGTGTCTTCGAGAAGATTTTTGTCCCTCCAGCCGCCGGGCAAACCAAAAAAAAAAATTGCAGATTTTTTTGTTTGCCAGATAAAAGTTTTGTTTCTATGTGGATTGATAGTTTTTTTATATTAGGATTGTTCCTGTTACACAATAAACAATAAATTAATGAATAATAAAACTCTACTATAATGGTTTCTATGTTTTCTTTTTCTTCTAGCTTGAGAATGATATACAAGACGTATTCGTGGAGTCCAAGTAATTATTTTGCTTATATAAATACAACATGGCTAATTTGGCTGCATTAAATACGTTTTGCACACATTTTCAAGCATTGAAACAGTGAGTACTTCATTATATTACATTATTTGAAATTGGCGGGCATTCGCTGGAACCGCGGGTGGCTCCCCCTGAGCCACGGCTTCCACTTAACGAGAGAGAAAGCATCATCTCACAGGACAAATTATTTACATTTAGTTTCTCGTCTCTACTTGTCTCTGCCTTTAGGCATGTTTGTTGTAGAATATTTCCAAATGAAATTACTGAGTGGCCCTGAAAGCAAAAGCCATATCACAAATATTATAATCAATGAGAAAACCCATACTAGAAAAGGGTAAAGAAGAAATACAAAATGGTGTATTAACACCTACCGGATATTACGATATCAACTAATTAGATTAGTCGTCTTAATTAAGGTCTTTACTTTTATTATCACACTGATGCTGAGTAGAATAGAGAATCTATAGATGATGCTGGCAATAGAGTCTATAGAATTTGCTTGTTCTTTATGTCTGAAGGCACGATTAAACCATAGATGAAGATAAGTTTAAAATAAAAAAAATAAAATAAAGGTTTAAACAAAAGTATGCACACCACATGCACACTTGAACACATATTGAGGTTAGTTTTTCAGCTGTCACTGGTCATCTGTCGATGCTCGGGATGTCGATTTAAACACCGGGATTTCCGGTGTCCAACGGATGCCGAAATTATTACTATTATTACTATTATATATAGTATTAGTATTATTACTATAGTATTATTACTATTATATTATATATGGTAGCCGAAAAAGGCACCATGGACATTCGACACTCTTTTGGACAAGTTTTGGATGTTCATTGGATTTCTAATGCTGTCTGGGGACCGGCATTTAATTATTCAGAAACTGATGAAGTGAAGATAAATCCTCTGCATTTTTTGGCCAGAGTGAAAAAAACTGTAATTTCTCGGGCAAATCAGTTAAGTGCCAAGGTCCTCACACAGAATCTATGTTCAAAAGAAATTCAGTCAAGCCATTCTGAAGGTAGAAACAACCATACATACAAACTGATGATGGTGGAGAAAAACACCGAAACGTTTTTGTTACATTTTAAATGGTAAACAATAAAATTGACTGGAACCCAGGAATTTCTTTTGAATTAAGTTGAAATGCAGTCAGGAAAATATACACAATGAACAGAATCTATATTCGGTCAATATTCGAAGGTCCGGACCTGGTAGAATGGCAAAATAGTAGTGGGAGTGCGCAACCATCTTGATTAGTTGTGGACTGGTTATTTGATTAAAAGAATCAATTAATTGGCTGCATATGTTGATGAATTAGTAACTAAAACCGATTGATTGATTAGGAAGGAATAGTTGTGTGAAATAGTTTTTGGATTTTCGGAATAAAGTGAAAAAATTAGGTGTAATTGAAGGTGGAATGGTGGCAACGTTGGATGCGCGCGAGTATGTCCCATTGCTCATTGGGAGAACGTTCCCCTCCACTCGCCTAGGTCCTCGTCCTCGTGGCTCCCCGCTAATGAAAACAGTGCTACGAGCTACGAGATGAGCTGTTCGCCGAGTTTGTCCGTTCACTGTTCCACTCTAAGATGGCGAATTTGTGTACTTAGTTGTTTGTTGAAATGGATTTCAGAAATGTGATAACAGACTGTTCGAAAAGTGATAAATTTAGTTAAGTCGTGTTTTCGTGCAATCACCAGGAGTAGAGAACTTTTCGTTTCGGACTGAAATAACTGAGAGAACAATGCGTGAGTTTAAAGTAGTCGTCCTCGGATCGGGTGGGGTTGGGAAAAGTGCTTTGACTGTTCAATTTGTGTCCGGATGTTTTATGGAAAAATATGATCCGACTATTGAGGACTTTTACCGCAAAGAAATCGAAGTGGATAATTCGCCTTGTGTGCTCGAAATTCTGGATACTGCGGGAACCGAGCAGTTTGCCAGCATGAGGGATCTTTATATCAAGAATGGGCAAGGTTTCGTGGTAGTTTATAGTTTGACAAATCACCAAACGTTCCAGGATATCCGTCCTATGAAGGAGCTCATTACCAGAGTTAAGGGCATTGAAAGGGTGCCCATCCTCCTAGTCGCTAACAAAGTTGATCTTGATCACCAGAGAGAAGTGGACTTTGAAGAAGGAAAAACGCTTTCGCAACAGTGGGGTTGTCCATTTATTGAAGCCAGTGCAAAAAATCGAACCAACGTGAATGAAGTTTTTGCGGAAATCGTCCGAGAGATGAATGTTAGTCCGGAGAAGGAAAAACGAAGTTATTGCTGCTGTACTGTACTATAAGCGGCCTCATTTTATAATTTGATGGGAACAAATGATTGTGTTACTGCAACACTCCTCCTTTGTGCTAACTGTGCCGACTGTCAACAATTTAACAACAATTAAACCATGTGGACAAGATCATCTTATATGTAAATGCTCATACTCCTAGTTCTAATTTTTGATGGCTTAGACCTGCACAATACCAATATATTTTTATACATTAAAACCGGATGAATAACATGATGCATAACCTATATGCTCTGTACTCACTAGTTTTTTAAATTAAATCATATCTATTGTGTAACTTTAATAGTGCCTCAAACCAAATGAACTGACTGCAATTTGTGCATGGATTGGATATGATATTAGAATCGGCCTAAGTAACACACTGAGTCCCAAATGATGAATCCAGCCAAGGGCTACAGACTACTCCATGCCAATAGGATAATTTACATTTTACAACATGGTTCTGGAAACCAGTGAGCTCATCCTGTACATACTAGTACATAAATTGTCAGAGATCTGTGTTGTACCATATGAACTGAGACATTTTAATCAAAGTGTGAAGCATGCCTGGTATGAGAGTGCTTGGAAAGTAATTAATGTTTTGTAAGTAAATTTAAACTGATAGAAAAGCTGATAGAATGTGTGTTCTGAGAGCCAAAAAGGATTTGTGATATATACGTATTATAATAAAAAAATATCTCAACTTTTTCGTTTCATTTCAGTTCAAGGCGACCACTACACTAGACTGGTTCTCGCCTCGCACAAAACTCGCATATTTTACCTTTACAACCCATTTACGTACTCAATATTTTACACTCGGTTACCTTTATATCCCACTTTTTTCACTTGAAAAACATTTTTCAGTTATTTTCTATTCTGCGCTATTCAGTTGGTTTGACGTTTGATGATTTTCATCGACTCAGAAATTGTCAAATGTCAAAAAAAACAGGAACACAAATGTAGAATTTTTCAAGTTCACTCATTTTTTATTTAAAAAAAACCGTAAATAACGCGGAATTTTTGTCAGAGCCCCACCCATCTCATGATTTATTTCAACCGCTACGTGCGCATCAAATACCTTTTTGTTTTACAAACGTGTCAAAATAAACATGAACAACAGAATAAACATCGGTAAACAATGAATTTAATTTATAGATACCTACATGCCAAAACAGCACTGAAAATGAGTGTTGGCTTATTTTGCCCCAAACAATTTTTTCTCGTCAAACTTAGTCAATTAAAAGCTTATGAAATTTGCATTTTAGAAGGTTTAATTTGTTCTTTATTTGAATTCTCTTTTTATGCTTCATGAATTCAACCGGTCGAGTATTTGGCCTGGGGAAATTGAACTCAATAAGTTCCATTTTATTTTTTTAATTTGATTTTTATTTTTGTTGTCGTTAATTAGTGACCGTGATGATAGTCTTTCATTAGGCCCATGAAAAAATAGTGTTTTGTTTTTGCCACCATCTATTGACCCAAAAAACCCACAAACCTAAATAGGCGTCTTTTACTGATTGATTTTTATTGTTTTAATTTCCAACAAAAAAAATGTATTTTTCAAATTCTACGTTCAGTTGGGAAGAAAAAAGCTCTTTTGAGTGTCTGTCAAAATGCACACTTTTTCATTAAAAAAATAAAAACCATTTCATCTTATATTTTCCAGATAAAAAACCGTGCACGCCAATGCTTTCTCTACAAAAGAAATTATTGTCTAATACGTTCAGTTGCAAAGGAAAATGCTTTTTAGTTTTTCTGCTAGAACGCACAGTTTGGCAAGAAAACGTACCTTATTTTTATATTAGTGCTTGCGTGGCTTCTCGCAATTTTTTATTAGAAACTTAATCATTTGCAAGCTAAAATGTTTAGACTTGAAAGCTTCTTTAACATTTGTCATTAAAAATGTTATTTTTTTTTAATTTGCTACTCCTGTTGAGTAAATGAAAAAAAATGGTACACTGATAAAAAAATCATTTTCGAAAACAGCACAAAATATTACACTCTTTTTTCATTTAGAAATGTTGGCTTTTTTTGACACAAAAATAGTTTTTTTTTCAAAATTAGGTACTTAAACGCTTTGTTAAAGAATAATCGTGTATTAGTTTAAATATATTTTTTGTTGGTCCGATTTAACGATTTAAAACATGTTTGAGAAAACATCCTTTTTCAAAAATCAATTATTTCCCTTCAGGCATCCGAGCAAAAAAGGATTTTTCAGCGGCTGTTCGATGTTTTTCATTACACTTTCATCCTGCGTTGTTTCTTACTTTGAAAATACGTCGAGAAAACAAGGTTAACAGAAATCCAAAAAAAAATATATTAAATTGAATTTTGCATACGAATTTTTTTTCTCTTCTACTACGAAAACTAAAAAAATACATATTTTTTTAAATTTTTGCAGATGATTGAGCAAAAATGGTTAATTAAAAACTGAAAATTAGACGATTTATCAAAAAAAATAAGTAAAATAGTGTTTACGTCTTTTTGCTTCTCAGTTGTAAACTACGATGAGATAAACATGAGTAATCATTAATCAATTTCATTTCTGTATTTAGATTTGTCTTCTGAATGGTCTGAAAACTATGCTAAGTTTGTTAGAGATTTTTCATTATAAAGTGTCGGTCTTCACTTTGCAGATCATTTAGTTGGTCAGCTACTTTGAAAAAAACGTTTCAAGGGTGAGATAAAAATTAAAGAACAAAAGTGAAAAATATTAAACGATTAAATTTTGGGTTGTTTTGTCATAAATTGTGTTTTTAGAAGAAATAATTAATTAGCATGCCCCACTCTGTTGGGTGCTGCTAAGGATGCTGATGCTCTGGTGCATCAAACGGTTTTTAGTGTTTCTTAGCTTTAGACTTTAGACTCTTTAGCACTTAGACAAAAAAAAACATGAGTAATACTTTTTTTAATGTGTAACTATAATAAAATTTACGCATTTGTCTCAAATATTTTCGATTTTCTTTACTTTTATGTTGTTGCGTCTTTTGTAAAAAGTAATAAAAATGTCTAGCGAATGCGTTCAATATTGACTAATCGACAACATATTATACGTCTTGTTCATGTTCAGATCCTCTAAAATTAAAAATATTTGGACCTTCCAGTTACACATCAAATTAGTAAGAGTGTGTGAAATATTCATCAAATGCGTAACAACCTTCTCGTTTCAATTATCCTGTTAGCACGCTTTAAAAGGTGATAAACGATGTGACTCGCATATGAACCACCCTGTACTATGCAAATCTGAACCGAAATATTTCAGGGCTTACACTAAGAATGAAGAAGCGTTTTTATTTCAATGGCTGAAATATTACCTGCGTTTAAAAGTGGCCATTAACCTGAAAGAAAATTCCTTAATGAAAAAGTTGATGTTAAACAGAGTTTAAAATGCCAGGTTGTAAATCCCCAAATGCAAAGGAGTGTCTGGACTTTTCATCCGCTTTTTATGTGAAAACTTCGCCACGGTAATTTGTTAGATGTAGACCAGGAACTTTTTAGCAAAAGCCCAAACACAACAATTTAAATATGTACATCAAAAGGCCTACGCAAAACTGTGATTATAACAGAAAGCTTTTAAAATACGCCATTTAGGCAAAGTTCGTTTACCCTTCATGAAGTGGATGCTCGTGCTATTTTTTACAGTTTTTTAGCAAAGTCAATATCAAACCTTAAAGCGATAATCAGCTGCATCTAATTATCTATCAGTTTTCTTCTATCTGACCATACACAAACAGTTGGAGCTTAGGTAAGTAGTAGAGCAGTCTATAAACGTATTTCAGGTAGTTTAAAAGTGGTTTTTTATGTAAATTGATCTATAAAGAGTCAATTAGCTACTTGGTTTCTCTTAAAACTGTCTGATTACTTAAAAAAAACTAGTTATTTCCAATTGATTGAGTAATAATCGCTTTTATATTTTTGCTTCGCAAATAAGTGTGTTTTGCCGTCCAAAAGAAGGAAAAATGGGCATTCTTTATGGGTTTGGTTGTTTGTATATTGTTGTTGCATTTGGCCCCTTTTATTAAATCAATATGGGAACCGATGCAAGAATTCATACTCGAAGTTCCAGTACTGGTTTACTGGTTATAAAGGCACGCAGCTTGCATTTTATTTTATGTTTATTACACCAGTAGCAAGGTTGGAGAAGTCTGGCTAGTTGTACCTACTATGATGTTAAATAGTATATTTTAGTGGCGGAAACTGCTTCAACTGTTGTAGTTTGCATTGAAAAAACCTTCTGCATTCAATAGACATCCAGGTATCTTTTAAATTGCCTCAGAAACATTTGCTGATATCGAATTTATGATTAGACAACAAGTTACAACCTGCTTAAAATATCTGCATTGATTAAGTACAACGGAAGATCGCATAGCATTTTCGCAATGAGGTCATGCTATGTTTCGATAATTAAAATTGCTTCTGAATTTTCGATCAGCTTCGTCATTGAAAAATACTTAACGAGAAGAAGGTAATTATGTGAAGTATGATTCATTTTCTATGAAGTAGTGAACCGCGTAAGGCAGACACAAAGTTGCTAGCATTGTGGTTTGTCAATTACAACTTTCTCTCTTCACTGCTGTTTAAATAGATTTAAATAACATTTCATAACTTTAACGGCTAGTTTATCGCAAAACTAATGGCACACCGCGAATAGATTTACTTACTACAAGAGAATGTTTGATTTTTCAAAATAATCACCATCTAACCTTCATATATCAGAATATGATAGCATGTTTTTATATTTATATCACAGCCAGTGTCGTATTCAGGTGATGTTTTGCATATTTCGATAAGCGAATAACAGAATGTTCGAAAAAATACAAAAAAGAGTTACGCATTTGCAGTCATTGCCTGAAACTAGTGGGTTTTTCCGTCTTAGACCGTCGTGGAAAAGAGACGTTTCGCAAGCACGAGTGTCTTGCATCTTGCATCTGCCCGAAAAATTTACAACTGAAGAAATCTGATTTTTTTTGCTCCTTTCAATCAACGCGCAGTTACCTAATGAAGCATAGCTATTTCAAGTTCACTCCCAAACTTTTATCTTTTATCATTAGTGCCAGATCTATGAGTCACTGCAAATTAAACAGATTTATTATTTTGTCCAGGCAATAGAACTTTAATTAAAATTATCTCATCCTGTAAACAAACAAAGGTTGAGACGAACAGCCATATTTATTACACACGGGATATTAACAATCTGGATATTTATCGATTAAAACTTTATTTAACACTCAGACAATAGTGAGTAATATTTTATTTAAATAGCAGCTCAATTCGTGTTTCAATTTCTAAAAATAACACCCCAGGCAATCGCTATTTACCCACTTAGTCGAAAGAGTTAAGCTTTCGCGGTCATCCTTTGAAACTCGTTATGATTTCGGGCTTTCCGGCCGTCCCGACGTTTCGCAAGCACAAGTGGCCTACATCCTCAGAGGTTTTTCGTTGGCAAGCTTTCAGTGAATTTCCAGGAGGTTGAATAGTTTTTTCTTCAACCTCCCGAGACGTTCTCCTCCAGCTTCTCTTTACAGAACAATTTAAAAAAAATCGTAATTAAAAAACTGAAATTAAATTGTCGCATGATTGAAGCCTAGTTCAATAAAATTTGATTGAAAAATCCCCACTAGTCACACAATAATTTGTTTGTAGGAAAAATGATTGAAAATGGAGCGGCAAAGGCAACGTGGGATGATTGAATATTTCGCAAGAATAGAATAGAATTTTGTTTTTAAACATTGTTTATAATGCGAGGGATTTTTAAGCTGCTTAAGCCCACAGATAATATTTGGAATCAGGAAAAATTTACTGCTTTCGTCGAGATCCGTAAGTTAATTTTTCCTGATTCTAAATATTACCTGTCTGGCTAAAGCCGCTTAAAAAACTCTTTCCTTTGATATTACGGGCACTAAAATCTTCATTAAATTGTTTATAATGTATGACACGTCAAAAGCATAATTATTATTTACAAACAAAATGAACATTGAAATAAAAATGGTAGATTTAATGACTTTCAAGGAACTCCACTACGGTATAAATATATATTTTTTTAAGTTGTTTTTTAAATTTTAAATGGTTTAACGCCCAATTTTTTAATTATATCAAGTAATTTGTTGCAAAGTTTAACACATAAGTAATTAATTCCATGCTGACTAGAATATAAACGGTGATAAGGTAATAAAAATTTGTCTTATTTCTTGTGTTATTATACATGTCACAGTGTAGGTTAAATTTATATTTATTTTCGTGCAAATACTGAACACAGGCAAGTATATAAATTGATAATTTGGTGAGTATATATAAACTTCTACAGGTTGTGCGAGAAAGCTAACTTAACTAATAATATAATTCTAATATACAATAATCTAAGGATCTAATAATTTGTTTGGCATTTTCAAAAAAATGTATGGAAAACTGCATGTATTAAACCGATGATATCAGAACTTGATAATCTGGCATTTTCAAATCATATTTTCGAGACGCTCCTGCACCGAGCAGATCACATCTGAAGATGTACGCCACTCGTGCTTGCGAAACGTCAGAAGAAAATTCTTTGTTGAAAAGCTTTTACTGAACTGATTAGTAAAGTAAGTATTTGACTGAAAAGATGAGAAAATTTTTTTGAACATTTGATATTCAATTTTTGACAAGTACAATAAAATTTAGTTGAAAAATCTCCATTAGCAGCACAATAATTTGTTTGTAGGAAAAATAATCGAACATAAATCAGCAAAAGCGACGTGAGATGATTGAACATTTCGTTAATAAAACAATAAAATTAATGGAGAATTACACGAATTAAGTAATGAATTAAACCGATGATTGTAGAACTTGATAATCTGGCCCAAAGGGAGCGCGGCTTAAAACTTTCTGATTGTGAGCTTTTTAACTTTTTAGCCAGCTATTTGCCGAAACCGGCAGCAAGATAATCCCGTCAAAGCTCTCAGCCAGCAACTTAAAAATTCGCTACAAAGAAGGAGAAACAAAGAGGGAAACAAAAAGGCCCACTTGCGGAATTTATAATTGGGGGTCTTTCATCATTTTGCGAAAATTACTTGAGCCCGTGGAAACTGGGGTGAAATCAACCCCTTTTGGAAATGTCTCAAAGATAATCCATAATTCACGCTAAACACTCAAATACTTAAGTGTTTTAAGTGGAGTTATTTTTTAATTCCAAGTAGCTTGTGACGCAATGTTTGAGTTTTGCTTTCATGTATCGTTAAGCTGATTTAATCTGTTTGATGTTTGTTATTATCGTCCGGGTTAGCTTACACGTAAGTGTATATAAAATCAATCACATTTTGACGCAAGAAGTTTCCAATCAATGTTCCATATTCGATTTATAACATATTAAACTGGTCTACCGTGAAATAGCATGGCATATGCAATTTAGGTAAAAGCCATAATAGAGCGGCGACGCATGTGAGTGTCTAATTGAAACACGTAAAACTCTTTTAATAAGTACTAATGACATTCTCACGAGTACTAACCCCCGTATTTCGCATGTTGGTTGGCTATTTTCCGATCACTTGCTTTCCTTGAAGTACTTTACGCCAAAACAGACGATAACTCATCTATTTTTATGCGCCACTAATTTATATCTACTTTAAATTGTGCACATGTTCACAGAAAACTTTCAAATAATAATCGTAAAAATCAACCGTATTCCCCATGGCAACCTCATTGCTCAAACATAAGTAGTTTTTGTGCGACAACTTTAAAAAAATCTTGGCAAATGTTCGTGATTGTCCAACTAATTTATAGGGGAGAGTGTTGTACTTTGGGACAAAACGTCCAAACGCTCTTTATGGCCGTAGGGCTAAAATTGCCACAAAGATTTTTAACGATAGTACAAAAACCACACCATTCAGTTGGTCAAGAAAATTTTTGGAACAGTCTATCACACGCCCTTTTGGAGAGTCCCAAAGTTCAAGCAGCTAGGAAGATTTTCGTGAATTATATTTTAATTTTCGGTTGATTTACAGATTTCTCTGTGAACGCACATGCTCCCAAGTAAATGCTTTTAAGCAAGTAATGACTTTTAAGTCCAGTCGCGATAAATTCAAAGTCCAGATAAAGTTGTATCCAGAAAAACTAATGGAAACAAAGGAAAAAGCAAAATAATAAGTGAAACTTGTGAAATAAACGAATTCGAAGAATAATGAAAACAGTTTTTGAGAGTTCAGACAACATGGATGACAAAGCCCCTGTCCAAGATTCCATTACCGATAAAGAGAAATATTTGGAAAAATTGTTTTGAGAGGAAATTACAGAAAAATGCATGAGTCAATTGAAAATATGAGCCTGTACATTATTTCAATTGTTTAACACAGTTTTAAAATGTGCGGTAAAAATTTGAGGTAAACATCTCAGAAACTGATGAGTTAAAACAGAAAAGTAAAAAAGCATTTTTACTTTCAACACCCTGAATCTCGAAAACGAAACGTTTGCGGATTTATGTTTGTTGGAACCTTCAAGAAAAATTAAAGAAGATAAAAATGAGTAGAAAATGTCCGTAAAAGTGAGTTTAGTCGCTCAATTCAAATTTGCGCAACTGATCTGACCGAAAATTTGGCGTTTACAAGCTCAGTTCAATTTGCACAGATGAAAGGTGAAAAGCACTCAAAATTGCATTTGTTGTCAACTGCACCGAAAATTACCTACAGGAACTAAGTATGTTCGACATTGTTATACATTTTAACTTTTCAAGAGCAAAATTTACAACAAAATATTGCTTAATGGCAAAGTTCGAAGTGCTTCTTAAAAAGCTAATATTTTGGTAAATAAATTCAAAATTGGTTTTAAACATGTCCTTTTCCCAGTTAAAAGAACTGTCGAGCCATCTTGGCTAGGCGAAAATATATTTACCGCATAAAACAATTAACAAATTATGCTTTAACAAGTCCTCCTTCCATGGTGCTTATTATACAATGGATATCCAATATTTGGTTTTTGTCACTGCTTTATGTACTGCCTTTTATTGTAACTCAGAAAATATTTTTATCAGCTTGTAAATTTTATTACCGCCAGTAACTTATCCATATGTGTCAGACAGTTTTATCACCATCAAAGTTTATTAATGCATAGATAAAGCTTTTAGTATAGGTTTTACTAGCACATTAATTAGAAAATGGGAAGGACTTGGCAAAATATGGTAATAGAAAGGGCGTTGAATCGGAAAAATTTACGGAGAATCAATGCATATCACGTTTTTTAATATCCGTATTCATTCTGTTTGATTCTCCTCGTCCATTATTGCCGAGAATTAAATGAAAATCAATGAAACTTGCTGCCAAACAACTACAAGTAATTTATGACGAAAAGACCTTGTTCCTAAAAATAAACTCCCGATGCTAAGGAAAGAAACCGCTGGTCAAAACCCAATTTTGGTTCATTGGGCCATACCTAACAACCTCCTCGCTTTCAACTAGCTGTCTTTTGAAAAGAACCAACCGAAAAGAAATTTCTTTAAATTAATTTCGCTTGAGTAAATCGACAAAGGTCTCTTTCTGCATTTGACGAAAAATACTAAGTAGATATTAATTGATGGCGAGATGAAACAGGTTTCTCTGGTCGAATTATACATTATTACACCTCGTCAACAACGGATCTTTTGTAATTATTTTTTATTGAGTCAGTATTCAAATAATATCTCTATTATACGTGGAAGCCATTTTTTCGGGTCGAATTAAATAGCTTAAAAACAGAACCGAATGTGAGTTTTTCGCTTTGATCTTTTAGCTTTAATAAATTGATGCAAAAAATGAGGTTGAATTTATAATTAAATTTCGACTACTTTAGTGTTTATCTATTTTTTATTCGTCCCTGGATATCTCGATTAAAGCTTGATGGACCATTATATGAATCATAAAGCTTTGCAATAATTGTCTAGGGAATTTCAGTTTAATTGCCATTAACGATGTCAATTTTTGGTCGCTTGAGTTACAATAGTAATTAAGTAGAGTAGTTGAATAAATGCTTGTTTGAGCTCTTGTTAAAAGTGTAAAATTCGAGTAAATTTTATTTTTACCACTAAGGAGAAGTTTGTAATTTGTAAAAATAAACCTTTCGCTTTATACACCATGAAACAATGCACACACATATGAAAAAATATCCACAAATTTGTAAAAAACAAAACGATCCCTTTAAAAATTACTTCAGATTTACAAACTTCTGCTGTTTTTTAAGCACACTTTGTTTCGTCTTTGTGATAAAAATTACTTGCCTACCCAGACCCTCAGAACGAGGGTTATTGATAGAAGACTTGCTTATATCACTTTATGTATACATAAAAGTTCAATAATAAGCCTTAACTATTTCGAAATTTCCTGTTTTTTCCTTATCTCCGATGATTTTTCTCTCTATCAAGTGCCCTAACAAATATTTGTTAAAGTGCACCATTTTTTCTGCTTCTGTAAACAATTGCATTCTTGAACAGTCTTGAGTCAATTTTACGAGTATGAGCCAAAGTGCCGGAAGTTTAAATGTGCTCACAATTAAATTCTATTCAATTACAGTTAATGAGGCGCTGGCGATGAGCAATGTACGAAAAATGTCCATCGTGTTTGGTCATAATGTTGGAAACTTCCAAGTTATTATTGCTGGAATAAAACATCTTCTGCATCACGCTTATTCAATTCGATCAGAACGAAATTTTATTGCATGGATTTTTCAATGTTTGCTAAGTTGGTTTTGCAATTATCTGAAACTAGTTTGGTAGGATTGTTAGGTTCAAGTTAAAACCCAATCAATATTACAGCGTCATTATTTAAAACGGCTTAAAATTGCGTGTGGCTTCAGCTTAAAACTAGGAATAAACACACGAAGTAAATGAAAAGAAATCTTGCGTGAACAGTGCAAGATAAAAAACGATATTTCACTTCTTTGATTTTTACACCTGCTCGTTGGCAAATACATTTGGAAAGCAAAAGTATTTATTTGTACAGTTGTGAATAATTGTTTAAATAAATAAATACATTCAGCTACTGAATATCCACTATGTTATGTAACACATTTCCCGATACTAAATAACTACCTACTGTTACTACGGATTTGCTTCGAAAAAACCCGAATAGTTCGTTAAATAACGAATGTAGTATTAATAGTTAATAGACCATAAGTGCTTGTTAATGTATTTTTACCAGATTGATCGATTGGACCAGTTAAAGAAGAAAGCGCGCATAATTCTCGACCAGCTTTATTGCAAAAGTTAATTATTGCAATTAATTGACTCCATCAATAAAAATTGCAATGCATCCAGATTTTTTGCCTCCAGAACACAGTTCAGACAACACAAAACATTAAAAAAATTTATTGAGAATTTTGAGTATAGATTTTACGAGAACTGATGTTGTGAAGAGACTCGGAATAGTTCTGTGATAAAAGTCTTAAACGTTTGGGATAAAGTCTTTGGGAACTCAATCAGAAAGTAGAATTTTGGTACATTAACTCCCCCTCAACCGATTAAAATGACAAATTTCTAGATTCATTGGTAAAATATTTTTTTAATGATTGCCGAACAATTATTTTTCTACTTCTTACTGCCGTACTCCTACACAACTCCTTTACCAACAATTTTACTTCGCCCTGTATAGAGGGTGTTTGCTAAGTTGCTCAAGTCGCTCATCTGTTTACGCGGGTTGAATTATCATTGATTTTAAACGTATTTTATTATTTAATTAAAAAGAACAAAATTTTGTAACAGACCGGTAACCGCTCAGAATATTTCAATGCAATTTTAAGGGATTGGAGAGCCAAAAACCTACTCATTTGCGTGAAAATGCGTGTTTAGTTTCACCATGACAGTGAGTGTCCAAAAAAAAAAAAATTTTAAGGATTTTTTAAACGAGAGCGCAACCTCAGATGTGATTGAAGATGAAAAAAACCCTTACTGATGTTAGCATTGGCGGTAATAAAATTGCTACAATGCAAGTGCACAATACCTGCTATTTTTAAACTTAAATTAATTAAAACCCAATTACGCTATGCAATAAATCGATTTAAAATTTTTTACTCGAGAACGGCTCTCGTCGTACAATTAAAAGTCGGGGGGCCTTTTATCTTTCAGATTGAACAGGAACTTGAACAATAATTGATATTTTAAGAAAAATCGACGGCGGATCATTTTTTAAAATGTTTGTTCGAGTTGCAACTGTCCGCTACAAACAGAATATTTTGCACTAAACAACGGGTTTTCGAAAATTAATATACATTTTTTATTTGCTGAACATTTAACGTTCAGTAAGAACAAGGTGTTATTTAAGTACGTAGCCAAAGGTCAGAAGATTCCCTGAATAGTTCCGAAAATTATTCTTTTTAAATACACAGGCTGTTCAGTAATAAGGTTAAATAATTAAGTTCAAAGAGCTTCGTGCAATTTTTTTGCTAAATGGAACCAAGTGGTTTTTATTTTTTAACTCGAAAACTATGCGAGATGCGAAGAAAAGTCGAAAGACAAAAAGTTGTGCTGGAAGCTGGTTAATTCGACATAATAAAATAATTCGCCAGAAATCAGTAGCGCACATTTTTCTGTCAAAAAGCGGCCATGTTGCCCTCCGGGGCGCCACTGGGTTTAAGAGTTTTAGGAAAATTAGCCGCTCTTCTATAACTACTGGTAACACAAAAATACCTTGCTGATTATTTTACTTACAAAAAACCGTTTTTTTTTTCAACACTATTTTCTTAAAATCCCTGAAAGAATGATCTGAAGTTTAGCTGCGTACTTAAAACTGAATTAATTCAAAAATGCATATACGATTTTGTGCTGCTGAAAATGCACTTCTGCTGGGATCACCCTCAATAGCCAAAACTTTTCAATTGCAATTTTTTTAAAACAAAAACTTAAGTAATTGTATTAAAGGGTGTTTGCAAATAATGGGTTTTCTATTATGATTGATTCCTTTGGGTGCTGATACGAGCGCTGGGTCAGCACTAAATAATTTTTTGCCCCCAAAGTTAAAATATTTCGAAAGCTGTATGGTATGATATTCAAATTTTATAGAATAAATTACAGAATGGCGTGTGTGTTCACGTTGAATTTTAATGTCGCAGGAAAATTATAAGATCGCTTATACGGCGTATTTATATAGGACCTTTGCGAAGGAAAAATAAACGTTTAAGCATTATTCATAAGGCCCCAGTTCTACAAATGTTTTTTTGTTTAATCGAGGCAAATATACTGATCCTGATATTGGAATAAATTCGGTTAGAAGTGAATTTGTTTGAGATTTTGGTGCCGACAGCATGAACATTTTGTTCCGCTCGTAGCTTTCTGATGAAATAATTCGTTTTTGTAGAGATCTTGTTTCATCGTATTATTGTCGATGGTTTTAATTAGGATTGGAACCTTATTTGCGTCGTGACTTTGAAATTTCAAATTAATTAGATAAGATTAATTTCCTCTAATAGTATCACGTGCCTTGTTCCACGGGGGTATTTATAAGGCTGCAAAATGTATTCCTAAATTTAATAAACAATGTGGTGTGGATGAAAAAATCCCAATGAGGCAAGATAGGTGTAAGAGATGTTATCTGGAAGGCAATCGATTTGTTTATCGCAGAAAATGGGTTTTTGAGATTGCCATTCATGAATCATTGCACAGGTAGATTATAATTTCCCAGAAAAATTCACAATAGTCCCTGGAATCATTATTAATGCATTATCTATCAGTTTTACTGTTAATTCCCCAGTTGGCTTCCTAATGATGAAAACGAAATACTAGTGGGTCATAACATTTCTTTTAAAATCATTGAGTCATTGGCCGCCTACGTCAGCAATGATTAGTAAATGCAAATAAGTGTGTAAGCAAATAATTAATGTAAATACAGAATCAAAAGCAGTTGACAATAAACCACCTGCCACCAGAAGTTGGTCTAAATTAAGGTTAATTCGAAGTATGAATAATAATTACCGGGCCCCATGAATAATATTTGTTAAATGTAATACTACTGCATAATGGTAACAGCGAGCTTCATTTTTAACTCGGTCGGTGGCAAGGCCAAAAAGAAATCGGAGGTGGAGACGGATAAACTTAGTAATAACTCTACAGATGTTAATTGATATAATCGTTCATTTGTCTTCAGCTATTGATAGTAGAAAAGGTCATGAGCAGTTAGTTTATTTATTCAACATGAAAAATACTGTGACAATAACGAAGATGAAAAGATAGCGAAACGGAAGTGACGTCTCAACTTAAGGAAACGTACTGATTAATTGATCAATCGATCACCCAGAATAATCGAATGCTTCGAGTATTTTACTAACTCACAAGTGAAAAAGTCAAGAACCTTCGTATCAGCCAGGGTCAATTTATGGTGATTCAATCATTGACTAGCGTGGAAAACAGTCCTAAGTGCCATGGATTTACATTCAATTTTTGCAATTGTACCCATGTAAATGACCCTAGGCAAAGCCGTGAAACAAGGTTGCCATACTAAAATTATACATATTAACTCCATTTTTTATGATTTTGTTTTACACGTCCATTCAATTCGTGAATATGTCTGCTTATCAGTAATAGATGAAATGAAAACTCGGAACTTATTGCGCACGCTTCGAAGTCGGCTCGGCACGAGACGCGCGATGACCAATTTAAATCCAAATATAGTTAACAATCGATCATTAACATCTATAATCTTCATATTTTTATAATATAATCAAACTATTGGAAATTATTAATTGTTTGAGGCATTTGGATCCCATAACGAGTTTTGGAATAACTTTTTCTTTGAGTATTTTTTGATTGAACCGCCAAACTTACTAGTGAGACTTAAAATCAAAATAGTTCATTTTTCACATGTTGCCTTCTAAATTTTTAGAGGTTAAGAATTTCTGATAAAACCTGATTATTCAAAGGCAGACCTAGAGACGCTTTATCGAAACGGTCATTACGGCTAAACCGATATTTCCGGCCGCTTCTGATTTACGCGCTTTCAAACTTCGTCAAATTCCAATTTTTCACATTTTCACTTCAAACTTTATAGAGGTTAGGAAATTTAAAGCAAAGAATAGGCCTGGATTAGGGCTAAACTATTATTTTCAGCCGTTTCTGAGTTGCGCGCTTTAAAACTTCATTATTTTCCAATATTTTCACACTTTTGCTTCCAACTTTCTAGAAGTTAACAATTACTGAAAAAATTAATGAGGAAAAGGCAGGTCTCGAAATGCTTTCTCGAAAATATCCTTAGGGCTAAATCAATATTTTCAGCGGTTTCTGAGTTGCGCGCTTTAAAACTTCGTTATTTCCCAATATTTTCACACTTTTGCTTCCAACTTTCTAGAAGTTAACAATTTCTGAAAAAATTAATGAGGAAAGACAGGTCTCGAAATGCTTTATCGAAAAGGTCATTAGGGCTAAACTGATATTTTCAGCCGTTTCTGAGTTACGCGCTTTCAAACTTCGCCAAATTCCAATTTTTCACATTTTCACTTTCAACTTTATAGAGGTTAGGAAATTTAGAGCAAATAATAGGCCTGGAAACGCTTAATCGAACAGGTCATTAGGACTAAACTGATATTTCCAGCCGTTTCTGAGTTACACACGTTGAAACTTCTGCGATTTTCAATATTATTACATTTTTGCTTCTAGCTTTTTAGAGGTTAGAAATTTCTGCAAAAACTTGAAAAGGCCGGTCTGGAAACGCTTTATCGGAAAAGTCATTAGAGCTAAACCGATATTTTCAACCATTTCTGAGTTAGGCGCTTTGAAACTTCGGCGATTTCCAATATTGTCACATTTTTGCTTCTAACTTTCTAGAGGTTAGAAATATCTGCAAAAACTTAACGAGGAAAAGGCAGGTCTCGAAACGCTTTATTGAAAAGGTCATAAAGGCTAAACTGATATTCCCAGCTGTTTCTGAGTTAAGCTCTTCTAAACTGCGGCGATTTTGTATATTTTTACATTTTTGCTTCGAGCTTTTTAGAGGTTAGATAGATATATTTTAATAAAACTCACATAGTGAATTACAGGGCTAAACCGATGTTCCCACCGTTTCTGAGATACGCTCTTTTAAACATCTACAACCCTTGAAGTCATCACATTTTTGCTTCTAACGTTTCAAGGGATATAAATTTTTGCAAAAACCTCAATACTGAAATACAGTTCTGCAAACGCTCTATCAAAAACGTGTTTATGTCTATTAAGAAATTTTCAACCGTTTCTAAGATATTCAACCCGAAACCCTTTTAATGTCCCTAATCGCACAATAAACACAATTTTCTACACTGAAAAATTCTTCTAAACTGCTAATAAGCAAAAATTGCGTGAAGAATTGATACATTTTGCATTAATATTTTTAAAGCTTTTATACGCGAAAAAACAACGCCAATTTCTACCTGCAAAAATAAAAAAAACATACTATGTATATAAAAAATATAAAAACCATTCGTAAAAATGAAGCGCTTAAACCAACTGTGGTCTGACTGAATTTAGTCAACGACTATTTAAAAAACATTTATGAAATGTATTCATACTCGCTGTAAAATATAAATGTTATATGAATTAACATGCATCAGTTGAGTAAAAGGCAATGGACAAAGCGTTTGACGTTAGAGCGCATTCGACTTTACAAAGCAGGAAAACCGTATTTACCTTGAAATAAAAAAAAAGGAAATTTGTAATTAAAAATCGGACAAATGGCGGGCTTTGATGTGACTTGTTTTGCGGAAAACCAGGACACCTTTGTCTCGTTCACAACGCTAAAACTGTTAGAGCTTTCAGGTGCAACTGATTGAGTAACTTTTGTATATGCTGAATTAAAAATTTGCATACAACTGAAATTGTCCGATGTTTCAGCTTGGAATGGACACATGGTAAATCGAAAATATGCAATGATTTTTTTTTGGGCAATTGAAATTGCTTAGGGCAGGTTTGCTTTTCTTTTCCTCCTTATTTTTTAATTGTAAATAATTTTGCAATTTTATCATACGATTTTGATACTTTTCCGATTTTTCAAGAGTAATTTCAAATTTTTAGCATTTTTCTAGGGCTTCAATTATCGGTTGTTTATTTTTAATTTTTTATGATCATGTTGGGTATTGTCTGTAAAAGCGCTGATGAATGACGAATTTGAAAATTAGTAGAAATCGTATTAAAATACATGTTTGCTAATGCTAATTGCTAAGTTGGTTAATCAAAAAAAGTCGACGAAATCGAAATTTTTATATATTTTTAGTAGTGTATAGAAAATTCTAAGCGTCCTCAAAAATTAAAATTATGTCATTTGGTAGCAGGTTTGGGACTGGATTGAATCTCATTTTATTTTCTGCAAGCCGACGTTTCGAGCCTTTACACAGTGTCAAAAGGGTCGCCTATTTTTAGAAAATGAAAGACATTCCAATTTAGTCCCAAACCCCCTACCAGGCACACAAAATGAAAATCCTATTAAATATTTCGCGACTGTCCAAGCAGGACAAGAAGCTTGATAGCAAATATTTCGATTATGTAATAAAGTAAACATTTAACTAAAATTTGTTTAATTTTTTGCAGTTCTCGCCCTTGTTTTATACATCAGTATATTCACTAAACGGGGTAGTCAAATGTTTTCAATAGAGAAACAACATGCCTGCAGGTGCTTGTGATATTTTGCGTCGCTTTTAAATTATCTAGTCATCGGATTACATTTCGCATTCCAACACTTTGATTAACAAGGAGGAACATTCGACGTTATCGAGTCACTTGATAATTTTAAAAGTTTATTAGGTTGACGTCCAAAAGACACCAAGCGAAAAATGCACGAATCTCAAAAACTACTTTGAAAATATACATACTTTTTCACGTTTTACCTACAGAAAATTTTAATTTCGGGGAGATTTTCCGGCTTCTTTTAATTAAATTTGTGTCAAAGCAAGGCAATGGGTTTACCATTAGATGTATACCATTAGATGGATATTTCCCTAGCTAATAGCACCAAATGATTCATAGATTTCTAAGAAACGAAATGCACCATCTGGCCACCTGTTCGACCGTTCTATTTATTTAGGGCCAAGGGAGGCCTTTTTCCTTGGTATATGTGATTTATGTGCGCCCAAGTATTGTTCTTCTGTCTTTTCGGCTGCCAGGGAGAACCGGGAACGAAAGAATTACAAGGCTGGAAACAACTATACGGGGGTTTCGACAAAATGCTCAAATAATTAAATCATCAATCTGGGAGATATTTATTGAGAAGTTTGCAGACATATTTTGCATTTTTTACAGGATTAAATTCTGTTAAATATAACATTTTCCTGCTGATCTACGCGTAAACTTTTCTCAAATCATATATCCAACTTGGCTACTGTCCTTAGTTATAATGCATTTATTAAACACGCGTCCCTACTTGTAAAGAAACAGTTTTTTTTTAAATAAAATTTTTAGTATCAAATAACTTTTTTAAGTGAACCGAATATAAATAATCAAACACCGTATGAATCGGCAGACCCTTGTACAAATGGTGTTGTGTTCAGTTACTGTAAATTTCCAATGGATTATTTGGGTGGCATCGCCCACTGTTGGACCGCGTCTAATCGCAGGATTTTGTCACAATGGGTACTTTGGTGTAAATTAAGCAAAATTTCGTCAATTTTTCTCGACTAATCCGAGCCTTTTATGGTTTGAGCGAAAAACGCAAGAGAGTTTGAACAGCGGTGTAAAATAACACACATTGAAGTAATTGATTTTAGCGTCCAACCAATCGTCTTTTGAGAATTGTTTATAAAACCAGAAGATTTTTTTGCAATTAGAAACGGATTCCATCACAACTAGTGAAAGCGCCGTTTAGCATATCGGAAATTATGCACTTCAAATATTTACTTAATTTAGTAGTGCTCTCACTTGAAAGTTCAAACTAAACTGGCTCTTTTATATCTTGAATAAGGCCTTAGACTATAGCTGGATAATAGAAATTTATCACTCTTGTCATTTCCTAAAAGGGTGTCGTGTTTGTACGGTTAAAAGCCCCGACTATGCCACAGATTTCCCAAGTTTCGGCACTTTACTTTATAACTAATTCATGAAAGCAATGTAATTATTCCCAACTTATCTAAAACGGTTTCAGACCTAATGAAAATCACTTAACCATTGAAAATGTCCTAGAATAGCGGTAATGTCGCCAACATTAAGTTTAATTGCGATTCTACACAACATGCAAAAGATTGTAATAACACAGTCAACGTGCATGATAAGAAAAATGATAATTACAATGAGTCCATCATAAATTCTTTATTTATAGATCAGCGGAATTATCAGCTTCGAATGATTTATATGGGACTTTCTGCATGTAGGCGTTGAAAATTTATAAACTTTTTTGTCAGGAGATTCTGCAGAAACATTTGTTTTTGTTAAACCTTCTTCAGATGTCCAGTACACTTTGATAAATGATCACGAAACAAATGTTTGAGTAGAAGAGCTTGGCAGGCCATTGTTGTAATTGAGACCACAACAGGTTCGGTTGTTCGATTATTTTTAGGCTCCTAATGTTACCTTAATGGCTTCTTTTATATGTATCTTAAAATGATTTGAAAACTTACCATTAATGTGAAACTCATTACTTCAGCAATTTGCGTGACAAGCCATACTTCACTAGTTAAAAGCAAAAGTAATCTAGTGAATGTATGTGCATTTGAAAGTGTTTTATATAAAATTTTCGACAGTAGAAAATGCCAATAACGAGCCCTTTAACAGAAATTGAACGCAGTGCGTAATCGATATCGCAAAATCGCATGTGCACACTGAGGACTTTCCTAGAGCCACACATGCGCATCCTCAAGATTGTTTACCACTTCATTGTTGTACTTATAATTATAAGTGTAGTTTCAGTTAAAATCGCAGGTTAGCAGAGTTTTAAAGCGGGCGGATTTGAAGGCTAATGTATTTGTTCATAACATAGGTAAATACCCACAACTGCAAACGACTGAATTCAAGTGGAATTTATATTAACAGTCGATATGTGAATGCAATAGTTTGTAGGAAAATACGATGATGATTATGCGTTTTTTTATTTGGAATGGTTAGTGTAAATTTGTAGTTAAATAGTTTAACTAACATGAATAAAATAATGTCTCAAAGTCTGGACGAACATTCTCATTATAAGTCTAAACCCGTCGTTAAAATCTCGTATATTTCCACTAAAGCCATCTGAATGCTGAAATGATTTCAAATCCGAGATAACTATTTGTAGACATCTAAAGGTACCCGCTTCACCCATTTCCGGCAGTGACACTTATTGATGTTTGGACTTTTCTATAAGTTTTCGTAATGGAAGCTAATTGAAATTCATTGTCGAATGCCATGACCGACTTAAAGATTTGGTTCACTCGGATAATTTTACTGTGAAATTGCGAATTTACCAGTTTAAATATGCCATACGGTCGTGGTGTCATAATTTCCCCGGTTAATAACAAAACTTGGGCTTATTCACGCAAGAGATAATATGCAAAATATCGAAAATACCACAGCAAATCAGTGTGCTGTATTTATATTCGTCTACAAACTAGTGAAATGAGTAGGCCTAAAATATTTATGTAATCCTGTTGTAAATTGTGACATAAACACGTAGATCAAATAATGTTTCGAAAAGGAATAAAACATACAGTCCGTCGGTGGCAACTTTCAAATGCCTGAGTTTTAACTAGCGCTGCAATAATACTATTTGGAGACAACATTAGCGAAAACCTTCATTGTCTGTTTCCGGCTTTATGAAAGTTGACGCCAACTGAAATTTCATTTTAGTTGCAGCTGTGTAATTAAAAGTTTGTTAATCACCGGAATTATTTCAGCAAACGCAAAAGCCAAATAAAACAAGCCACACTGCATTGCGCACGCACTGACTCGTGCACGTGCAGGAGTGGCGCAATCGCAATTGCATTAAAACTTTATTAAAGCGACGAGGACAGAGCAAATCGACTGGATTAAAGAAAAAAAAAATTGAGAAAAGTCGAATTTAATGAGTATGATATAATTGCAAGAATATCAAATGTACAGAATCCGGAACAGAGGAGGTATGAACCATTCAACCTCAACATTTCCTACGGCTTTTGCGCACATAAACAGTCTCTGAATGGTTTCTTCGCATTTGCATTGTATTACGAAGATGTTTTGGTTATAAAAAATATTCACATATATACAGTGCGCCAGAAAAGTTGCAGTGCAGGAAACAAGTTATTTCTAGTGGAACCCCCTATATCTGATTGTACTTTGGGAAATCTTGTATACATTTCTATGACATTTTGTTCTAACAAATTTGAATGAAAATGGATTAGTTGTTTAGTTATTTGGGTTAAACGATGAAAATTTTCATGGTGTTGATAAATCGAAAAGTTCGCCGTTGCCTTTAGACACAAAAATTTTAAATTTGACGAGACAAACGACTGATGCTATATTAATATTTAGTTTGCAAAATATTTGCCTTTGAAACTACAGGGTGGTCATAATAATCGTCCAAAATAACAGATTTTCAAGCTCAAAACTGTCATTTGTTCAGGATAAGAACAGCTTTCACTTTGGCTTAATACTTCTTATCTACTACAGATCTTTTATAATTTTAATGCTCTTTTTTAAATTTTTCTAATGACCCCCACCCCTTCATTCTTCTTCATAGAAAATAAAAGACTGAATTTCTACTACATGACTACATCTACATCCCTCTGACTTGATAGCTGGATCCGCCGCTGCTCAATATTCAATCAATCAAATCTAAAACTTCTTGAAGTCAAGACTTTTTTCAGAAAACTGCCAACATTTCCTCATCGATGGTTCACTTTCTAAAAAGGTCATTCAGTCTCTGGAATGATGTAAAAATGAGTGTTTTTGCTCATTTTGCTTCCGAGAAATTAGCAAAAACGGGACGGAAAAGATGAACTTTTGGGATAATCTTGCACCTAAGTGTCTGATATTCAAATTTCGCTTTCTGGGTCAAAACTACTCGAATTTTCTTACTCATGTTGTGATGACTGAATCGCATTTTCAATTCTCCATCCAACGATGCCAAAACGAATTCGGTGGCTCGAATGGTTCTTGAGAAACTTCGAAAAAAGCAGCGTCATGTTCAAGTGGATTTTGCAACTCAAAAAAAACCACGCAAATGTAAAACTTCTTGAATTCAAGCATTTTTTGAGAAAACTGCCAACATTTCCTTATCGATGGTTTACTTGCTAAAAAGGCCATGTATTTCTCTCTAGAATGATGTACAAATGAGCGTTCTTGCTCATTTTGCCTCCGAGAAATGAGCAAAAACGGGACGGAAAACATGAAATTTTGGCA
>NW_026017110.1:58104808-58115438 GCF_020466585.1 Dendroctonus ponderosae | reverse complement strand
GGTTCACTTTCTAAAAAGGCCATTTATTTCTGTCTAGAATGATGTACAAATGAGCGTTCTTGCTCATTTTGCCTCCGAGATATGAGCAAAAACGATACGACTTTTTTGGGAACAATGCCAACATTTCCTGATCGATGGTTAGTATCAATATTCAATCAATCAAATCTAAAACTTGAAGTCTTGAAATCAATACTTTTTTGAGAAAATTGCCAACATTTTTTTATCGATGGTTCACTTTCTAAAAGGGCCATTTATTTCTCTCTGGAATGATGTTGAAATGAGCGTTTTTGTTCATTTTGCTTTCGAGAAATGGGCAAAAACGGGACGGAAAACATGGAATTTTGGCATAATTTTGCACCTAAATGTCTGATATTTAAATTTCGCTTTCTGGGTCAAAACTACTTGAATTTCCTTTTTATTAGGTTATACAGGGATATAACTATACAGGGTATATAATAAAATATAAATATTTTTAAAATGTGCGCGTATTTTTTAAACGTAAAGGTACTATTTACAATATGGCGAAGAGAATTTTGAAGCAAATAATACCGGGTAAGCGTAAACTTACTTTTCTCTATCGTTGGGACACCCTGTGCAGAGGAAAAATTAAAAGAGACGGACTTATGGAAAAGAGCAAAGGGAAGGTGACGAATGGAAAGTGTTGCCAACAACAGATTGCACAATGGACGATATAAAATGTACAAGAACTAATGGGGTTTGCACACTTGTAAAAAATTCCAAACTAGATCTTGAACTGGAATCTTCACAGAAAAGAATGCGAAGTATGTCAAACAAAGGGAAATCCCGGAAGAGACAAAAATGATCTTTACAGGCAAACTAGAGGAAGATTTCGCCAGTTCTACAGAAAAGATCAATTTCATATGAGCCTTCAAACAATTCCATGGATCCGGCAACGAAAAACGCACAAAACCTGTTTTTACCTGTCCAATTCTTGGAAAAATTCTTCTTTGGGTTAGTAGAATGGGCTTTGATACAATACGTGCATTTGCTACAGTCTTGGCTTTAAATAGATGGACGAGATGTTTTCAATGTACTGAAGCTGAAAAATGAGCTTTTGATAATGGGACACAATTTCAATACAAAAGGTAAGACCTCGGTGTAATATTCATATTATGGTATGTAATGTTACTCTTGATATAAGATTGTAACAGTACCCAATTATTATGCTGCGGAATTTTAACCGTGGGAAGTTTGTTTTGCATCACATTCTAGTGGGGCAATGTATTGCTATTAACAAATGTGGTGTAAACAAAAAACCTCACAGTTCATTGAAATTACATGCTGCTATCTGGAGAATTACATAGTGCCGTATCTAGCTGGATATCATTGATCCAAGCCGCACTGTATGAAATGTAGTTAAAGTAATTACACTTGGACATTTGTCTGGCAATATAAAATCCAATAAAGATCCAAACTTAATTTATTATTCATCTGAAAATCTATTCGTGTTAGTTTACGATTTGAATGAATCAGGGACGTATCAGGATTTCCAATCCAGACAAATTAGACTGCAATAATGCAACTGTTCATTCTATTGCATCTGTTGACAAAGACTCGACTCTGCATTGTACTGTTTATTAACAAGTATCGATTGTCAAGGCTAGACTAGTTATTTTTTCCAAAGTGATAACGTCAGTAGCGATAACAGTGATGAAAATGTGGGAATTATCAGATTATCCATACATTTGTAAATGCCAAGAAAATTAAATGGGAAGCTATTTTCAATATCGGCATTAACCTGCCATAAGTAAATAGAAACTATGTTTACAAATGGTAAAAAATTACTAACAATTCAAAATAGATTAGGCTACATTAGCTGGTTGGTGTTGTGTAGATAAAATGCTGCAAACAAGGTCGGCTTCGAATAACATATTAATGATAATCGATTATCGAAGAATATACAGGGCGGGTTTTTTTCGATGGCTAGTACAGGAATCCTGGAAACTACAGCAGATGCAACGAAGGTTAAATGGATAAATAATTGGAGGTTTCGAGTAGAGCGGTCTTTCCGATTTTTCATATTTTCAACTGCAAGATAGATATTAAGGGTGGGAAGTTTTCAAATTATCTTAAGATTTGGGTGAATTATTGAAAAAAATTAAAATAAAATGTTAACTTTACCCCGCTGTATCTCAAAATCGAAGCCGTTTTCAATCAATGTTTAAAGGATATTTTCATCTGAAAATTAGATTTTCTATCGATAGTTAGTTAAATCCTGCGACTCAACCTGTATATTCATTCTGGACTGAGGAAGGTTTATAAGGGTACATTATCGATAATTTCCCTTTCATTAACTATTGATCCTACAAATCCTTAATCAATAGGACGTTTCGACTAATTTTTCCTACTTTGATGTCCTAATCAAGCGAGGAATACAAAACGAATTAACCGATATAAAAAAAACTTTCTAACAACATTTAAATGTACCATGTCTGAATAAAAATGAATCATCTAATTAAAATAATTATTCTTTACCTACGATTGAACCGTTCTTATAAGGCGCGCTTACTAGGAGACTAAATTTATGAAGTGAAAATAAACGCCATTGACCAGAGGAAAGTTAAAACTAATTGGAAACGGTTTTTCAGTTGCATATTGGAAAATCATATAGTTTTAACAGCTTTTGCCGTACAAAGAGGGTTTTTAAATTTAAGTTAGGCTTTCACGGTTACTGCTTGAAACTGGTGAATTTTTCGGGATTTTAGGCCGTCGTGGAAACAATATTTTCCTGACGTTTCGCTAGCTCAAGTGGATTGCATCTTCAGAAATGGCTGTTCGACAATCAGATTCTTTTTTTACACAGGGTTGGCTTTAGATTAACGAATTTACTTTTGGAGATTTGGAATCTCGCCCATGTCCTAAACCCCCAATGTTTTTTTGTTTAGAGTTGCTAGACTAATGAAAAAATATGTGTGTAATCGGGAAAATGAAAGCACAAAAATAAGTTGAAAAGTTCACATAAAGGTATGTCGTCTAAATACTTCGTTTCAGAAACGGGGTGTTGAAATTATAACTTCAATTTTAACTTTTGCAGCTTTCCAGGCAATCACCTAATTATAATTCGTCTTTTTTGCTAATTCCTTATTCGACTTTGAAACTGTAGACTTCCAAGTTATCTGCAAAAGAATTACTTAATTCTCTTGCAAATTTAACTGACTTTTGCATATTTCTATGGGAAAATGATGTATGTTTTTCAGATTATAGTAATTGTTTTGATTAAAAATTATACACACTCAACATAAACAACTTTGATGATCTTCAGAAGCACCCCGAAAAAGTATCGAAAATCCGAAAATGATGAAACAAGCGAAGTGAAGACATTAATGTTAATGATAATTTATAGCGAAAATAGTTGTAGCCAAAATGGGATTTGTTTTCTTAATTAATGTACGATAGACATGTGCTAAATAAAATATACCGATGTGCGTTGGTAATAAACCGCTAAAATCGCTATAAATAACCTTCCATTACCATATATTCCCATCCTGTTATAGCTGAAGATAAAGAATTGTGCTGATTATCCAACAGCCTTATAAACTGTTTTCCTCTTATTCGTTTCCTTAAATTAATAGACGAAAGAACGCGTTCAACATGCTTTGGGTTTTATAACAATAATGTCACAATGCCTTTTAACTTTCACAACATCATTGTCTAAAATATACGGTAAATTCTCACGTGATAAAATAATTCAGGCACAACAGATATATTATCCATTTCCATTTTGCATACTAATTGTACAAGGTGGTTCCAGAAAATTTATGTTGTTTATATTAATAATTAATTGGAATAAAATTCTTTTTTTTGGAGTAAAAGACTGGTTGATACTTGTTTCACACATCGTATGTATAGGCTTACATATTTAGTGATTGGAAAACCGCTTGGAAAGTTTTATTCCTTTGTTTGCTTAAGCAACGCACAAAAAGGCTTCGATTTTCTTTTAAGTGATTAGAGTGATGTGACGTGGAAGTAACAGCACAAAGGCATGTCTATCCTTTAAAAATCGAGAATTATACGACATGAATGAAGTAAAATTCCGCATTTGTAATTTATTATTCAAAGTTGGTCGCATCCTGAATAGACGTTTTTATTTCCAGGTACGCATACTCATTTCTTACTTAGCGATTTGTTTGATTTATCTGACATGAAATTTTAAAAAGGAATTTCCCTTCAGACCATATTTCAATTAAATTTTAATTAATTTAATTGACTACGACCTTCGATGACTTTCGAAGTTGTTTGAGTCTTGAATTTTCGTAATTAAATTTTGAAATTTTCAGTTCGTTTTTAATTAAAATAGTGAAGTGTTGCGCGTTATTTCAACAGCCAGATACTTTCCTTATATCTCACTTGAACATTGTTTACATGATTCATTAACTAGGTAAACGAGATATTCCAATATGATTCATTCCATTCATTGCAGTATTCAAATATCTCATTTAATATTAAGTTTCTAGCTGAGTAAATATTAGTTAGCCAAGTACATGTGTTTGGTGTAATTATTGTGTTACAGCATTATACAGAATACTATGCTTTGCTAGAAAAAAATCCAAAACATTCTAATGTGGATAATTCGAATTGGTTCAAATAAGGAAATCATTTGAACGGAATCCGAGCAAAAATATGTGACAAATCAAAAAACAAATACCAATTCCTGATAATTGCCGCATTTAGCTAGTGGCTTTGTGGTTTCTAAACTGGTGTTCAATTTTTTTTTAATTAATGCCTTCTAAGCATTGCTGGTCGATTAATGGCTCTCAAAAGATCAGTTAATAAATAATATTTCATAATCACTTACCGCATGATTTATCCTATCAGTTTCATCATGGTTGCTGAGCTGCAGGTCTTGTTAAAGGTGATCCTATAACAAGAAATCACATGAAGATAAATCCGGTTATTCCGCAAGTTAATTATTGCTATTTTTAGTAGGTAAGGAAATGTAGGCATGTCTAGAACTTTTTAAATTTCAATAAAATATTGTAACATAATTAACAAAGTAGATGTAGGTATTTAAGTCTCCATAGTCTAACGGGTCAGTATAGTCTTTGAGTTATTCTTCTCATTCTCTCTAATGAAGAATAAACAATATATGGTGGGTTAAAAATCGACTCCACCTACTCAAAAACCGCTTAAAATGGTCTAAAAAGTCGATTATTTCGGATTTGAGGCATGTAGCGTGGTTTGCAATGCTCTTGTTGCATTCGTTGCATTATTTTGATGAAAAGATTCGAAGAAATTTGCAAGACTTGACATTTTCGAAAAAAATCGACATTTCTCTTACGAAAATTTTGGACAAAAATTACAGTTTCACGTGCGGGTTTTTTTAAGCTTAATGGATTATTTCCGATCTGAGCAGCTCCTCGCTATGCATATATAGAGTACTTGTCTCAAGGATAATGAAGATATCGTCGGTTAAAGATAGGACTTGCTTAAAAATCGCCTAAAATAGACCGAAGCCGCAATTTATACCTTCAAAGACGGTTTCTTCAAAAACACATTGCTCTGAATCCTGTTGAGTTGTAAACGTACTTTATACTGTTCAATGAGAATTAGAGTTCTTTTATTGGACGTTTTCAAAACATACTCAGCCGCAATTTTTCCGACATTTTTCCTTAAATTTAATGGCGATTTATTCCTTCAAAGGCGATTTTTTCAAAAATTAATTTTCTGCAATTCAATTTATTCTAAATACCGTTGAGTTAAAAAACGTCCTTTATATTGTTCAATGGAGAATTAGAGTCCTTTTATTGGACGTTTTCAAAACATACTCAACCGCAATTTTTCCGACATTTTTCATTAAGTTTAATGGCGATTTATTCCTTTGAAGATGGTTTTTTCAAAAATTCATAGCTCTAAATTCCGTTGAGTTAGAAAAACGTCCTTTATACTGTTCAATGGAGAACGGGAGTCCTTTTATTGGACGTTTTCAAAATATACACAGCCGCAATTTTGCGACATTTTTCCTTAAGTTTAATGGCGATTTATTCGTTCAAACACGCTTTTTTTCAAAAATGTATACTAACTACTAAAAATATACTCAGTCGCAATTTTTCCAAAATTTTTCATTAAGTTTAATTGCGATTTATTCCTTCGAAGATGGTTTTTTCAAAAATTCATAGCTCTAAATCCCGTTGAGTTTGAAAAACGCCCTTTATACTTTTCAATGGAGAATTAGAGTCTTTTTATTGGACGTTTTCAAAACATACTCAGCTGCAATTTTTCCGATATTTTTCCTTAAGTTTAATGGCGATTTATTCCTTCGAAGATGGTTTTTTAAAAAATGCATAGCTCTAAATCCCGTTTAGTTAGAAAAACGTCCTTTATACTGTTCAATGGAGAATTAGAGTCCTTTTGTTGGACGTTTTCAAAACATACGCAGCCGCAATTTTTTCGAAATTTTTCCTTCAGTTTAATGGCGATTTATTCCCTCAAAGACGGTTTTTTCAAAAATTCATAACTCTAAATCCCGTTTAGTTAGGAAAACGTCCTTTCTACTGTTCAATGGAGAAATGGAGTCCTTTTATTGGATGGTTTCAAAACATACTCAGCCGCAATTTTTCCGACATTTTTTCTCAACTTTATAGTCTAGCGTGATCTACAATGCGCTTGTTCCTTTCCTTGCCGAAGAAATTTGAGAGAACTTATATTTTTCTAACGGATGTTGAACAAAATTTTTCTTCCAATATTCTACTAGTTTTTAAAACTCTTTTGTTACTGTTGAAATGTCACTTTCAGTTTATAAGATGTTCTGAATTTTTTTGTTGTTTGATATGCATATTTTATCCCGATTTCATTAATGTACAAGGTTTTGCTTCCATTTGCCAACGTTTTAGTGAAAAAATTCATCACCAAGGTTTATTATCTAAAAAATGCAAGTCCGACTCTGGATTTGAGTTACATATTGCATGTTTTGGTTTCCTATTCTTTTAGGTTTGAGATTTGAAAATATCCGTTAATTTTATTTTGTTCTGCATTAAAGTCTTTTAATTTATTAGAAATGAGGTACCCATTTGATCCTTAAAAATAGTTCATGTTGACTAATTAAATACCAACTTTATTGTTTAAGAAAAATCCACTCCGAAAAATCCATGGGCTTGAAATAAGGCGATCGAAGTGGCCAGTTTACAGGATCATGGTTTCCAGGTATTTAGGGTTTTTTGTTGGAAATTCTTCAAATTTTGTATTTTTTGGACAGTAAAACTTAGTAATGAAATCAGGAAAAACATGCACTTGAATGATCCGAAAAAAATAAAATTACTGTCGATATCTCATAAACTAAAAGTGCCATTTTATTAAATTTAATATCAATGCGTGCGTAGAGCTTTAAAAACTAATCAAATGTTGTAGATATTTTTGTTTGCAACCCTTGGTCTCGATTTATTTCCCAAAAACTTTTTCGGTATTATTTGGCTTTTCTCTCAGTATTTGCGACCTTAATTTGACAGAGGGATTAGATTTATCGCATTTTTGATGCTGATACCTTTGCCTTTGTATGTGTGATCTGAAATGTTTAGTTCTTATAATTTCTGTCTGAATAGTTTGATGATTGTTACTCGCAAGATTTTCTGTTGTTTTTAGGTTTAGTCGTGTGATCATCTGCCCTGAGGAAGGAAAAATGCTCGACTATTTTACAATTAAACAGTAAAAGTTCATTTTTAGTTTCAATTGGAAAAAACATGTCATTGTGTTGTCTGTGAGTGCCTGAAGCTTTTCTATCGCATCTGCGGTTTTTATCGTGCGTTCTAAGTACAGGGTCGTCCGCATATTGAAATTGAAGGTATTTGGAAAGGGTTAGTTTTGTCTTGTTACGTTTCTCTGAATTTGATTTAAATATTTGTCTAGTTTGAAGTAGCATTCATTTAAGGTTGAAACAATTGCAACATACAAAAATTCAATAGCACGATCATTGTGTCTGGGTGACGCAGAATATTGGAGACGCCAAACTCGGAACTAATGGAATCGATTAAATCTACATAATGTTGCGAAGTAACACATGGGGGTTTTCCCCTTATAAAATTCAGTTAGCCCGAATACCTGACTCTCAAGAATATGATAGCACCTTCGTAACTTTTCAGTCCCTAACCAGATTAGAATGTAACATAAGATTCTTCCAAAGTTGTTAAAATGGAAAAAGTATGGAATATGCAATAAATTTTATAGAAATATTTATATATGTACGTGACGAATTTCACTTGTGAGAATGCTCAATTTCAAATAATTCACTTTTAGTGAACATTGTCGAATATTCTGATGTTGCCTAGATGATGTTTTTGATGCAATAAACTTTCGACGCACCGCAGGAGTTCTCGTAGCTCTAATAAACGTTCAAGCTTTGTTCTTGTCGATATTACGGTTTAAGCTAAGCCCTCTAAGGTAAGCTAGTTGGCAGGATTATGAAACTTTTAATTGAAATTCCAAACACTGGAAACAAGGCGATATTATCAAACAGTTAATGGATTTCACTATCTTTACAAGTATATCTTTCATTGAAATTACAATTTGAATTTCTCACTTAGACACGTGCATGTGGCCTATGAATTTTCTGTTTGCGAGACAATTTTTGGCCCTGATAACCAATTAATTACGTGTATCAAGTGGATATTTCAAGGAATATCTTAAGTTTTTACGCGTTTTTACAGTGCGTCCTACAGAAAAGGTTGTTCGAAATTTGGGGGGATTTTTGATCAGTTTTTACAAAAAATCAGCAATAAAAAGCATATTTTTCTAGGCTTTCTAGGTGATTAGAAAAGGACTAAAATCCAAAAATTGCCACAGTTGAAAAACCTGCTACTCTCACACCCAGGTAAAATGACCACGTACCATTTTGACGGTTCATGTAACCAATTCATTGTGCAATCAATTAAATGTTTTATCCTGGAGATTCCAATGATTATTTTAAATGCGGCATGTAAACCTGTATTTGTCTTTGTTGTATCATTGCACATTTAATCAGCTTTATCGATAACGACGCACCACTAGTCACGCATTTATAGTGTTAACCCAACCCATGATTGTTTCTATATTTTAAATATTTACATACGATACAAAGCGGGAGTTTTACAGGGTGATCAGAAATTTTGTTCTCCTGAAAAGTGAATCATTTTCGTTCTATTTCACCAAACGAAAACATGCCATCTATATAAAGCATAAAGCATCACGCCTGAAGACGGCGGCAACTAGCGAAGGAGAAACGTTAGATATCAATTTGATGCAGCCACTCATCGTTTGCGGTTAATTGCGTATTTACATACCGGGTGGTCCGAAACATCAGTTTAAATGCATATTTAAACTGATTCAACAGCCTGTAACCACTAGGTGTTGAAATATGGAATTTTATTTGGGTTTTTCTCTCCAACTTTTGCAGTTTTTGAGAAATTTGGCTCAAATTCGGAAGGTAAGCAGTAACTCTAGTGACACACTTATTAGTGACACAGAATTTTGAGGCATCGCTGCCAGACTTGCTCATTTTGCCAATTACTCAAAAGCTGTGGCAGATACGAAAAAAATGCAAGGGATCAAGAACGCTCGTTTTTACATCATTCTAGACAGAAATAAATTACCTTTTTAGAAAGTGAACCATGGATGGGGAAATGTAGGCAGTTTTCTCAAAAAATGCTTGAATTCAAGAAGTTTTAGATTTGCCTGGTTTTTGTTTGAGTTACAAAATCCACTTGAACATGACGCTGCTTTTTTCGAGGTTTCTCAAGAACCATTTGAGCCACAGAATTCGTTTTGGCATCGTTGAATAGAAAATTGAAAACTCGCTTCAGTCGTAACAACGTGGCTGAGGAAATTCGAGTAGTTTTGACCCAGAAAGCGAAATTTGAACATCAGACACTTCGGTGCAAGATTATGTCAAAATTCCATGTTTTTCGTCCCGTTTTTGCTCATTTCTCGGAAGCAAAATGAGCAAGAACGCTTATTTGTATATCATTCTAGGCAGAAATAAATGGCCTATTTAGAAAGTGAACCATCGAGAAGGAAACGTTTGGTAGTTTTTTCAAAAAATGCTTGAATTCAAGAAGTTTTAGATTTGCATGTTTTTTTTGAGTTGCAAAATCCACTTGAACATGACGCTGCTTTTTCGAAGTTTCTCAAGAACCATTCGAGCCAGAGATTTCGTTTCGGTATCGTTGAATAGATAATTGAAAACTCGCTTCAGTCGTAACAACGTGAGTGGGGAAATTCGAGTAGTTTTGACTCAGAAAGGGATATTTGAATTTCAGACACTTCGGTGCAAGATTATGCCAAAATTCCATGTTTTCCGTCCCGTTTTTGCTCATTTCTCGGAGCCAAAATGAGCAAGAGCGCTCATTTGTACATCATTCTAGGCAGAAATAAATGGCCTTTTTATAAAGTGAACCATCGATAAGGAAATGTTGGCAGTTGTCTCAAAAAATGCTTGAATTCAAGAAGTTTTAGATTTGCATGTTTTTTTTTGAGTTGCAAAATCCACTTGAACATGACGCTGATTTTTTGTAAGTTTCTCAAGAACCATTCGAGCCACAGAATTCGTCTTGGCATCGTTGGATAGAGAATTGAAAACTCGATTCAGTCGTAACAACGTGAGTGAGGAAATTCGAGTAGTTTTGACCCAGAAAGCGAAATTTGA
>NW_026017110.1:58068009-58104440 GCF_020466585.1 Dendroctonus ponderosae | reverse complement strand
GACACTTCGGTGCAAGATTATGCCAAAATTCCATGTTTTCCGTCCCGTTTTTGCTCATTTCTCGGAGGCAAAATGAGCAAGAACGCTTATTTGTATATCATTCTAGGCAGAAATAAATGACCTTTTTAGAAAGTGAACCATCGAGAAGGAAACGTTGGTAGTTTTTCAAAAAATGCTTGAATTCAAGAAGTTTTAGATTTGCATGTTTTTTTTTGAGTTGCAAAATCCACTTGAACATGACGCTGATTTTTTGGAAGTTTCTCAAGAACCATTCGAGCCCCAGAATTCGTTTTGGCATCGTTGGATAGAGAATTGAATGGGGGGGTCATGAACAGTGAGTTCAGGCATCGTTCTACGTTGAATATGAAACCAACCCTTTTTGTATTCAATGGTTCTTTTGCAAATATCTTAAAAACGGTGCCAGATGCGACAAAAATATTAGAGACGAGAAAGTTTCAAAATCGAATAGAGAATCAGAAGAAAAGCAAGAAAGCTCGAATTCAGTGGCGCAACATATCAAATTTTTAACTTTAACATCCTGTATCTTGGAAACCAAGCCTTTAGGCATACGCTTATATAAACGCTTCGACTTATTTATCCCGAATCTCCAGAATAAAACTAATTATTCTAAAGCCAACCCTGTGTAAAGGGGAATCTGGGTCAAAACGTTCCACAAAATACTCGACCATATATCGATTGGCTGTCTCTTTTTATTGCAACGTTTGGGGCCCAACGCATCGTTCAGACGCAAGACATTTTAAGGTGTCGCGTTTAATTCCTAAAATCAAGTTGATTTGTTTGGGGCCCTTTAAAAATGGCTGGTACTCGAATATCGAAATTACAATTTTCGATCGAATCGTCCAAGATTCAGAAATGTAATTTAAGCAAGTTCAATTTACAATTTATGTAGAAGCATCTGGTTCCTCAAGAGGCATATTGTTGATACCAACAAGGTAGGTAACATATTGCATAAGGCATAACTAAAAAAATCAATTTGCTTAACACTGGGATGAAATTGTTCAACAAATTTTCCAGCTACAAAATGAAAATCAACGCAATAAGAATGAGCACCCCCATAGAAGAGAAGGTGGATCAGAAGTTGAAAGTTCGCACTGGAATGGTCACAGTTAGTGATGGCAAGAGTAGGCCAACACCAGTTCAACTTCACTTGTCCATGGAGGTTCTTCGGCTTCAAAAGGAAGAACCCATTCCGATGGACTCAAAACCTTTGAACTCGAAGGTACCAAGCTTGCAATAAAGTAGCATATCAACTTTTACAAAATTCATTTTTTTGTCTTGTTTTATTTGGTGTTTGTATGCTGATCGTTGTAACCCAGAAATTAATTGTTATGCTTTATAAATGGGAAAATTTAGGGCAAAAAGATTTGTGGGTGGAAAGAAGGTAAAAAGTCACTCTAAAACACAACACAAACCAAGTTTCGATAACGGGCAAAAAATAATAAATAAATAGATAAATGCGAAAGCATAATTTTTCCAAAAAAATAGCTTTTTGACAAATTACAATTAAAATGTGTTTTTGGCTTATAGCTATGAAGCACTTCAAATACTGAATTTGTTTATTCTTGTTTTTTATTTCAAATGTTTTTTCTGTCCATTTTTTGTGCAATTTTTCAGTTAAGAATGTTGAAAACTTGGACATTTAAAGCAGACAAATTTCGCTTTTCACAAGGTTAAATTAAAGTCTGTTCTTGAGGTATAGCTATAAAGCACATCAATTTACCCATTTTTTTAATTTAATATTTTATCTAAATTGTTTCTTCTGTTGCTGTTTTTCTGAACGTTGAAAAACATTAGCAAAAATGAGTGGATTTGGGCTAGAAAACAACAACAATGAAGTGATTCATCGTTGAAAAATCCTCTATAGGCTACACATGCACATTTAAGTATGCCAAAAATTGAACCACTATTGCTATACAAATAGTTTCGATAAAGACCATTTTAATCAGGAAATGTGGTTCTTTGATCTATTTTTTTCCTGTTTCAACCATAGCTGGTTGTGTGGATTTTTGGACAAAAATTTTGAAAAATTTTCAGAAATCTAGTCGCTTGAATGACAATAAAGGCCAACGCAATTTCGAGTGACTAATCTTTAAAAATCCTCTGTAGAATTATTTAATAACTCCAAATTTTGGGGCACTGTATTCACCAGGACAGCGAAATAATGTCGATAAGGCGCCTTTTAAACAGAAAATGGGCTCGAAATTTTATTGAAAACATTCATAACAAATTGTCTTTCAGCAGCTGCTTTACAGAAACAAAATATCGTAAACATTTGTATACACAAAAATAAAATAACATTGAATTTACATCTTGTCAAAAAACAAATATACGCGTTTTTCAAACCGCTCCTTAGACATCGGGATTTAGAACAAAAACTTGGCCATCGAATAGTGAAATATTAAAAAGTGAAAAAAAATGTTTGTTAAAAGTTGACTATTCATCAGCACAACTTTGAACAAACATGCTCACTTCTTTCGAATAGACACAGTTTTCAGTCATGATTTCCTTCACTTTACTAGTAGTTAATTTTATGTTTAAACGCAAACCTAAATAAAAGCCTTCTCAATATTAATTTGAAGCAATCAAATCATCAGTAATCAGTACTCAACGCAAAAATAGGCGAATTTCAACAAAAAAGGTACGATTGAGATTGAGTACTATTTTGGGGTTTGTAGGAGAGGATGGTGCAAATTCATAGGCAAAAAGTTGGCGGTCTTGGTCTAAGTATTAAAGGTGGTGCCGAACATAAACTTCCAATACTGATTTCAAGAATTTATAAAAATCAAGCTGCCGATCGGACTGGTGATCTTTTCGTTGGAGATGCGATTATTAAAGGTAGTTTCTTTTAAGAAACAAAATTTTCAAGTATTTAATGATTGCTTGTAGTTAATGGGGAATACATAACTGCATGCCCCCATGATGATGCTGTAAATATTTTAAGAAATGCTGGAGATTTAGTAGTATTGACTGTGAAACATTATAAGGCTGCCACACCGTTCCTGCAAAAGCAAGGTAGATAATCCCAGATAGTAAAAAAATGAGTGAAAAATGGAAACAACATTAAATTTATAGATGACAAAGATTCTCAACAGACTGATAGTAACAGTGAAAAGGAAGCTTCCGATGAAAGTTTTCGTATAACTTCAAACAGTACTAGTAGTAGACCAAGTTCTATTTGTTCAGAAATGGACCAAGAAACAATTCAAACACATTGGGTTGATATTATTACCGTGCCTTTGATGATGGCATATGTTACTAGATACATATTTGGTACCGACAAGTTGAGACCGAATTCGTTTGAAGTTCGAGGATTAAATGGAATCAGTACTGGCATAATACATTGCGATGATTCTGCCATTCTTTCTCAATGGCTTAAATTTATTAACGATAATATTATTGGACTAACTAGTCTACAAGTGAGCGTTTCAATGCGAATTCTGAACCCATTTTTTACACGTCGTTTTTCAGATGAAGTTATACAACAGAAACTTCACTGTTTCGGATCGGATAGAATACATGGGATGGGTAAACGAATGTGTTCTGAACAACAACCAACCTTGGCAGAATTATAAGCCCCGATTTCTGGCTCTTAAAGGAACAGATCTAATGCTCTTGGACTCTCCACCAGTAAGCAAATGAAAAAATCCTAAAACTCGATTGTAATTTGCACTTTTCAGCTTAACTTGGCCGACTGGAATAAATGCTCACTGGCATTCAAAGTTTACCAAACAATGTTTAGAATAGTTAAAGACTCGGAAAATGTTGATGAAAGGCAGCATTGTTTTCTAGTTCAGACATCGGGGCAAGAATCTCGATATTTTTCTGTTGAAACCCGACAGGAATTACTGAGGATTGAAAATGCTTGGCATTCTGCTGTATGCAATGCTGTTATGAAATTAGGCGTAAGTATCAGAGTGCCTTCACAGAAACATTATTTGGCAAATTGTATTGCAACACTCTTTCCTTAATTTTATTTATGTATCAAATTATACCATAGGGAAATATGCTTCATTTTGCAGTCATCTCAAGCACAGAGGTGCAAATGAGGCAAAGTAAATCATTTTGTTTTCGACTTCGAAATAAAGCCCCAGCCAAACCAAAACAAAGAAGATTACCGATTGTTTAGTTTTTTGGATATTTTTTCACGACGTCCAATAATTTGACTTATTTAGTTAAGCGTTGCAACAATGAGCTTTAGGGCTTTTTTAGGCCATCGTGGACAAGAATTTCCGCCAAACGTTTCACAAGCATGAGTGGCTTGCATCTTCAATCAACATCAGCTCAATTTTCCACTATAGCCTAAAAGACCGAAAAACTCACCAGGTTTACGCAATAGTCGCAAAAGCCTAACTATTTTGTTAAAGGTTGCAAGTTTGGCAAAATTACTGGTTTTCTGTTATGGCGGATGAACCCCAAGTGAAAATTGCATGACAAAGTCATTAAACAACGAGGTGTTGCATAAGTTTCCTGCTAATTACGCAATGCTAAAGCACATACGACAAATTATTATTATTGTTATAAGCGGAAAACATTGTTATCTCATCTGAGAAGGTATTAGCGACTTCAATAAACGAGGCATCGTAGGGTGACACGGTTAAAAAAAATAGTGACTAATAAAACGTATGCAATTATACTACATATATTATAGTTACAGGGACAATTTTTTGTATTTTACAGACTAAGACTTTTACGGTTAGCAGTAATGGGAAAACTGCAGGATTGACGCTGGATTGGAATTTGGGATTTTCACTGTTTGAGGGCGACTCAAAAACTTTAGTCTGGCAATACAAATTCTCACAGCTTCGCGGTTCTTCTGATGATGGCAAATCGAAGCTCAAGCTTCATTTCCAAGACATTGACACTAAAGCCATTGAAACTAAGGTAGCCGTCGACTAATCAGCAAAAGAACTTACTTATAAAAGTTTTATTCTAGGAATTAGAGTGCGCAATTTTGCAAAGTTTGCTTTATTGCATGCACGCATTCCTAACGGCAAAAGTAGCGTCTGTGGATCCCGGATTTCTATGCTCGACACTTCCATAGGCCATACTCATTAAAAAATAGATTAATAATTGAAATAAGACCCAACAAATTTCATTGTACGAACGGTAAGTTTGGACTAAACCAAATTAGATGACTGATTTAGATATCGTGTTTTCCTAAGACTGCGGTTGTGTAACAATGCGCCCTTGCTTTCTTCAGCATTTGAGTGATTTTTAATGATCTGATAGATGTTAATATTAGCTCTTGAGGATATTTATATGTGCTTACTTAATAAGTACCTACTTCATTTTTTTGTCGCTTGTGGAGCAAATCACACAGAAAACTGTCTAATTGCCATTTAACGGATTAGGGGTTGATTTTTTATTGATATAATGGCGAACGTTTTTGCATTAATTTAAACGTTTCAAACAGTCCCGATAATATACGACCACCTGAAAAAAATCTTTTTTTCCTTACTGAAATAAGTCTTCCAAATGCATTTCATTTTGCAGTTGCAATTTAGTCTTATAAGACCCGATAATTTAATTTAAATGAATGCAGTAATGAATTAAAACCACACTGGAGGTAAACAGTTAAAAAATTCCTTTACAAATCGCACTCATGATATACAGTGTGCCTGCTATAAGAGCGTCATTTTTTCACTACCTGCTGGGCAATTTTCGTCTAGGTAGTAGGCCTGAATAAAATGTAAAAATTCAGATCTTCTCAATTATATTTCATTAACTATTTGAGACAGACAACTCGTTTGAACACATTTTAGTAACTTTGCCCTCTTTAGCTTGGGTCCGCCGGTATATTTCTTTGAGGCAGCCAATTTGCGAACTTATCTATTATCGTCCTTTTCTCCTTTAACACATGGAAAGTAAAAGAAGCTTGTTAAAAATTTATAAAATCCAACTTGAAAAGCGCTAAAACAGGTAATATTTAAAAACATGATGTCCTCACACAATATAGGTATTAAGTAGGCACATTGTTATTATGAGACAAACTATAGCTAATCTACTTACATTTCCCCGATACATTTTCACCAGAACACATCACTCCGTATTTAATTGTTGCCTAAAACACACACGATTGAACAATTAAATCGCTAACTTGATCTCACACTCGACGCGCCACAACTCCAAACAAATTCCTCAAATAAACCAACGTTTTTTTTTAGTATAATAGTCTAAAATGGCAAAATCACCGCTTCTGAATGATCTACTAAACCATTATTACTCTCGTATACGTTAACTGGTACGTATATGAGAGTAACTCATGAAATGTGTTTTTTTTTCACTATTTATTTTGTTGTCGACAATATTCCTAAAAAGGTTCAAAATATCAAATCACATTATTCCGGTAATAGCAAGTCAACTTCGGTTTAGCTGAAATATTATCTAAATAAACAAACGGCCTGCATGAAAACGAGTTTATTTTAATTGTTTACACAAACATTGCCATTACTTTTTCTACAAAAATTTTGTTTTTATGCAGTTGGAAACCCATTAGATGCGAAATTTGTCTGGAACAAATCCCGCGACAAAAAGTGTTTTTGCCATTATTTATACCAGAAATGGTAATAAAAATGGTTGCTCTTTTGCAGAACTGTTTGTATAAACACGGCGAATAAATAAATATAGTTCGTCCGCACAAAGTTCAGCTAAACGAAAGTTGTGACTCATTTTTGTTGTTATTTGCTCAACTGAAGGGATGTTTATATGAACATGCTCGTCAATTGAATAAACCAGTCCAGAGACATTTACACACATATTTTCCATATATATTTCCGTAAAGCAGCTCATCTAGTAACTTTCTAACTCAATAAACCGAGCCAGAAAAAGTTAACAAATGTTTTCTTTTTGTTAGACATTTTATACTAAACAGCGTCTGCATTCTTCAGCATTACACGCAATTAGTAGGCTTTAGATTTGCCAGTATTCTAGTGATTATGGGCTGTAGTTGAATAAGTATTGGTATTCTGCACACTGTATAGCATATATAAACTCATTGTTAAGAAACATCACAAGTGTCTGTAGTTAAAAAAGTCATCGCATCAACATATCATTATAGTGTAATAATAAATGGTCAATCTTTTCATCAATTAAACTATATTCTAACTAGTATAGGTATTAGGTAATAAGAGATTAGCATATACTATATGATCGATCTAATTTAGGAACCTGTTCTGGTTTTGTTAGTTAAATTATCAACTCTTAATTATGCAGTTTGCATAAGGAAAACTGAATAAAAAACGAAAAATTCTCTTGACTCGGGAAGCAATTTGTTGATGAAAAAAGGCATTCTGAAAATTTTACATTCAGAATTATTGTGATTCTGTAGACTACACTTTACTAACTTAACCAAAATATGGTTGATATTATTGTTAATTATTGAATCGAAATTTTAAAAATGTGTTATAAAGTTATATTATTTAGGTGTCGAACTTCTTAGGAAATTGTACTTTAGTGTGTTGATTTGTACATCTCACGAGTTGATGGCTTATGCAAATATGTATTGAGCTGTATTAGTTGTTATTCATTTACAGAGAAGTAGATCAATTTACGTCAAGAAAAGCACTTTATTTAATTAGCAGTTTCTCTAGTTTTCTTGGATGCCAAATATATTTAACGCGATCTTTCTGATTGAAACCCAGGGAAACTTGAAAAACTCAGCCAAAACAGTAATAGTAATATTAATTAATCCATAACGCATTTTGAATGACTTTGGAGCATATAGAGCCTGCATTGGAAGCAAATGAATAACAATTAATGTTATGACTATTTAAATTAAGTGTGAAGTAAACTATAATGGTTGTGATTTTAATGCTAAATTCTTTGTATGGGCCATGCGAAACAGTTTCACAGCATGACCTGCTTCACTTCTATCGTCGTAGTAATTCGAAGCTAACTTGTGCGTACAACTAGTCAATTCTAAGGACTTTGAGATTGTTTTTAGGCATAACATCGTATGTGGAAATTGGGACTGTTTTGTTAGAACATGACGATTACTCGTTAGTAGTTGGGGCAAGAAATAAGTGTACATACGAGCGCAAAACATTACTATGATTCTTTTAGAAAACTTCAGCATCGACTCTATACCTCAACCTTTCAAGCAGTTAACTTTCTGTAATATATCCTGTCACCTACGAATATCCTGGTTTACTATAGGATAATATTTGTGTAATACCTTAAAAGAGATAATTGTTCGTTTACCTACTGCCTGTCACCATATATATCAAAAGTAAGTGTAAAGGGGTTTAATAATCAAACCTTCATTGCTTCTACCTAGTTATAATTGGCAATTTTTCAAGTTAATTCAAAGCGAACCGAAATATCGCCAGTTATAAAACAACGCAGTGCAAGTAAAAATGGGTTCTTGGAAATCAACATTGTCTAGCAATTTCACACATATGTCCCCTTGCTAAAAATTTGATAAGAATCACCTTAGATTGAAGTTGCATTGCCCAGTATGACCAAATTGTTCTGTTGTTATTTTAATGTTACCAAAAATTAATAATCGTTGACAATATAAATAAATTTATTTAGTACCCTTTAATGAGTTGTTTCATTTTTCAAACCTGCAAACCTCAGAGTTTATTTTGCGGAAAAATCGAAATCCGTAATAAAAAATCGAAAACTGCAAACTAAACAGAAGTGGGCGAAGATGACGCAAAACAATATCACCAAAGTGCAACAGTACAAGGTTTTTAGAAAAGCGCAGCAGTTTTACAAAAAATATTTTAAAATAAAAACCAGTATGACGATTAAATTATTCTGTTGTTATTTTAATACCAAAACTTAACAATCGTTGACAAGATAAATTTATTTTATTTAGTACCTTTTGAGTGGCTTCATTTTTTAAACCTGCAGACTTTAAAGTTGGATATTTCGCTAAAAAAAAATTGAAAGGGATGCAAACTGGAGCAGAAATGGGCGGGACAGACGCAAAAAATTACACCAAAGTTATGAACAGTTGCTGATACAACGTTTTTTGAAAAGCCGCAGATTAAACTTGCAAACTTTATCAAGGATGTTTTTTTATAGATATATAACTTTAAATTGAAATAAAATTCATGTTACTGGCTTTATTGAAAATACAATTGTATGCCATTTAGCTTAAATATTATTTGGGCCAAATGGACGCCGAGGCTGGCTCGAATGAAGAGCAATCCACGAAATAAATCCAATTTTCGACCACTTTAATTCCACTAGACCATAAAAACGAAGCACAACAAACAGTGAGTTTTTCTGGATATAGCGTCGTCTCAATAATGGCTTTCGGATTTTCAGTTTTCATCGCACCAAATTCGGCAATTTATTTCGAAAATTGCTGTTCAGTTTGCCAAACGCACCGTGTGCTCTACGTTCGTTTTACGGTCGACATAATCGTTTTTGGCTCAATTTAGAGCGATGAAAGTCCAGAAGCCATTATTGAGACCCCGTTATATTCCGAAAAACTCACTATTTTTTTTACTTTATGGTCTGGAAGAAGTTTGGAAGTGGTCGAAACTTGGACTCTCAGATTGCTCTTAATTCGAGCCGCGGCGCATTAGACCCCAAATCATCTTTAAGCTATAATGGCATACAATTCCCTTTTCAATAAAGCCAGAACCATAGCGTTTACATGATTTTAGTGCGTTTTATTTCAGTTTAAAGTTCTATACTTCTAAAAAACACCCTTCAGTTGGAGGATTCGCGGAATAATTGCAATACGTAATCAAAAATCAAGTTGAGCAAACTAAAACGGAAATAGACGAGGAAAACTAAAAAAATAACAGTAAAGTGACAATTGATTGCAGCAACACGTTTTTTTTTAGGGAAGCCGCAGCACTTTTACATCTCACCAAAGAACCTAAACAAACAACACACGACAAAAAATATATAAATAACGTATATTGCTTTAAGTATTTTGCATTTTTATGTACATAGATATATTAATTCGGAAAATATTCTATATTTAACAACAAAAAAGAGTGACTAATACTTCAGTAAATACTGACTCAATAAAACAGAGCAATCACTATGGGATTAACACATTCCTGAAAATGTGTTGTGTGGGGGATTGTTCTCGCGACGAGCAGCTTGTAAAAAGCGCAAAATGTTACGATATATAAATAATACTATATAGATTTGGAAGTTAAAGCCACCTATTAAACCTTGTCTTTTAAGGCCAAAACTGGCCAGAATAGGAAGATGGATCCGATTAAGTAAGTGATTTTGGATCCAACGCCCCAAAACGCGATGCTTGCAACAATCGGTCCTAAAGCCCGTGCTAGAGCGCCTAAAGATCGAAAAATACCCATAACGGTGCCTTTTTGTTGCTCCGTTCCATGTTGTGATGCCAGAGTGGTGATAGAAGGAACCACCATAGCTGTTGCTAAAACAGCCGAATATACACCATATACATTTTTCATTTACGTACGCAGTAATTCACTAAAATTAAATGGAATAACAAGCATTACTTACAGACAGCGTACAGGAACAGTCCAAAATATAAGAGCAAAGGTCCGGTTGCGAGCCCAACCGAGATGAATGATGGAATGATGATCCAAAGCCCCAAAATGCCTGTTGAGCGCGTTTTATGAGGAGGGACTCTTCGAACAAACGCTCCTTGTATGATCGCCATTGTTAAACCTACATGTAAATATAAATATATAGAGTGATTTTAAATATATGAGGTCTTACCGATGGCAAAGAACATCCACCCTTGTTGCATTGAAGTGTAGTTGAATACGTGGTGTGTTAAGAAAGTTAATGTAAACTCTAGGCCGCTATATATGAATAAATAGACAAAATATATCAATCCCAGTCTTCGAAGTTCTTTTAAGTCTTGGCTTTTAATATTCTTTACGGCAGTGAATTGAAATAAATCTTTAACGTTAATTAGGGTTTTCGCATGGTCTAGAGTAGCCGCAAAATGTTTGGCACGTTTTTCCTGTAAACAATCGCAATTCAACCAAAGAAACAATATGGTTTAAATAACGAATATACCTTGGGAAGCGATTCCTTGAAAAATATTGCAAAATAAATCACATCAGCAATGGATAACATAAGAGCGAATAAGGCGGGAACAACAAACCAGTTGCCAGTTTTTTGCTTGGCCCATACGGCAAATATAGCCCCTATCATTGGCCCCACAATAAAACCAAGAGAAAACGCTATACCAACTAAAGCCTAAAATTAAAAAATACATACAGAATGTTATATATGTGTGAAATATTTTAATGAGCATGTAACAATAAGCGAATACATAAGTTTTAACTGAAACTCCTCACTCACTGCGCTCTCTCGACAAGTTCAATTATTATCCATCTTTTGAATGACATTTTTTAAAGGCTTTGGTTGAGTTGAACGAGAAAAGGTCGCCCCTGGCTTATTTCGAAAGCGAGGACGTGATCAACTCAAGTTTTAGACAAGTTGTGACAAACGCACATCAGTTCGAACAATTCATTTAAAAACATGTATTAGTTGAATATTAAATAGCGACGAGGAGCGAAAGAAAACACAAATATTCAATAAATAGTTAATTATTTTCGGCATTATTTTTTATGTCGCTTGGACCGTCTTTGATAGGATCTAATAAATCACCGCTTAACATTTTACGCTTTCGACTTTTAATCCCATGTTGCCCGTTAAAAAATCGTTTACATAGCAGTGTTAAAATTAAGTATCCCCTAGAACAGTGGTTCCCAAAGCGGTCCCTGGGATCATTCAGGGGGTCCTTGGAAAATTAAAATCGATTTTGGGGTCCCTGAACAACGCCAGGGGGGTCAAGGTTTAATATAAATTAATAGAATAGAACCATTTTCAAGCAGTCAGACTCAGAGGACAGATGCAGATGAATTACTACTAATGCATGAGCAACTTATTGAATTATCCACCAATAAGAAGCTGAAGTCACTGTTTAAACAAGAGCGAGAATGTCTGGCTACAAAAACAGATCCCAATTTTATATCCAATATTAAGGGTTACTGTACAGAAGCTTTTAAATCTTTTGTGTAGTTTTTTACCCAGAGCCCATAAGAAAGTTTTGATTATGAAAGGGGGTCCGTGGGACAAGTGTTCGGGAACCACTGCCCTAGAAAAAGGGCTACATGGAGGACTTACCATTCCTTTTCCTCTAGTGTTGATTGTAGACACATCAGTAATAATTGCCATGCTTATAGAAACATTTCCTTTGCTGATTCCCCCGAGGATGCGAGCCAATATAAAGAGTACAAGATTGTTCGACAAGGCCCATAGTACATATGAGAGGGAGATTCCCACCTTTAATCAAAACGTGGCTATGAAAATTAATGTTCATACATTGTCGGCTAATGTTAATCTTACCATACAAACAAGCATGACTATTTTTCGGCCGACAACATCGGATATGCCGCCAATGATGGGTGATGTGACGAATTGCAGAAAGCTAAACATCGACCCAAGAAAGCCTCCAAACAGTACCGAGTTAAACTTATCCGGAGCCCCGACCATTTTTTGGAAAAAGTAAACTTGGCGTGAAAGCCAGGAGTACAATCCTGTGGTGTCATTTTCCCTATAATGGTCTAGGAGCGATGGCAGCAAAGGTAATATCATTGTAAAGGCCAATAAATCTAATAAAAGGGATATAAAAACCACGTAAAACGTTCCGTGGACTTTTTCTTTGACCTCTTTCATGTTGGACGGATGTGACACTGCAGCAGACTTCTTGTTAACGTTAATATGTGAATCCAAACTGGTTAACTTTCTAATTATCGAGTATCTGCTCGGGACATTTTTGTTCATTCAAAAAAAAGATAAAATACTTGGCATTGTTCTATTGCCGAATTAAGCCGAATCATATATGAGCGCAGTTGGTCAAATAAAAATAATTAAGTATTTCAAACAACACATTGTTTTTAAAGAAAAATAAACATGTTTATGCGTGTTTCTTAGGTTATGTTATGACGTGTTATGACCTTGGACCACACGTTACATATTAGTACTGGGCTAAAGTAGCGGGAGAGAGACAGAAAAGGTAAATAAAATGAGCATTTTTTTAACTAAATATATTTGTGTGCATGCTTTATGTTATCACTTATGCATGTGTTTATTTGATATAAATTAACTAAAATTATAAATGGCTAAATTATATAGTAAATAGAATTAAAAAAGTAAATTTGGGAAAATTAGACCTTTCTAGACTAGTTTTTGGGTTTTTAGGCAGTGCGCAAGAAAACCATATCCATTTCATTTATATTTTTTTAAAATAAAAAAGTCTGAACGACGCCCTTTCGTTGAAATTTTTGGCAGTTTGGAACATACCCTGTTTATTATTGATTATATGTGCTTTGGCTCCATAATCAATAGGGATGTTTATTGATAAATCAATTTAATATTTCGTTTTTGGGATCGGCAAAGCCGATTTAAGGCATATGGCGACTATCGGGTTTCTATGCGTGTGAGCGGTGGTACATGAGGTGGAAAAGAGATGAGACTAGATAAAATTAGTGGAATGGGAGGAATCTGCAGCGCGTTGACATTCCATGGATCAACCAGACGAAACCAAAATTCCCTAAGAAGAAGAGTAATCATAACTTTGATGGTTCCCGATATTTTTGCATACAAATTTAAAGTTCGGATTAGTTGGTGAATTAAATCAGTGATTCGGTGAATTTGTTGTGAATAAAACCCGTGTGAATGTTCGTGGCAGTAATAAATAATGGGGAATCAGCTGAAATACGTTGAAAATTAGGACAAGGTTTATACCAAGCAGCCAATCTGTGAATTAAATAATGATAATGTTTGTGAATATTGTGTTTATTCTTCGAATTGTCGATTATTTGAAAGTGTGATTTGATGAAATTTTGATATATTTTTGCATTGGATCATCGTGAAACATGCCCACGTTAATAGGAGTTTCTGAATTTGTCGAGGAAACCAGAGATGACTACAATTCGCCTATTACATCAACATTTGTTTCGCGAATGCAACAATGTAGAAATACTATTACCACATTGGAAGAGGTAAGAATAGCTTTCCTAGGAAGGATGTAATAAATAACAAATGATTAGTTCATTTCCTTTTTCCTGGTTGTTCACTGTATCTAATCCTGTTGACAGTTTTGCAGCATTCGACATAGGCAATATTGACAAAAATGCCCCATAATTTACATAGGATTTGCATTCATAAGTTGTTTTTGATTTACCTCATTGTGCTTAAATTGAATAAATAACTGATAAATGAATTAGAGATTATAATCATTCTTGAATCAGTAAATACTCTCACCGACTTAAAACTTGTAACACTTATAATAATATAAACAATATTCCTGGGTTTCAATCATTTATTTCGATCACTGTTTATTCATCTTTCTTAAAAGTCGTTTCGGTGTTTTTCCACCATCATCAGTTTGTCTGAAACAACCAATTGTTAAAATATTACTTCCATACATATACATGAAATGTTATCTGCTAATCAATAATTGACCATTTTTTTTGCACCTTTCAACCCAAATCAAGTAGCAATTTGAAATTTTCTCCATGTTTAGAAGACACTTGATTTTAAAGATGCTGAAAGTTTCATAAAAATAGACCAGAATCCTGATTTTTGCGGTTTACTAAATATCGGTATCAAAATGGATTCATCCAACTGCGTTCACTCCAAAAAAATCACATTTTCCAAACGAAAACAACCAGCAAACATCGAATTTCCAGCATCTTAAAAAAACACTTGATTCTAAAGATGCTGAAAGTTTCATAAAAATCGTCTAGAATCCTGATTTTTGCGGGTTAAGGAATCAAGCAGCAATTTGAAATGTTCACCATCTTTAAGACACTTCGTTCTAAAGTCGCATAAAATATCTGACCAATTAAAAACGCCATCGGAAATAGGATGCACGAGACATGCTTTAGTCCAAAAGTTTTGACGGTTTTCAAAATGCAGTAGGCAAAGAGATTTTTTTCATAATTATTATTGTATGTTTATTTCCTGTAGGCCTGGGTAACAATGTACTGAGTTGTTGCCGCCCTCTGAGTTAACAAGTTATAACTTATCGGTTAATGAGTTATAATGCATTTATTAAAGATTTACGAGACCTGAGACTGGAATTTTTACATCTTAAAAAGGGCATCAACATTTTTTCTGAGTAACGTTCTACTATGTTCAAATAATTTAAAAAAGTTATCTAGATTTTCGCTGCAACAGAACTGAGTTCAAAGAAAGTCGACGAGTTTTCTTGTAATATCGATCTTTTAATTTTTTTACATAAAAGATTCAGTTTGCTGTTTAGAGACTTTTAGTTGTTTAGAAATATTGACCTAAAAGTGAAGAAACCCCAGTTTTAAAGAATTTTCCAGAAATAATTATTACTAAGCTATAAATTTATCTTGTAATTTTTCGCGTAAAAGTCCTCCACATCGTCAGTATTTTTAAGTGAAACTCTACAAAATAGAGCGTTTTTGAGTAGAAAGTGAAGCAAAAAAAATTCAGTCAAAACTAAAAAAACCCAATTTTTTAAACAAACTCTTATAGTCTTCAGAGGTATGGAGGTGATGACATTTCCAAATAATATGTTATAAACTTTCGATTATTCTGTTCGTTTTTTGATAGAAAATGGTTTTATTTTTGTTTTTGTAAATTGAGCGTTTAAAAGGGTCATTTTAAAAAAGTCATTTTAAAAATATTATTAATAAATGGCTCTTAAAATAAATCTAAAACAAGTAAAAAAAGTCATCAACATTTTCTCTATTTCTCTATATTTAAACTTGCATGCGTGTATACTAGAATTTAAATGAAATTATGTTAAGTATGTTTTAAAGCAAAGAAATATCTCCATCATTTCCAGACTCTTGATTACGACAGAGATGGGTTAAACAAAATGAAAAAAGCTGTTAAAGCGATTCACACATCGGGAATTTGTAAGTACACAAGTTGCTGTTCAAGAAAATAGTTGATTTTGACAAATAATTTTTTTTAAGGCCATGTTGATAACGAGTCATGTCTAGTCAAAGCCCTAGAAAAAATAGGCCAGAATGCAATTACAAAAGAACATGAAGAAACTATAGGCAATGCATTTATTAAGTTTGCCGTTGTAACGCAAGAACTGTCTGCCCTTATGAAGACTTTAATGCAGAATTTGAACAATATCGTAATGTTCCCCTTGGACAGTTTGTTGAAAGGGGATTTGCGCGGAGTAAAAGGGGATCTGAAAAGACCCTTTGATAAAGCTTGGAAGGACTATGAGAGCAAGTATGCTAAAATTGAGAAAGAGAAGAAGCAACAAGCGAAGGAAGTTGGATTAATCCGATCAGAAATTACTGCTGCGGAAATAGCTGATGAGATGGAAAAAGAGCGACGTCTCTTCCAGCTGCAGATGTGCGAAGTAAGTGGCTGAAGGCTTTAAATAAAAATAATTCTTGCCCATTATCGTCTAAAATTAGTAAATAACGCTAATTTGGAAAATATAATAATTAATATTGGGGAATAATTAATTTTTAATGTTGAATTTTCCAATATCACCTCATTTATTGCCCCAGCAACTTCTGTCTGAACACATAACTAATAAATAAATAATTAGTAAGTCAAGGCTCGTATGCATGCGGTCTTACAGGTTTCCTTTAATTAAACTGTTCGAAATCCCTTCACAATTGCGCCAATCTAAATCAATAATGTACGCAAAAACTTACAAAACATTTAATCTTTTGGCTCAAGTCCAATCGTTGAAATACTGTTTTATTTCGGGATTTTACTGCTTTTTTTTTTATCGACATTGAATTGAAACATGAACGTGCATAATACATAAAACTTATTCACGGACATATTTATCTTTAGGATGACTATATCAGTTTTCTATATACTGTTATAAGGACGAACATATGTAAGCAACCAAATTTGCATTGCAAAAAGATTTGCGCTGTGATTTGAATTTTCAAGTAGTCAATACGCATCATGCAACCAAAAACGAAAAACCCAGCGAATTGAATGTTGAATTTTAAATAAACCATCAATAAAACGGGACACAGCATATATATTTCACATTGTTTTAATTTGATGCGGTTGGAAAATAACCTACGTGGATTTTCACTTTTTTTTAAATATCTGTAGATTGTTGAATTACTTTTCCATTTAATATGCTTATTTTTTCTGTGAAATTAGGAAAAAACGGTGTAAATTAGAAATGTTGATTGAACGAAAATTTGGTTACCCAATTTCATTACCTCATTGCTACTCGTATTGTCGTGAATCACCAATTTTACGGAATCCTGACTTCTGATTGCGACAGACCGTAAATCCGGAGGCCGTAAACAAGTTCCGAGCTTGTTGCATTTGAAGGATGAATTCGGTTTAGCAACAATCACGGTTTGTTAGCTTGGATTGGGTTGTTAAATTAAATTAGGCGTTGCTCTATGGTTTTATTTATTTATCCGAAAACAGGTTATTTTCGTGTTTCTAATGGGAATGCTATGCCAATTATTGTAATTTAATTAAATTGTTGGTAATCAAGCATTGTTGGTAATTAAATGTTTATAGGCAGTTCATAAGAAAATCCCATACATGTTTGGAAACGAAAACTGACATAATTTTTGTTACAGTATCTCATTAAATATAATGAAATCAAAACCAAGAAGGGAATAGACTTACTTCAAAGTCTTGTGGAATATTATCATGCTCAAACCAAGTAAGTAAATGCCATTAAATTGTGTGATTTAACCACATTGTTGAAATCTTGTTGCCTATACCCATTACCTACATCAAAGTGGTATCCTGCACGATTGCACTAATAATCGGGGGGCTCTTACGGCAGTAAATTGTTCCTACTGTTAAATTCCACAATATTTTTTATTAAGAAATAATCCTCATCTGCTGTGAATCATGGCTATTATCCCGCATAGTATGAATTTTTATGTTATTTGACTTCGTGATTAATATTTACTTTGTACATCTTGGGAACCCGATTTGCTATGTTCAATATGTATTTTAGCTACTTTCAAGACGGTCTAAAGACAATAGAACATTTTGGAAATTATGTCGCAGATTTAAGTATAAAATTGCAGAAAATCAAACAGGCTCAAGACGAAGAAAAGCGAAAGTTGACCGATTTGAGAAATCTCATTAAGTCTACTCCGAATTTGGACAAAGGAGATGTAAGCACAAAAACTATTCAGCGATCGACGCAAGTAATCTGTTAACTTATTAAGCGCGCACAATTATCTAAATCTAATTCGTTTAACGAAAATTGCGCGTTAGCAAATTATTTGCTTCGATCTGTGGATACATTGCACCAACAGCTTCTCTAATAAAATTTTTTCCTTTAGCCATGCTCTCAATTAGACAAAGGAGCTGCAGGCTACTCACTGCATCAATTGCAAGGCGATAAGCATCATGGGGTTACCAGAACGGGGCATTTACTGAAAAAGTCTGAAGGAAAAATGAGGAGAGTTTGGCAAAAAAGAAAATGCAGAGTACAAGCCGAAGGCTACTTAGAGATCTGCCATGCCGATGAAACCAAACCTCCTACAAGAGTGAATCTACTGACGTGTCAAATAAAAATTGTCCCAGATGATAAGAGAGGATTTGATTTGATATCCTGTAAGTTTCGTGAACACTTTGAGGCTATTGCCTTTTTATCTTTGCCCTTTTAGACAATAGAACGTACCATTTTCAAGCGGAAGACGAAGCTGATCAGCGAGCATGGATGTCAGTATTAATAAACTGCAAAGAGATGGCCCTAATGAAGGCTTTTGACGACAGTGGAAAAACCGGAAGGGATAAAGTGAATAGTTTTAGGGAACTGCAACAGGCCATCATCAAGTACATACAAAAGATACCTGGAAATGATACATGCTGTGATTGTAATTCGCAAAATGGTAGAAATTATTTAGTAAGTCACAGCCTAAAGAAATTATTTGGTTTTTTTCTAGATGCAACCTGGCTTTCGACGAACTTTGGCATTATAGTTTGCATAGAATGTTCAGGAATTCACAGAGATTTAGGTGTACATATTTCTCGGATTCAGTCTCTAACTTTAGATAATGTGGGAACTAGTCAGTTAGTATTAGCTAGATTTATGACGAATCATATGTTCAATGACATTATGGAAGCCCGCTTATCACCAAACGATAAACCAGATCCTTCTAGCTCAATGTCAGTAAAAAATTTTGAATTTTTTTGGGTAATCACTTGATTACTTTTCATGATTTCAGGGAGGAACGACTTGGTTTTATTCGGGCGAAGTATGTGGAAAAACGGTTTGCCATGACAACGTGCTCCTCTGAAAGGGAAAAGCTATTCGAGCTTGAAGAAGCTGTTAATCGAAGCGACTTGGGCTTGTTGCTGCAAGTGTTTGCAGAAAACGTTGATTTGGGGGCCTGCTTACCATCATCCGTAAGTTTTGACGCTGGTATAAATAATTAAACTATTTTCTTTAAGATTTAGCGAGTTTGGCGCCAGGCCGATTTTTATGTGCGTTTATAGTTTATAGCTCACATTGTCGAAAAGCCTTCTATTCACCGGCGTTTTTTGATAATGCAGCTATACAAGGTGTTTAGGGAGTACACAAATAATAGCTAAAAAATATTTTATATAAAAAACTGGGATATTTGCAAAAAATAGATAAGAAGGTCGTTAACGATATTCAGTCATTTGCTTCATTAGTATTACGTGCATTCCTGTTGCTCCTTAAATTTAAAAATGCTCAAGTAATTGGTGTGTATTTTGTGAAAGAAACTTACCTGTTACTGAACCTGTAACTACCTGTTAATGAGAAAAACAAACCGCTTTGGATTTCATAAAAAAATTGTTAAAGTATTTTTGACTATAAAAAAATCATGATTTGAAGCAAAGATAGCAATTTTCTTTACGAATGCATAGGTATTCCAATAGGCTAGCTACCAGTCAAAGATGAGAAAAAAATTCAATATTTGTCTTATATTCTCCAAGTGAGCCTTAAAAGGATTAACGCCAGTTTTGATTGTCCTTGTATGATTGCGCATAGTGGATAGATTTGGTTCAGTGACTGAAGCATACATTTAATAATTTGCAATTTTCTAGAAATGTGGTGAAACAGCTTTGCACCGAGCCATAATAAACGAATCGGGTAGATCCCTTCACATTGTGGACTTTCTGATTCAGAATATGTCGAACGCAGCTTTGGATAAAGTCACGCATCCATCGCCTATCCCGGAAATTAGCGGCTGTGATACCGCGTTGCATTTATGCGCTTTGTATGATAAAGTTGAATGTATGAAATTACTGCTGCGCAGCGGTGCTGATGCAAATATACGAAACTCGCATAATAAAACACCAATGGATATAGCGCAGGAATTCGGGAATCCAACTTGTCAAGAGCTGGTAAGGATGCATTTTATTGATAAAAGTTTTCTTGCGTAACTGACTAATCTGTGTTATTGCCCGGTAGTTGCAAAATGCTGCTAATAGACTGAAGAATTACTTCGATAACATCAATATAGACTGGAATTTATCGCACGACGATGGATCTACTGATTTTTCTGATGATGAAACGATCATTGAGGATCGAGTGAGTGTTCTCTTGGCTAGTAGGGCTAGACCCTAAGCGTGACTTGATATATTCTTGTATACTTTCCAGAATGGGTCTCTAACTCCCGAGAAGAAAAACAGGTCTCGACCACCGAGTTACTCAGGTAATTTTTCCTTAGTGTTATACCTCTAAGTCATAAATAACGGTCGTTCATTATTCATTGTGTATTTGTAACTAACCATTTTCACCTAGCTCCCAGTGTTCATGGTAGCATCAAAAAGAGGGTAGCTCCTTTGCCGCCTCCCACGAATTCGGGGCAGTACGGTACTCTCCCCAGTAGTCACAGTAGAACTCCTTCAGATCCTATAGCCGCAGGATATCATACATTAAATCACACTCACAGACGTTCTCCAAGTAGCGATTCGAGTTCGAGCAGATCTGTGATACCCATTGGTAATAATATTGAAATGTAACAATTGCGGCTTAGAGCAATGTTTTATTCCTTTCAGGAAGCAAGCTAGTCATGCCGGATTGTAAAAATATAGATAAAATGGCAATGTTGCGGAGGCCGCAGAATCCTCCACCTCCCGCACCTTTGAACCGACTTTCAAATGGCCGATCTAACGAAAGCATTTCTTCAATGGCTTCAGATCTAGACGTATCTGGAATGAGCCATAATCCAATTCCGCCGCCCCGCAGGGTAAGTTCGATTCAACCGCTGTAGAATTATCAATATTCGAATGTTTTTGTTTGTGAAAGTTTGCTGATTTTGTTAGTATTGTGTTCGTATTTCTAAATCTAATTGAAATTAAATTTACTCATTTAGTCAGTCGGTTATTATTGTTTCTATTTTTCAAGAACAACTGCAGTTTCCTATTAGTCCCTAATTTTACATGGCTAAACTTTGATCAAAACCGCGCGCAGTTTTCATAAGCAACAACTAAGCAAGCATTTTATTAGTAAAATATTTGAGTTGACTTGGTTTGCAGAGACGGAAATGCCGTGTGGAAAGTTTTACTGAAGAGAATGATTCTAGTCTGGTAAACAAGCATTTTGAGTTTGAATGCTATCTAACTGCACCTGTTCTTGACCATTAAATTGTCTAATTCACTTCAGCTTAAACATACAAATTTTGAAAATAGTGAATTGCAATTTTATTATGGTCTTGCTGTTTAAACGTTGTCGCATGCTGGGTGGAGTTTGTTCAGTGTTCGCCATGTTCTTAACGAACCCGCTTTATTAATGTTTTTGCAAAAGGAAAACATGCGAAAATTAAAAACCCTATTAGACCAAAATATGGATTTCAAGAGACCTGATTTATATAATTTAAGGAACGGTTTGCTTTGTGTGTTGTTCTATCAGCGGGTTTACTGATTTGGATTTTTTTGCAAAATCCACATGAAAGTTACGAAATTTCACTCTAGAGTTTGCTGTATTTGTTTGTCCGCCTAGTTTTTCCACGTTCTGTATATGTAAAATTGCGTGCACAAAACTTTATAAAAGAAAACGCGTTTACTCAACGCAAAACTTTTTAATAATCGTGTGTACGGTATCCGTTTTGTTACCTAGTTTACTCATATTTGAATCATTCATTGTTATAACGAGGTGGATCTCACTTTAACCCATTTCATTATGTATATGCAAAAATATATTCGGACAGTTTAAAACGGCAATTTTATTAGACCTATCTTCTATTCTATTGAAGCGAAAAATTGTGTTGTGCAGTATTGCTTCCGTACCAACAGAAGACAATTATAGTTTTTGTTGCTTAACCGCACTCTCTCTGAAGCCGTTTTTCTTTGCTCATCAGCTCCGTTTAAAGGCACTGTATACACGCTCTTGAAATTGATGTTTTAATTACTGTCCAATACAATTTTGATCCATCAGTAATCTTGAAAATTAGCCCATTTTTAATCATAATTAAATTTTTGGTTTTAAAGGCATCCGACTCTCCGCCACAAAGAGTGTCATCTAGTCCGATATCAACAGTATGTTCACCTCGTTCGGTGCCCCCTGGTCGTTTATCATACACTTCAAATGGAGGAGCAGGTTTGAGAAGGTGTAAAGCGTTGTATGATTGCGCTGCTGATAATGAAGACGAACTATCTTTCCAAGAAGGAGAAATAATTATCGTTGTGAATGAGCAGACAGATGACGATAATTGGATGGAGGGAGTACTTGAAAATGAGCCTGATAAAAGCGGTATGTTTCCCATAAGTTTTGTTCATATGCTACCTGATTAATGACCGCTAAGCGCACAGCTTGGATGTAAATATTAAGAAGTTCAAACGTATATTTTTGTGTCATGTGATCTACGAACACGTAGGAAGCTCAGAAGCTATAGTTCTGCTGTTAGTTGTTTGTCTAGTTCTAATCCGTCAGAAATTATACGTGTGTTTGCTCATTGTCTATTAAATACTGATTAAATTTTGCTGAAAAAAATGAATGCGTTTAAACAAAGCTAATGTAAATGTCAGCACTGTTAATTCACCACACATATAACCGTTAACTTCTTAATTCTTATGCCAACCTTCTTTAAAACAAAGTATTTTCTTCATTAAATTAAATCCTAATCGGCTTAGTACTTTGGGACGAATTATTGTCCTTGCATTAAGGAGTTGTTCTGTATCATATATACTATTATTGTCTCCTGGCGGAAAATATAGCAGTGTAGCTATAGTAAAAATAATATATGTAAAAATGTAATTACTTACTTCGTTTTTTTTACTTTACTTTTTCATTATTTATTAACTTACGTGTACGTCAAGGGAAAAACCAGCGCATCTATAAAACTCATAAAGTATGAGGCATTTTTCAGTTCTTAAAACTCAACGGGCAGTTTGATGTAGAATTCAAAAGCTGATGTTTTGTGTGATTTTTTATATTCAAGTAAAGATATATTCTTGTACACGGTGGTTTAAGTGTGAGACTTTTCAATTGTAACTTCAAACAAAAGATGCGTAACAAGTCATTTGTAGTATTTGATTTTTCATCGAAGGTTATATCTTTATTCGGATCATGTTATTTTATTGCCATATAGTTGAATTGTGAAAGTATTACTGTACCGAAATAACGTATATTGATAGTTTACTGTGTCTTTTACCATGAATACACGTTATTTTTGTAGAAAAGCATTATTATAGATTCATTGTGAAATATTTTAAAACCAAAGATAATAGGAAAGCTATCTGACCAGTTTTCTTTAATTGCTTATTGTAAAAACTGAAATAAAATTATAATACCTATATCTGACTGGTTTACATGCTGTTTTATTTCTCAATAAATCCCACATTTATTTTTTTTTGATCCGTGAACATCAGAAACGTTATCAAGGTAAGTATATTAAGCTGTAGAAGTTGTCCAAAAAGTGTGGAAACGTTTGAATATCTCGAAAAATACAACATGGAGCGCAATTAAAAATACGCTCATTTACAAGAAGCAATCAAGTGATCAAAATATATCTTAAATATAAATCCCCAGTTTTGTTATAAATTCGCGTTCTGCTAAAAAAAACTATGTAACTTATGTGAAACTTTTTTCCATTTTTTTAGGCGGCGGTTCGAATAATTTATTTTCGTTTCTTTACACGAACTTCACGCGAGCCTCTTCGCTTCGCCGCAACAGCTGTGCTTCATTCACGTTGCTGGAGTTTACCAATTTGAACATTTAATTTCACCTGAGTCAAAAAATCGCGATGATGCGATGTGATGATTTTACTGTTTTACCTAAAAAACTACGTAGCGTTTATTTAGAACCACTTTCGATTCCTGTTGCAATTATGGTCGGATTGCGATGGAAACTTACTTTTTTTGGTTCTAAACAAGCACTTAGACTAGAAATACTCAGTACAAAATATCAAATGTAAAAGAAATTCAATATACGAAATAGCAAGTGCTTAGAGCACAAAAAGCAACTTTTCGCCCCGAATTGCAAAAGTAATCGAAACAGTGTTTAAATGAAAGTTACGTAGATGTGTAGAATGCGAATCTGCACAAAAATTTAAAGTTTCATTTGATAGCAATTTCCAAATTGTCACAGACGGGTTTTTATAAAGTCCGCTCTAAAGCGTATTTTTTAAGATATTCAAGCGTTTCCACTTTTTGGACACCTTGCGGCTCAATGTTTAGATTCTAAGCTAAGAATTAATTAAGCATTTTTAATCCGAAATTATATACATATGTGTATTCATAAACAAATGTAAATTTGGTAATAATCGACAATCGAAGTTGTTGAACAAAATGTGTTTGGATGAATTCAATGTATGTAAGAAAAACCCTTCGAAAATTCACTTAACTAATTTAAGTTTATTTGCAATTGTCCGGATGGAAAATCCGTAAGTACATTAATGTATGGCATGGAATGTGAAGACAACGCTAATGTTAGGAAGACAGAATAATTATCATCTAAAACATTGTGTTTAAATTAATACAATTAGTCTACAAGCAATAGCTTGAAAATATAAACAATATAGTGGAACGATAAGGAATTATGCCTTGATTAAGGAGACTTCAATATGTACGTCTTTCCAACTACATATCGACATGTTATTGGTCAATTATATTGAACATAAACGTGTAGTTAATCTGGATGATTTGGTTAAAAAGACATAAGACGGGTGTTTTCTCAATTTGGATGGTTGCTATATTAGATTATTTAATCGTTTCCGGTAAGATTTACATATTGAGAAATACACTAGTTGACCTATGACATGTCGATATAGAGAATAATTGATGGTTTCAACTTGTTACGAATATTGCTATACCCTTAAAGCTGCTTATGAAATACACCACAGTTAAAACAGACTTTTTATAACATATTATTTTTATTAGTAATAATAGATTGGGTTCAGTTATAGCAACTGCCTTTTTTTCGTGAAAAAACTAATTACCAAAGTTGTGTACTGTGGGAGTAGCTGCAAATTCATAACGGTTCATTTTGGGCGTTTTTGGTCCAGATAGATCTTCAGATAGAGGTCTATAGATAGATCCACTATGTTTCTTTTCGGTTAGTTGCGTGCTCCACAATGGGATCTTCAGTCTTGGCAAATTCGCTCTGTGCATGTTGAAATTGTTATTGCGTCGCAAAACGCATAATGTTATTACGACCGACATAATAAGAACCGCTAAAGCCGTTAAGACGAAAACGGAGGTAATAGAAAGAATATAAGAAACTCGAGCCAAGTTAATATTTTCGCCGTCGATTATTTCTGCTGTAGGAGCATCGTCCAGGAGATCGTCAATGGAGACGTCGTCATTATCCGCCTCATCGTCATAATTGTCCTCCTCTTCTTCGTCGTCATCATCATCTTCATCCTCATCATCATCGTCATCAATAGCACTATCATCGGCCTCGCCTTTAAAAGCGCTTAATTTTTGCAGATCCTGCAAGGTTTCATCTATATTATCAAGGTCTTCCTCAGAATCCACACCCTCGTCAATATTAAATGTCATCTCCGGACAAATCCCCTTATGCAGGTCTAACCAGCCATTTGGAGTGAAATTGTCAATATCGTCCATCAAAGGAGTATCAGCAATCTTTTCGGAATTATCAACTAGATTTACAAAGCGAGCATCCAAGTAATTAATAACATTGCACATCTGGTTATCAAAAACGAAAAGATTGTCGTGCAAATCAATAATTGATAATTGTGGCACAACTTTCATGTCCTCGATGCTTAATGATGTTAGTTGATTTTCGCCTAAGTAAAGCCGCTTTACTGATTCCAAAATAGTCGCATTGTTGCTCCAGAGGGTATACAGTTTGCAATTTCTGGCGTCAATTTTATTAATAGCCTTGTTATTAATAAAGTTGCCAGGATTCAATGTCATCAATGGATTTCCCGCAATATTGAGAGTTTCTAAATTCCTGTTGCTATTAAAGGCCCCAGTTAGAACTTTAAGCTTATTGTAGGACACATCTAACAATCGCAAGCTACTGATATAGATCAGCATGTCGTCAATGAATGTAAAATTGTTGTACGATAAATTCAAGCTTACAATTGTCGGCATATGTTTAAATGTTTCGGGATGTCCCGTTGTGAGTCCGCAGTTTTTGCAAGAAAAGATGTAAGTTTCAAATTGATGATTATTGGACAAGGTGAAGTTTGGAAGGACTTCAAAAGCGTTGTCATCAAGAATAATTTTTCGCAACTTGAAGTTGAAACTGAAGATTTCATTCTCAAGTTTTGTCAAGTTATTCTTGGAGAGGTCCAGCACTGAAAGTTCACTCATAAATGCCAAATGGTTGGGCTGCAGGTTGCTAATTCTGTTGTTGCTTAAATTTAGTTCACTCAATGAAGTCAAGCGGCTGCTGGATCGTTCGTCGAACGTACTGAGGAAGCAATTCTTTAACGATAAACTTTCCAGGCTGTTGGAGGTATTCAAGTAGAAAGTTTTAAGAGGGTTGTTGTCCAAGTATAAGCTGTCCAATTCTCCATTGTTTACGAAAACATTGGCTGGCACTCTGCTGATCTGGTTGTCCGTTAAATATAGAGTTTCCAACGAGAATAATTGACTGAATGCAGTGATTCCAATGTCCCGGATATAATTGCCAGACAAGTTTAACAACCGCAACTCATACAGTTTATCTAAAGCTGGTATTTCGTCCAGTCTGCAGTTTCCAAAATGCAGCTCTTCTAATTTTTCTGATGAAAGATTAGGGCTATCTTCAAAACCACAATCGGCGACTTTAAGATACTTCACATTGTTAAAAGCTTTCTCATCAATTGAACCAATTTGAGAATTTTCAATCACCACATTTTCCAAATACGGCATGCTGGTGAACGCATCTTCTTTGATTTCACTGATGATGACATTGGAAAGGGTCAAAACGGCGACGGCGTTCCGGTCCAGGGTACGGAATAATTCAGAATTAAGTACGAGCGAACCATTGCAGGATATCACATTCACAACGTTGGGCAGGATATTTTTGCATTCACAGTTCTGAATGCAATTTGTCGGCCTGGTCGGTGGCAATGCCAGTGCCACCGAGAGAACGTTTAAAAGTAATAGAATCCTCATTTATCTGAAACAAAAATGAAACATTTCATCAAATTCTAATCAAACTATTTCAAAAATCAGGCTCAAGGCATTGATATAATGAGTTTGCCGTCATGAAAACAAAGTGGTTGTAATTCGCTTTAACGATGATTGTAAACTTAGACTCTACACTTGACATTGATTGAATTCTTGACTAAGTGCTTAAACATGTGTGATTACACGTTCCAACTTCTTTTGATTTAATCTGGCTCACTAAGGAGTTGTGATTATAACAATTTAGACGATGAGCCCTAGAAGTAGGGGTGGGACATCGATGGTAGCCACCGAATGGTAATATCGATGTTCTGATAGTTTGTCGTCGTTGCATATAAATTTCAAATTGATTAACTTGAACAATTTTATTTTACTAGTACTATGAGATTTTAAAACAATGTATTGTTAAATAATCGACTAAATTTAGTCAACTGACTGCAAAAAGAGGCTTTTTTCGGGTGCAGCTGGAAATGCCGCGCTATCGCTTGTAGCGGCACTATCAAAGAGTGCGCAGAAAATGTTTCTATCTGCTATCAACATCAAATGTCCGATGCTTTCATTTCAGGATCTTACATCGATGTTTTATCGATGTCCCAAATTTCCAACATCGATGGTCAAAATATCGAACATCGAACGAATTACATCGATGTTTGCGAAACATCGATGTAATTTTTTAATGTTTTTCTCCCATCCGTACCCAGAAGTGAACTCAAAAAAACTCATTTGTGCAAACCGTTCAGTTGGAAAAAAACTCGCACCCGTCAATTTTATTTGTAAATGCGGTTTTTTCTGCCAAATTAATTTATACAGAATGGTTCAAAAATAACTTACAACCATAAACTTCATTTTTTCAAATGGAACCACCTGCTGTTGTATTTTTTGTGCCAAACATTGGTCTAGAAGTTTCAAGATTTAACGAAAAATGAGAAAATTCAAGAATTGGTTGAACTACAAAGCTCTAGTTTTCCTTGCGAGATGTGAGCCACAGAATTCGTTTTGGCATCGTTGGATAGATAATTAAAAATTCGATTCAGTCATAACATGTGTGAGGAAATTTGGGCAGTTTTGACCCAGAAAGCGAAATTTTAATATCAAACGCTTAGGTGCAAGATTATGCCAACATTTCATGTTTTCCGTCCCGTTTTTGCCCATTTCTCGAAAGCAAAATGAACAAAAACGTTCGTTTCAACATCATTCCAGAGAGAAATAAATGGCCTTTTTAGAAAGCGAACCATCGATCAGGAAATGTTGGTTTCCAAAAAAGTCTTGATTTGAAGAAGTTTAAGATTTGCGTGTTTTTTGAGTTGTAAAATCGACTCAATCATGACGCAGCCTTTTTCAAAGTTTCTCAAGAACCTTTTGAGCCACAGAATTCGTTTCGGCATCCTTGGATAGAGAATTAGAAATTTGATTCAGTCATTACATGTTTGAGGAAATTCGGGCAGTTTTGATCTAGAAAGTCAAATTTTAATATCAGGCGCATTCTCACGTCATCCCAGAGAGAACTAAATGGCCTTTTTAGAAAGTGAACCATTGATAAGAAAAATTTGGCAGTTTTCTCAAAAAAGTTTTGATTTAAAATAAATATATAAAATAAAACAAACGATCCAATTTTAAAGGAATTTTAAAACTAATGATTTTTTCTTTTGATATCGTTTATTTTAGTAAAATAAAAGTAATAATAAAGTTCACTTTTGATGCGTTCCCATATTCAATTCTATTTAAAAAATCATACTTTTTTATACCATACCATTTTGGGACCACCCTGTATAAATACATTTTATTGAAAAAATCGCATTTACAAATAAAAATTGACGAATCCCAGCTTGTTTTCCAAAAAAGGCCCCTGAATTTTAAATAAATTCAGGCATTATTTCTGGGACTAATTTATGCATTTGTGTGATTTAAAAAGGCATGTGAGCATACTTTGGAACGCACGGGAAAAAATGTTGGGCATATGAGAAGAAAAGTGAGCAGTTCACTTGAAATATTGTTGATAATTTTGAACTTCGCTCGACAACAAAGCAATTTTTCAAACATTGAACTGCAATGATTAATTATTAGCAAAAATAATTGCTGAACAAATTTTAATTAACATATTATCTCCTAATCAGGCCCCAATTAACTTAAGCATTCCGTTTAAGAGCTTATCCTCAGCTAGGATCACGTACATAGATAAACTCGATTTTATCACTCATAAGAGGAAAGCGATAATGTGAAGCAATAGAGGAGCAGAGAACAAAGAGCGTTGCACTTTCAAACAGTTTTATCTAAAAATTGCGAGGCAACAAAGCGAAGTTAAAATGCAGTGATTTCACTGCATTAATCCGCTTTGAAGATAACGTTAGTTGAATACTTCGTTTAGAATTTTTATCGCCGTCATTTGAGCAACAATCAAAATTTTTCGCTTTCAGCCGATATGAAGTTTGAACAATTCAAGCTGAATAATGCCCATTTACTTTGCATGGTTGAAGCTAATCACATGAATTAATTTTAATTCCGAAACTCAGTTCGACATACAAAAGCAATAATTGTTACTAGTTACCGTTTGCTATGCGTCAATAACAAATTGAATGCCATTGTTCTATGTCGTCATCTCCTGTAAGCGTTTTTCAAATTACTTTACGCTATGGGTTTTCGAGTCATCCAAATATATCTACCTCACGTTCAACGTTCAATAATAGTCTAGTAATAGAAGAAATCAATATCGGGTTTTTTTGGGTTCATTTACATATTCTCGATAATTTTCAACGCAGTTACTCACTTTGTTTTAAAGGAAATTATTTAGTAAAGCGGTCTCTTATCTTTAAGGCAAACACTTTTATCTGCTAAAGAGAATTGTTTTCGGAAGTTGCTATAAATACGTTCGAGGATTTTTGCAAAGGATATTTCAGCACATAATGGTGTCACAACAGCCTAAAGAGGTTGCATTGTTAATTTCCCCGTTCAAATATACATAGCTAAAATATAACACAGCATTGTAGTATAATAGAAAAATTGAGCTTTAAGATTGCAGTGGATTAAAAATTATTCATTCGTTTCTCAAGCACAATGGGTTGATTCGTTCAAATTCGGACTTCGATCGTCTTACAAAGATGTTTTTAGCACAACGTTTCGGTTGGCAGCATCTCCAAGCATTTTCAGGCGAACGCTATAAAAACATAAGACTATGGAAGTCTCAATAAACCATTCAGCCTCGATGGTCCAGTGTAAGTTTTGGATCACTTTTTTCATTAGCAGCATTAATTAAACCAATTTTTTTCTAAAATAGTGATGAAGTTATAGAAAACGAGCGCGTGAATTCACAAAAACAACACCGCTTGATGCCGGCGATGATAGCGATTGTTAATGTCATGAATGAAAAAGAGAATAAAAACCATTAACTGTTGGCGAAAGAAGGCAAATTTAGCAAGTTGGTCTTTCAATCTTTCAACACAATACACATACCTACATTTTTTTGCCGCTCAAAACTTGCTTGGTTCTATGAAGATTTTGAATAGCCTAATAAGTACTACACAACTTATTGTATACAGGGTGTTCAAATGAACACGGGGTCAAAAATGCTTCGGTTCCAATCTACAGAATGTTAAAGTTTACAACATTTTACGGTTTAATTTTTTTTATTTCCAAACAATACAAAATGGTCTAGCCATAGTTCGTATATGTACGACATATTTGCTCTATTTACAGGCCATTAAAAGCAAAAATTTGAAATCGAGTAAGTAAGTTGTTCAACAGTTTTTGAAAAATTCAAGGAAAAAGAAAAAATTCCTGAATGCGGCCCATAACTTCACTCGAAAGAGAAAATCGGCTGCATTAAATGAGAAAAAACTCACTTGAATAAGAAATTTCTGGGAGTTTCCACGATGTTTTTCGTTACTACGGGGAACCGATTGGCCGATGGTACAGATGGATTTCAAAAAATTATTAAGGAAAAAGCAAAATCTCTCAAGCCTGCCATGAGAATATCACTCGAAAAAAGGAAAATCTTCGGCTTTTAATGAGGAAAACCTCACTTTGATAGGACATTTTTGGGAATTTTCAGAATTTTTTCAGATACTGCATCGAAGCGATTGGTCGTTAGACAGCACGGATTTTTGAAAAATTTGCCAAAGAAAAACTAAAAATTCCTGAATGCGGCCCATAACAACACTCGAAAGAGAAAATCGGCTGCTTTAAATGAGAAAATACTCACTTGAATAAGAAATTTCTGGGAGTTTCCACGATGTTTTCAGTTACTAAGAAGAAGCGATTGGTTTTTGGTATCGAAAGACGGATTTAAAAAAATATATATTAAATAAAAATAAAAAATCTCTTAAACCTGTCCAGAAAATCACTCGAAAGAAAACATCTGCGGCTTTAGATGACAAAAACCTCACTTTAATAGGAAAATTCTGGGAGTATTCAGGATTTTTAAGATACTAAATCGAAGCGATTGGTCGTTGAACACGGATTTTTCAAAAATTTGTACAAAAAAAACACAAAATTCCTGAATGCGGCTCATAACATCACTCGAAAGAGAAAATCGGTTGCTTTAAGTGAGGAAAAATTCACTAGATTAGAAAATTTCTGGGAGTTTCCAGGGTGTTTTCAGTTACTAAGGGGAAGCGATTGGCCTTTGGTAGGTATAGATAGACGGATTTAAAAAAAAATTGTCAAGGAAAAAAGCAAAAATATCACTCGAAAGAGAAAATGTGCGGCTTATCTAAATCTATATAAGCATAAGCAAAAATAAGCATTTTTGACATCATCCACATGTAAACTTGTTCTCATCAAAACAGCTCAGAAAAACGCTCGTAAAATGTTTGTACTGAATCAGGAAACACCCTGTATATTAGTTCATGTTAAGAGTCAAACTTGAATTACTTAATACATCGGCGCATCCCTAGTTTAATATTGAATTTAAAGAATAATTAATTTATTCAAGTAGATGTACCGGGTGATCCGAAATCAAGTTATATATTTTCAACTGCAGCAAGAAATTGTGCAAGGAAAATAAAACAAGAAGTTCAAATAATCATAGGTCCACAACCGCCTCTTTTGTGTGATAAATTCATGTTAATTTGATTCTTGTTCATGGCTGTTTTTGCAATTGCTTGTCTTATTATAAGTTCCCCTTTTCACGGGTGTTGGTTTATATCCAATCCTAGCTCACATTGTCGAATAACTGGAAAACGATTGCAGATACGAAAACAACCCAAAATGTGAAAAAACTTCCAAATTGACTAAGTAATCCACACACGCAAAAAGAAAATATCGGCGACGATACAAAAGAGATTTGGCGAGTTAAAGTGACGCGGGACCTAGAAAAATCACCCATACATATTTCCATAACTATAAATGCCAGACAGGCGCTGATATAATCGAAAGAGGATGATCTGGAGAAAGAACACACACATTGAAAAAATAAAATAAAAAATGCAGATCAAGAAAACACGAAAACATTTTAATACCTTGAACTTTTCGCGGTAGTTTTGCTCGTAGAATGATGCAACCTAATTTCGGATCACCCCTACCTTGGAAATAATAAACTAACAGAAAAAAGTTAATGATAATGTGGTTGATTAAAAACCAAACCTTGGGTGCAATTTTTTCTCAATTTGATCAGTTATTTTTGAATATTTTACTTTACCGTTCACCATGAAAACAAAATCATTCGTGGTTGCGGTCTAATGGCAAATTTTACGCTTTTGTGAATACACGTGCTGGCCAGTAAAAAAAATCGCCAACAACATACGACATTAAAACTCTTTTCACAGCTTACTATCGGTTAAGATTATTAAATCAAAATAATTAGTGTTATGCCTGAATTTGTCAATTAAAATTAAAAGCTAATACCGTACATTGTGCAATTGTCTCACATGTTACAAGTACTGGTTTAAAAGTTTTAATTAGTACTTAAGCACTACTAAAAACGCAGGTACTACTACAGGTATTCCACTTAGTATTGGTTAATTTGAAAATTTGTTAGTTTCACAGATTTTGATTTTTCTCGTAATCGAACATTTCTACTAAAAGCAACATTGCTTACGACCTTTCAGGCTGTCGTTAGGAAAAAAATATTTCAGGCGTTTCCCAAGCATGAGTGATGTGCAGCTTCAGAGGTGGTTTGCTGAAAAATTTACTCTGGACTCTGGGCCATCCAGCTCAGGAATAAACCATTCAAAGACTATTTGTGAATGTCGAGATTGAATGGTTTATTTGGACTTCCATTGTCTTGTAAAGATGTTTTTATCACAGCGTTTTGGTTGCTCGTATCTCCAGCCGTTTTCAGCGTTCGCATGAAAATGGTTGGAGATACTACCAACCGAAACGTTGTGATAAAAACATCTTTACAAGACAATGGAAGTCCAAATAAACCATTCAATCTTGACATTCACAAATAGTCTTTAAATTGTTTTTTCTGCCGTTTTCAGCCTTCGCCTGAAAATGGTTGGAGATACTACCAACCGAAACGTTGTGATAAAAACATCTTTACAAGACAATGGAAGTCCAAATAAACCATTCAATATCGACATTCACAAATAGTCTTTGAATTGTTTTTTCTGCCGTTTTCAGCGTTCGCCTGAAAATGGTTGGAGATACTACCAACCGAAACGTTGTGATAAAAACATCTTTACAAGACAATGGAAGTCCAAATAAACCATTCAATATAGATATTCACACATAGTCTTTGAATGGTTTATTCCTGGGCTGGATGGCCCAGACTCCATAGTAAGTTTTCGAGCAAACCACCTCTCAAGCTGCAAGAGGAGTCCTTGACAGGTTTGTTAGGAGTTCCCTTGTCTTGGAAAGATTTTTTCTCTATATTCTCCAAATTGGCCAAATGGGAATCTACAATTCGAACTAATTGAAAATTGAATAAAAATCGATCAGAACTGCTGCTATCTTTGAAAAACCAAGCATTTGAGCAGCATAGTGGTACAATCCTGATGATTAGCGGTTAAAATTTTCTTGTTCCGGATTTTTTTGGAAGAAAAAAATCAATTCCGTCACTGATTTAACAAACAATTTCGCGGTTAAACAATTTGCATGTGCTTCGACGTTCGTTAGCTGGTTGTTTGCAATCAAGATAATAGACCATGCTCTAGAACAGAATACATAAAAACATGCCGAAGTAAGTACCTACTCCTGTAAAATTTTGCTCATTAATCTTCCAAGAGATAGTTGCGGTGTAAACTTTGACTTTGCAATTATTTTCGTGGAATCCATCATATTCTCAGTCTGTAAATGAATGTAATCAAGCTGATTTCGTTGGTTTGGGATAAACGTGACGGAAGTATAAATAGTATAAATGAAGACGTAATCGTGCATCAGCCTGCATGTTATTGCGAAACATTCAAAATAGAGCATTTAGAGTCTAGACAATCATATACAATAAAACATAGTTAAATATGGATGGCCATGAGGGTGATTGGTTAATGAGGATTGCTTCACAAATTCACATCCTAACGATCTGCGGAAGTTTCACTTAACAAATCACGTTCTATTTCTAAAAACCTTTCAATGTACTCGACTCATTGTCATTGGAAAGTTTGGGCTTACATTTAATCGCTTTAGAGGTAATAATACGAACTTTCCTAATGTTGATAACAACACAAATAATGGTGCCTTGACTACCTGAAAACTTGATTAGAAACGAATTGCTGCATTGTCCTTAGATTTCGTGGGTTCATATTAGGTAGAACATAAATACTTAAACCATGTAAAGACAAAAGTGTCGTCGAAGTACTTGCAATAATCAGATTCCTAATTAAAAGACCGTGATTTCTAGTCGATAAATTATATGCTAAAACCAGCAGACTCATGTCATAAATTCATTGCTTTTGTGCTTCTGAATTGCATATTTCATTTAGGTATTACTTGACGTAATAAGCAAACTTATTTAAATTTGTCGTTGTCACTATTGGCCTCTTTAATTAGGCAAATGGATTCGACAAATTCAACACTTTTAACTCTAGTAAAATGCCCTTTAAACACATTTCTATCGAGTAATGACAGCAAATTTTCACATATAGAGGAACTACGTGAAGTAACCTTCCAACCTTGGGCCGATCTCAGACCTCATGCATTCCTTGCCTGATGTTAACTATTAGGTAAGGATCGATATCCAGCTAATATCGTCCAAACATTATTAAATACGTCCACATAAAGTACTTACCAAAGATTTATTATCCTTTTTGAGGAAGGAGTGAAGATTGAACACTGAAAATGCGTCGCAAATTGACACCCAAACTAAGATCGAATAATGAGAATAAATGACTGAGTACCTGTGGTACCTGTACGTATAAAATTCACTAGAGGTTCCTTTCAATACGCTTTATAGATGGAACCACCTGTAAAATGCAACCTACTGATGGTACGGTAGGTACTATTCAGAAGGTTCTCGATTTCCTCATGTAGTGGCGGCACTGTAACTGCTTGAATGGTACCGTGCTATTGGATGGAAGTAAGGAAAATTCACCAGAAGTTTATCGTTTGCCTGATAAGATTAGATACGTTGTTAGTTGCTATCTCGATAGGAGAAAATGGTTTTTGCATCACATTTTTATCACTTATTATAATGTTTCTATAAAACACCCGAATTTGGTTTGAACCTTCTTGGTTTGAAAATTTTTCACTCCAATGCAGTTTTCTTTAAAACTTGTACGTACTTTCAATTTGTTGCATTTGGCGCAAAACGAACGTCTTCATTCAAATACCATAAAACTTCCGAATGCCGAATTAATACGAATTTTTTCTGGAACATTTCTAAACGAAAAACTAAATACAGTTGAGTCCGGATAAAACGAACTTAAAAAATGAACTAAAACTGGTTTGTTATATCCGGAGTTCGCTATAAGGGAATAATAATACAAAAACACGTGGTGTATTTTATTTCGTTATTTTTACATAGAGTAGTAAAAGTTAGTAGGTATGACTAAAAAGAACAC
>NW_026017110.1:58066878-58067909 GCF_020466585.1 Dendroctonus ponderosae | reverse complement strand
ATTTTCAAATTTGGTAAAAAGAGCCGGAAATCTGAATGGTTTGGCCAGGATCACTCGCAACGTTTTAACGTGCTATCCTCCAATAATGCAATAAACAATAAAAAATGCAAATTATTCAACAAGTCACTGCCTGTCTCTCGCTCTCACTAATATAAACAACTCCGCATGATTGGTGTTGCTGAGCGTGGAAGTTCGTTATAAACGGAAAGTGAATATACAACTATCCTAAAAAGTGATCGTTATATTCGGAAGTTCGTTATAAWCSGGTTCGTTATAACCAGTAAAAAAATACGTTGGTTTTTATTCGTTTCAATTAAAGGGAAAAAGTTCGTTTTAACCGAAAGTTCACTATAACCGGGTTCACTATAAGCGGACTTTACTGTATGTATTACGACAAAACAGTAAACTTTTGCAACGAACGCCAGAACGACGGCAGATTCAACAAATAATTAAAAAGCAAAAAAGCTTCCAAAATGAGCAAAGAAATATGTTTTTTTAAATTAGATTTGAGTGGCGCCTCCCAAAAAACTCGCCTTTTTTTTAACCTGAAAAAAAGGCGAGTCGACTAAACGTTGGTAAACGTTTATCAGTTTTTCAAAAATTCGCCAATGAAAATCCAAAAATTCCTGATCGCTGCCCATAACATCGCTCGAAAGAGAAAATCGGCTGCTTTGGGCGGAAAAACTTACTGATCAGGAAATTTCTGGGCGTTTCCAGTACGGTTGCCAAATCTCCGGTTTGTGACCGGAGTATTAGGTTTTCCTTCATAAGCTCAGGTCATAAATATTTTGTCAACCGGATTAGGATTTCTCCGAATAAAAAGCTATTTTTTTAGTGGTGAATGAGAAAGCAAATAAAGATGCATTGTGAGTAATTACGAACTAATCGACAATTATCGATCGTCGGTTAATAATATAACATCCTTTATTTTTGGCCTCGGGTGTCGGGTCAGAGGATAATCTTCGTAACGTCCTATTTCGTCAGTCAATTACGGTAAATATAATTCTGTTTTCGTACATTTGAAAAACAAT
>NW_026017110.1:58065437-58066778 GCF_020466585.1 Dendroctonus ponderosae | reverse complement strand
ATGGACGATTTTGCGCGATTCGGTTGTAATAAACTTTCCATTGACTAAAAAGGCCCCAGTTTCGTGAGTTTCAATGGTCCTGCGGGTGTTTTTTAAAAAGTACAAGTCCTAGTAGATTGAGTTCGCTGTCGAGTGCCGATTCGAAGTTCGATATCATCAAACGGGACGACGAAAAAATGGCGGATCGAATTTTCCCCAAATCGTCTTTGGTTCCACTGACTATCAAGTTGTGAAAAGACATGCTTTAAATGTTTACGTGGTCGAACTTATTCCAGTGTCCAGTTTCGGGGAGTCCAGCCGATTGAGCAGTTTGAGCGGTGAGCAATTTTCTATGTAGCGGGAAAATGTGCGCGTCTTTTTCCACTGCTAATGGCCGCTATTGAAATATATATTTCGCCGAATTTGCCGGAAACCAAGCAACTTTCAACATTTTCTCAAATATTGATTTATTTGATTTTATTGGTTCTTTAGTTCTAAGAGCATTCCCTGTTAAACACTAAAAATTGCTTACTGAGAGGGGGAACAATCATGGCTCCCATCGTCTTGATGTCATTAATTTATTCTAACATACCCTCAAATTTTTTGAAATATTTTTGATTAATTTGACGGTTAGACTTTTTTCCAAATTAATTTAGGAATATTATTTAATTACTAAGCAAATCGTATGGTTGCATAGGCAATCTAGCGATATATACTTCGACGCGCATCTAGTCTCGACGCCCATCACGTCTGGACGCGCATCTATTCTCGACGCCTAGTTATTAGCGGCTTTCCGGTTCCTGTCTTAACCCTTCTTATCGCGTTCGGTTAAACGGGCAACTTACGGAGACGGCGCGACTCTCGGACTTCAACGATGGACGATTTTGCGCGATTCGGTTGTAATAAACTTTCCATTGACTAAAAGTTCCCCAATTTAGTGAGTTTCGATGGTACTGCGAGTATTTTTTAAACAGTGCAAGTCCAAGTAGATCGAGTTCGCTGTCTAGTGCCGATTCGAAGTTCAATATTATCAAACGGGACGCCGAAAAAATGGCGGATCGAATTTTCCCCAAATCGTCTTTGGTTCCACTGACTATCAAGTTGTGAAAAGACTTGCTTTAAATGTTTACGTGGTCGAACTTATTCCAGTGTCCAGTTTCGGGGAGTCCAGCCGATTGAGCAGTTTGAGCGGTGAGCAATTTTCTATGTAGCGGGAAAATGTGCGCGTCTATTTCCACTGCTAATGGCCGCTATTGAAATATATATTTCGCCGAATTTGCCGGAAACCAAGCAACTTTCAACATTTTCTCAAATATTGATTTATTTGATTTTATTGGTTCTTTAGTTCTAAGAGCATTCCCT
>NW_026017110.1:58063596-58065337 GCF_020466585.1 Dendroctonus ponderosae | reverse complement strand
CCGGTGCGTTGGGTTGGCGCACCAAGCCATTTGCGTGGCACTGCGCGAGATGGGTAAGACCATCTCCAACATTTCGCCAAGTACAAATAGTTTCAATACAAAATAAGTAATTAATATTTTTCAGGAAATGCGACGATCCTCAAGTATTTGTGAAAAACGGCAAAACTCATTGCATAAACGATTGCAGTGAACGGACAATGTGTGGAGAGGTTGAAGTGCCGGTAGAACATTTAGATGCTTGTAGAGTGTGCAATGCCACAGGGCAACGGTGTGGTGTGTACCCAGGCTCAACTCCCGGCGAGGGTATTCCCGATTTCGATTTCGTTTTTTATGTCTCGGCAATACAAACTGAACGATGCAATAAGTCTTTAACAGTAGCCTATGCAAGTCACTGCCAACAAGAATCCGGATTAGATAGGTAAGATGACATTTTGCCTTACTTGGAATTTTTATTAAAATAGACAAAATAGACTTGGAACTTGTATTTGACATCAATAAAGCGATAATGTACGTCAAAGTTACCAATTTCGTGAGGTCTTATCATAGCAACTTATCGTAATAAAATTATGCCAAGCGTTGTACACCGTATACTTTCTGTTTGAGTACACCAGGGCGCGATCAGGTTGGTGCATTAATGGTCATATTTTGAACACCCTGTATGATAAAGAGGCACAGAAAACAGAAAAAAAAATTGGATAGCTGGAAGCTTCTGCTTGAAAACGGTACTCTTGTGTGATATCGCTAAGATGAACCGTTTTCCAGAAAACTTCTATTATTAATCTGACAAGCTGCATGTTTGATATACACGTTTCAAAAAGTGTTAATCTCAGGCAATCTCGAGAACAGACTCAAAACCGGTGCTGCGGGTGCCTGAAATTAACACATCTTGATCTTCATACGATCAGCCACGTTTAACTGATCTGCCAAAAGTTTCATTTTGTCTTCATACTTTGAATAGTTAGAACAGTTAGGAATTGCAAATGCAGAATATTATAAAGTTTGGATTTCCGTAAACGTCGCAGATTTCTTCAGCTTGTTTCAGATACTGAGGTTCTAAAACACTTGTCCAGTTCGATACGGGTGCAGGGGCGGATCCAGCTTTAAATTCAGAAGGGGGTTATGTAGAAAAAATACAGTCTTCTGTTGTCTATGAAATTAGAAAAATTATCGTCGTTTTGTGCAAGGGTGGCGTAAGATTATAGCAAAATTTCAGGTTTTCCGTCCCGTTTTGCAGGTTTCTCGGAAGGAAAATGAGCAAGAACGCTCGTTTTTACATCATTCCAAAGAGAACTAAATGGCCTTTTTAGAAAGTGAACCATCGATAAGGAAATGTTGTAGTTTTCTGAAAAAATGCTTGAATTCAAGAAGTTTTAGATTTGCGTGATTTTTTTTTGAGTTGCAAAATCCACTGACAATGACGCTGCTTTTTTCTAAGTTTCTCAAGAACCATTCGAGCCACAGAATTCGTTTTGGCATCGTTGGATAGAGAATCGAAAAGTCGATTCAGTCGTAACAACGTGAGTGAGGAAATTCGAGTAGTTTTGATCCAGAAAGCGAAACATGAATATCAAACACTTAGGTTCAAGATTATGCCAACATTTAATGTTTTCCGTCCCCTTTTTGCTCATATCTCGGAAGCAAAAGGTGCAAGAACGCTCATTTGTACATCATTCTAGAGAGAAATAAATGGCCTTTTTAGAAAGTGAACCATGGATGGGGAAATGTTGGCAGTTTTCTCAAA
>NW_026017110.1:58060017-58063496 GCF_020466585.1 Dendroctonus ponderosae | reverse complement strand
GCAGATCAGTTAAACGTGGCTGATCGTATGAAGATCAAGATGTGTTAATTTCAGGCACCCGCAGCACCGGTTTTGAGTCTGTTCTCGAGATTGCCTGAGATTAACACTTTTTGAAACGTGTATATCAAACATGCAGCTTGTCAGATTAATAATAGAAGTTTTCTGGAAAACGGTTCATCTTAGCGATATCACACAAGAGTACCGTTTTCAAGCAGAAGCTTCCAGCTATCCAATTTTTTTTTCTGTTTTCTGTGCCTCTTTATCATACAGGGTGTTCAAAATATGACCATTAATGCACCAACCTGATCGCGCCCTGGTGTACTCAAACAGAAAGTATACGGTGTACAACGCTTGGCATAATTTTATTACGATAAGTTGCTATGATAAGACCTCACGAAATTGGTAACTTTGACGTACATTATCGCTTTATTGATGTCAAATACAAGTTCCAAGTCTATTTTGTCTATTTTAATAAAAATTCCAAGTAAGGCAAAATGTCATCTTACCTATCTAATCCGGATTCTTGTTGGCAGTGACTTGCATAGGCTACTGTTAAAGACTTATTGCATCGTTCAGTTTGTATTGCCGAGACATAAAAAACGAAATCGAAATCGGGAATACCCTCGCCGGGAGTTGAGCCTGGGTACACACCACACCGTTGCCCTGTGGCATTGCACACTCTACAAGCATCTAAATGTTCTACCGGCACTTCAACCTCTCCACACATTGTCCGTTCACTGCAATCGTTTATGCAATGAGTTTTGCCGTTTTTCACAAATACTTGAGGATCGTCGCATTTCCTGAAAAATATTAATTACTTATTTTGTATTGAAACTATTTGTACTTGGCGAAATGTTGGAGATGGTCTTACCCATCTCGCGCAGTGCCACGCAAATGGCTTGGTGCGCCAACCCAACGCACCGGRGCWYTYACRCAGTTCCGTTGCTGYGAAAATGTTMYTGACTTTTTCTACTTSTTTTTAGATTTATTTTAAGGGCCATTTATCAATAATGTTTTAACATTTCTTCAAAATTTCAGAATTTTCCAGTTAATCTTTTTTCTAGATGCTTTTTAAGAAAGTTAATCTTTTTACTAAATGGTAAATTTTCAAAAAAAAATCAATTAAAATACTGACAATTTTAAGGTATTTTTGTTAAAAAAATATGTTTTCTTAGTTTTAACTGATTTTTTTTGCTTTGCTTTCTACTCAAAAACGCTGTATTTCGTAGTTTTTCTTAAAAATACTTACGATCTGGATGTATTTTACGCGAAAAATTACAAGATATATTTATAGCTTTCTAGGAATTTTACGAAAAGTTTTTCGGAGTCGAATTCGGGACAAAAACGAAAAAAAACCGATCACAACACTAAAAGTTTTAAATCAAAAAACGCAAAAAAAATAATTTTCTGATGATTTTCATCTTTTCTGACAATAATGGGGACTTTTCAGCCAAACATTACAAAATCAATTTTGCTAGAAAATTTGCCTCATTCATCGGTTTGCAGGGAACTTAAGAAAGCCCGAATTTGGCACAAAAACCAAATAATTTTATTCAGTTTTTCACCGAAAGTAATCTTTAAAGTTTCAGGTCATCCAGTTTAAGCAAAGTTTCTATTAAGCAATTCTTGCTAGGCAAAAAACGTATTATTTTTAGTTTTACTTAAAATACTGACAATCTTCAGGTATTTTCTGTGAAAAATATAAAATAAATTTTATTGGAACACGGCTCCGGAACAGCTATGCAATTTTTTTTTCTGGAACGTTTTGCAGCTTCGAATTTTGACAAGACCCTAATACATTTTTCTAAATTTTTTCCCAAAAATATTTGACCGAACAGAACAAGTGAAAGTTTATAATCAATTATTCGGAAAACTGGTCACTTTTGTCGCTCTGAATAATTTGGTTTATTTAAATTCCGGTTTCTTCACTTTTACAACCACATTTCTAAAGAAATCTCTCTCTAAACAGAACAACGCGGTTTTTTCTGTAACTGCAAAATACTGGCACTCACTTACTGGACTCTTTTATGCAAAAAAGTTAAAAGATGGATTTTACAAGAAAAGTTGTCGTCTTTACAGTTTGGTCTTCTTGATCATCTTTTTCGTTTACCCGTTTTACCTTTGAATTTGGGACAAAATCGAAACAAGGATATCTTGTTTTTTTTCGACAAAATTTAGGTTTCCTCTAAAAACGACCAGAGAAAGCAAAAGCATATAATCTCAAAAATATATGGAAAACCACCCTCATCACTCTGAAAATTTTAAAGTTTCTTCAAAATTTCCGGACTTTCCTGTTTTAGACCAAGACGTTTTCAAGCAATCGTATACACAAAAGCATTATGTTGATAGCTTTTTTTGTTAGATGTTAAAATTGCGACATCGCAGCGGCAACAACTCAAAAGCGCAACTCAACACAGTGGTTACTCAGGCCTAGTTTTTAGAAAGTTGCGCTACATATGTTTTAGTATAAGTTAATTAATATAAATATTAAGAACATTTTAAGGTATTAGATATGGATTGAGATCTCAAAATGTTGTATACTGTACATCGAGATATTTTGGATGCAGAATTGGATATAGCGCCGTTGGTTCGCTGCCGACTCGCTCTTTGCTACGCCGGCAGATGTTATCGGCGAATCGCTGGCAATCCACTATGCATACAGGCGTTAGTCCAGCGTCTTGCGGCCGTTTTAGCTTCAAGTCAACATCGCATATATGTCAAAGCTCTGAATAATATGCGCCAGTGATCGTTTTTCCCTTTTCAAAGTAATCGATGTGAATCAAAAAATAAATGAGTGGAAAAATTATGAAATGTTGACTGGTTGGACTGTTCGTTCGCACGTTCTTCTTGGTTGCAATCATCGCCAATAGACGAGACCATTCTTGTGCTTTCTGTTGTTGTATATTTTTCCACCCGATTGGATTTTCTCAAAAATGCCATCAGCCGCCTCCAGGTTCCTGACTGGGTAGTCTGGAGAACACTGGTATTTGAGAGCACGTGGAAAAGGACATTGGAAGCACGAGGTGCCGGTAAGCGATAATTAAGTCAGATCGATTAGGTTTTTTATGTTGTTTATGAACGTAGATTAAAGCGAATTCAAACGGTTAGCAGACGGTAATTGCGGTCGTCAAACCACGTGTAAGTTCAATCATGGATTATTTGAGTAGGTTCGGCACCGTACCATCGCTAGGGCCGGGGATTATGTATGGATTATGCAGAAAAATAGTATGATGTTGCAAATTAAGGCAACATACAGGGTGATTCAAAATTGGCGTCATTCCTTTTAAGGGGTGATGGAGGCTCACTTATAGAAGATATTAACAGTTGAAGATCGAATTTCAACTTTGCTATTAAGCATTATTTTGAAATTGTTCCATGTTTAAATGGTAGCATATTGGAATACTTAAGCATTCAAAAAGAAAAATTACGATCTTTGCTTCAAATTACGAAAATTTTCGATATTGAAAAAGTTCTGTTCT
>NW_026017110.1:58055707-58059018 GCF_020466585.1 Dendroctonus ponderosae | reverse complement strand
TAGTTCTTGATTACTTTTTGATAAATAATTCGTTCTTATTGCGAAATAGGAGCACTATTTATCAATCTGTAATAAAAGAGGTGAGGAAATTCTGTTCTTTTTTAAAGACAAAAATTTTTGAGGCGAAATACCCAAAAAGAAGTTTGTAAAAAAATATTATCCTCATCACACAAAACTATAATTTTTATTTAGTAGTAAAACGCGACATTAACTACCTATTTACTATCTCGATACGATATCTATATGTCAAGCTGCTACAGTGGGTAATAAAAATATGAAACTCTCCAATATTCTGTTGTGTATTTATTTAAAATTATTAATGTAATTGAGTTTACCTGATAAAGAAACAAACAAGCGGTTTATGGAAGTGTTATAAAACTCACAATAAACCTTATCTATGTTTTTAGATTATCTTATCGGAAATTACAGGTTGTACTTAATACCTGTAATTTGTAATATTTTTGCAATAACTGTATTTAATTTATGCTCAAGTTGACTACAACTGAAAAAACCGTATTCGGTACAAAAAACACTTCTGAAATCGTGATAACAAAATGTCAAACTTTTTCTCAAACTTGTTTAGTGGCACTAAAAGTAAGAGCAAAAAAGAGAAAAGCAAGGAAACGAATCACGACAATCACCTGACAGAGGACGGCCAAGAAGCAGAAAATTTACCAGTGCTCAACAGAAGGTTGTCCCTATCTAAGAGTGGAAGAATGAAGGAGAAGAAGCGGTCCAATATATCGGTAATGCAGACTAATCTAGACGGAAGTTGTAAGGAGACGAATAACCGAAAACCATCTCTGGTAAATAATGAGGTGTTTGATATCGAAGGCATCGAACGTGCAGAAAAAGAGGCGAGCCATCAACAACTCCATTAATGTGTCATATTTTACAAGGACCAAGTATTGTGCCCTGTGAAACTGAGACTAAAGATATGATTTAAAAGTGTGATATGGGAAAAGTGTATATTATTTTGCCTGGTGATGTTCGACTGGTTATACTTCGTTTTATATGACGTAGCGGTTAAGATTGTTTTTGCTGTAATGATCCATGTGAGTAAAACTTAAATATACTATTTGGTAATCAATAATAATAAACTCTTGTATTATTATTGCATATGGTGCATCGCTTTCATAACTAGCAATGCTATAATATACTATTTGAAGCATGCTGTGCTATAACATACGCATAAACTCATATACATAAAAAATATGAAAATATATGTCAACTTTCTTAAAATAGGCATTATTATGTAACATCAAAAATATACGTAGATGTCAAGAGTTAATACGTTTTTCTGACTTTAATAGCTCAATACCAAACGTGTTTCTCTAAATTTGGTATTTTTTGTTAACAGAATCGCAAAAAAACAATAATGTTAAGCATAGCACCTCAAGTTAATTTATATAAACTTATGATATTATGAGCTGCAATTTAAAATAAAGTGACTGTTTCAAATAATTTTCTTTAAACAATAAACAACTATGGGCATAATGTTGAGACATAAATAAGGACATTTACCTTATTTCGATATTGGTTAATACCGAATGGGGATGAAGCAAGATGATACTTACATTCATTAACTGGAACCGCTGCTCATCCAATCTGAAAAAAAAAACATAGTTCTTAACAAAAACATTTTTTTTTTGGGTATTTAAAATCGAGTTAGCTTTTCTCGATTTATGCGGCAGCAAAATAAGGAGTCGCTCTATTGGTTGAGCTGCTATAGCCTGAGCAATTTGTTGGTTGAATACCTTAATAACGAGGCAATATTTATATGAGAATTTAGCATTAATATCTAAACTGGTCGGAGAGTAGTCCTTAAAATGATTTAGTCGATTATCGACTACGATTTAATAATCGAGAACGGGACTGAAACTGTGCATGTAAACAGCAGTTTTTCAGTGAAAGTTGCATAACTATTATAAAAAAAATATTTGCAATGAAATGCAGATGCATTTGAAATAAATACTCCCACTTAAATGGTGTGTTACAGGCAGCTGAGCTATAGTGAAAATCAACCTTTAAGTCGCTGCTCGGAGTCGGTAGATGGCATTTTTGCAACATTTTCCGCCGTTAAGCCGTTTTCAAAAAATGCTTCCTTGTGCGCCAAGAGATTCGTTTCGTAGCAATGTTCTCAGCGAGGTTTAGTTTCAAGTCTGTACACACCGCTTCAATCGCAAATAATTTATCCAATAGCACAATTAACTTACCTGAAAACACTCTGATCATAATATAGCAGAATTCTCAACGAATGATCTGCTACTCGTCTTTTTGTCACGTGATGTGGCTCCACAAAAGTATGCAGAACCTGGAAATAAAAATGTCGAACTGAAATTATATTGTTTGCTCAACTTCAATTAGCAATGTGAAACACGCAGGGCCCTGCAACAATTGGTCAGGGCTGGACACCTTTTAAACTAATAGGTTTATGAATATCGTTCGGGTGTTGATCCCGTATGATTGTACTAATGGGAAGGTTTATAATCCCACCATTAGCGTTTGCCTCCCGGACCTACCGATTGGACTCGTCAGTAAGGTTTAGGTAGAGCCTGCCTTAATAGGCCAAGCAATAGAGATGAAATAAAAAAATAATAATAGCATTCTTTAAAAAAACCCTATCAGAAAACCATCTACACCATTACGTGCGAGGCAGTCCGTACTTCATTATCAGTCTGTTTTGGGGGAAAAATGTTATTTGTTAGTTTTTTATAAACAACGTTCTTTTTAATTTCTTGCTTGTAAAATCGAAATGATTGAAGCAAACGGTTGAATTATAGCTTCTTGAATTACGAAGAGAGTGAGATGTCGATAATTAGAACCGGAAAAAAGTCGGAAAATTCTAAATATGGATTTGGAAACTAAACATGAGTAGCAACAAAACTTATATTCCGGTTTTTCGTGTTTTAAGTGGATGAAAAACAGAGTCTTGAATAAGAGTGAAAACGGCCGAGCGGGCAAAAGCGGTCCAGTGGTGGGACTGAGAGGGGGACGGGGAAGGGACGCTCGCCGTTTTCACTCATATTGCAGACTCGATAATTTTTCTAATTTCATAGACAACAAAAACCTGAATTTCTCCATCCATGGTTCACTTTCTAAAAAGGTCATTTATTTCTATCTAGAATGATCTACAAATGAGCGTTCTTGCTCATTTTGCCACCGAGAAATGAGCAAAAACGGGACGAAAAACCTGGAATTTTGGCATAATCTTGTACCGAAGTGTCTGATATTCAAATTTCGCTTTCTGGGTCAAAACTACTCGAATTTCCTCACTCACGTTGTTACGACTGAATCGACTTTTCAATTCT
>NW_026017110.1:58053756-58055607 GCF_020466585.1 Dendroctonus ponderosae | reverse complement strand
TTAGTAGAGAAATTAATTTGAAAAATTACCTTGACGTTTCGATAGCTATTTTCTGCTATCGTTATCAAAAGAACCTAAATGAACCTAAAAAAAATATATTAATAAATTGTGTAACAATAGTAGGATAATACAGTATATCAAAACTTGCTCTGATAATTCGTCTGTGCAAATTGTCCGTTATGTGACTTTGACTTAACCTCATTGTTTAAATTAATAAAGGTAATGTTAATTAATAATTTTGGTGTAAATTTAATTTGGGTGTATGTTACTCTGGTCTACTTCAGATTTTAGCATAGGTAAATGTATGACTTAAATTAAATGAACATGAAGCAACACAATTATTTTGATTTAGTAAAATTAGTGCGCTTTGTGTTTGTGTGTGCGGATTGTTCTTTTGTTAAAATTGTGGAATTATTCCATTGAATTTTATGGCAATTATCAAATGCATGTTCACAAATTGAGGATAATATTATTTTACAAGTGTCAATAATACTGGCATGTTCTCAAATATTAGTAAATAACCTTATTTAAGGCCTATTTCTCAGTTAACTATGACTTTATTTTATTAACAACTATGACTTTAGGTGGCACCTGAGAAGGTGCCAAGCAATCCTCCAAAAGTCCGCCAAATCCAGCATTTCACAAATGCCGATAACTTATTTTATAGTATCTATAATCTTCAATTTGTTCTTGTAATTCATTTAGCAATTTATGCTTCAACAGTATTATATTATTTAATTGGCCATTGCTTGTATTCGTAACTTTACTACTTAGAGGGGATCAAAATCAAAAACGAAATTCGCTTTCGTTAAGCTTTTGTAGCGTGGATAGGCGATAGGATAGTAGAGAAGTGAAGGGTCACAGTGGTGTGGCGGTAAACACATCCACTTGCCATTGATGAGATCCTGCGTTCAACCGGTACCATCGCAAATCAAGGCCCAACTGATGTGACGTCACGAGTAGGCCGAATCGGTAAGATATCACAGAACTCGAGCTGGCTAACTCTCACAGCGAAATGGTGCTCGTGACGTCAGAGCAGTCAGGCCTTGACATGTGTTGGTGCCGGTTCAACCCCGGCCAAGCAGTGAGATGCACCTGGACCACCAAAAGGTCTAAAACTTGGCTGCTGGACCCTTAGGACCTTCAGGATATGCCAGCAAATAAGATAGACATGAACGAAGAAAGATTTAATAACTTTAATAAATAAATTCTCGATTGTGTCAAGCGCTAAATAAATAAATGTTTGAGGAAGAAGGAGTGAACAAAATGGTGACCTGATTTATTAGTATTTTGTTACGGCAAATGTTAATTAAACCAATTTAAAAGTGGTCGTGTTTTCGTACAAATACTCGTATCGGTTTACTTTATAATTTAGCCGCCAGTAGACGTTTGGACTTTTGAATTAGCGAATATCTGACATTTACCAAATATCCGTTTTTTTGCTTTTGCTAGCAAATATCTTATTTCGAATACTTGAAGTTTGAATTCAACTTTTTGGTTTCAGAACACCATTTTGCCCGAGGCCGTACATTTCTGGGAACAAGCGCTCCTTGTAAGGCGAGCTGGGAATGTTATTCGCTTAACGAGGTAAGAACTACCTACTCAGAATATAATCGAGGATTATTATAACAAGCTATATACTTTTTATTCAGTAATGGTTTATAGTACCCAATGCGAATCATCGGGTGGGCGTCATATCTTTAGAGGTGTTCTAGGGGAGAATTTAGTGAGTACGAAAGAAAAACCGATATTAGCAACATGCCAAATCATAAATGCTTTTTGCCAGGGTGTATCAAATATAAACCAAACTGATTAAAAAAATATACAGGGTGATTCAAAATTGGCGTTATT
>NW_026017110.1:58051237-58053656 GCF_020466585.1 Dendroctonus ponderosae | reverse complement strand
TTTAAATTTGGAAACAGCCCAAAATCTGAATGGTTTGGACAGGATTACACGCCACGCTTTAACGTGCTATCGTCCAATAACGCAATAAATAATAAATAGCAATAAACAATAAAAATGCAATTATTCGGACGGATCCCAGCCCCTGAACATCCCTATCACGAATCGTTTAGCAAAAAAGAAAGTGTTTAAATTTTTTAATTTGGAAACAACCCAAAATCTGAATGGTTTGGACAGGATTACACGCCACGCTTTAACGTGCTATCCTCCAATAATGCAATAAATAATAAATAGCAATAAACAATAAAAAATGCAATTATTCGGACGGATCCCAGCCCCTGAAAATCCCTACCACGAATTATTTAGCTTAAAAGAATTTGTCTAAATTTTGAAATTTGGTAAAAACAGCCGGAAATCTGAATGGTTTGGCTAGGATCACTAGCAACGTTTTAACGTGCTATCCTCCAATAACGCAATAAATAAGAAATAGCAATAAACAATAAAAATGCAATTATTCGGACGGATCCCAGCCCCTGAAAATCCCTATCACAAATCGTTTAGCAAAAAAGAAAGTGTTTAAATTTTCAAATTTGGAAATAGCCGAAAATCTGATTGGTTTGGCCAGGATTACACGCAACGTTTTAACGCGCTATCCTCCAATAATGCAATAAATAACAAATAGCAATAAACAATAAAAATGCAATTATTCGGACGGATCCCAGCCCCTGAACATCCCTATCACGAATCGTTTAGCAAAAAAGAAAGTTTTGAAATTTTTAAATTTGGAAACAGCCCAAAATCTGAATGGTTTGGACAGGATTACACGCCACGCTTTAACGTGCTATCCTCCAATAATGCAATAAATAATAAATACCAATAAACATTAAAAATGCAATTATTCGGACGGATCCTAGCCCCTTGAAAAACCCTAGCAGGAATCATTTAGCAAAAAATAATTTTATATTGTTGAGGCGGATTAATTTTTTTACAAATTGCTTGTTGGGTATTTTGCCTCAAAAATTTTTGACAGACAGAATTTCCTCACGTCTTTTATCACAGATTGATAAATTATTTCTTATTTCGCAATAAGAACGAATTATTTATCAAAAAGTAATCAATAACTTTCACCTAGAGCGTATCCTGCTACACACTTAGGCTCAAGCTGTAAGAGAAAATTCCAATAAGTAAAGAAATTAATTTGAAAAATCACCTTGACATTTCGATAGCTATTTTCTGCTATCGTTATCAAAAGAACCTAAATGAACCTAAAAAAAAGTATGTTAATAAATTGTGAAACAGTAGTAGGATAATACAATATGTAAAAATTCGCTCTGTGATAATTCGTCTGCGCTCTCTTTAAGTTTACGTTTTTTTGTACATGGGTTCTTTGCTAAAATTGTAGAACTATTCCGTTGAATTTTGTGGCAATTATCAAATGCATGTTGACAAATATGTGACCTAAGATATTCTATGTTTTTTTATGTATGATTGGTGTACTTTGATTCTTTTGTGTAATGGCCTTGAGGTTTCTCCTATATAAAATTTATTGCATTCGCAAGAAATTTTATAAATTACATTTTTTGCATTTTCAATTTTGTCTTGAGTTTTTGTCACTGAAATTTTGCTTCTAATCGTATTTTCAGTTTTGAAGATAGTCGTAATATTACATTTTTTACGTACTCGTTTTATTTGTTCTGAAAGTCCTGGAATAAATGGAATGGAAAGGTTTGTAATAGGTTTATTTTGATTCTGTTTTGTTTGTGGGAATTCAATTTCGTTAAAACATTTTTCAATAAAAGAATTTGGATAATTATTGGAATTTATAATTTCTTTTATGAATTGTTTTCCTTTGGAAAAATTAGATTGAATACAAATTATTTTGGCTCTATCATATAAACTTTTCGCAATTCCTTTTCTGACCATTATCGGCTGATTTGAGTTAAAATTGAAATACCGGTTAATATGAGTAGGTTTTCTATAGGCGAAGGCTTCGAAATTGTCTAAATCTTTCTGAATCAGTATATCGAGAAAAGTAATTTGGTGATTTTGTTCTTTTCAATAGTGAATTTCCTTGTTAGTACTTTATTGTTCAGATAAGATAAAAATTCATCAAGCTTTTATTCGCCATGACTGTAAATGGAGAACACATCATCAATATAACGGCACCAAATTATTGGTTTAAATTTGTAATTATTTAGGAAAGTTGTTTCAAAATTTTCCATAAATAAATTATTGTAAGAAGGTGATAGTGGCGACCCCAAAGTAATTCCAAAATTTTGTTGATAAAAATTTTCATTGTATTGAAAATAAATTGACGATTTGTTGAAAGCACAAAGTTAATTGCACATATTGTTAAAAGTTCAATAATGGTGTTAATGCTTAGTTGTGTGCATTCGTTAAGATTCGCCATTTTCCAATTTTT
>NW_026017110.1:58009523-58050238 GCF_020466585.1 Dendroctonus ponderosae | reverse complement strand
AAAAAACAGCCCGAAATCTTAATGGTTTGGCCAGGATCACACGCAACGTTTTAACGTGCTATCGTACAATATACAAATCGTTTAGCCAAAAATAATTTGCTCAAATATTTAACAAACAGGTGATTTAATCACCTCTGCGAAATGCATACTTATGCATTATGCACTACATGTATGTATGCTGGCTAAAGAATGCATTTTTTGGAAAAACAGCACAAAATCTAAGTGGGTTGGCCAGGATCACTCACGGTAAAAGTAATGCTAAACTTACCGGAAGCTGCATTATACCACCTGGGAAAAAAGAAAAATCTGTTTTATTACATAAACTTGGTCGAAAGCCCAGTGATTTGATTGGAAAGAAAAATAAATAGGAAGCTGAATAAAACTTTAAATGTTTCTCAAAAACTTAACTCAGTTCAAGTTAAGGGTTTATAGATTAATAATCCTGCTTACCTGCTTTTTACAAATTGGAGCCCGATTTTCCATTGTCTATCCATTAAACATCAAAAAGCACACACAATGAGAATCCACACAAAGTTGAAAATAAATGTCGATTACACTCAGCAATTAACAGGTAAGATCGTCGACCGTTCGTGCCTAAATGGCACTAAATTAATACTTTGATCCCGTTTATGAACAAAGAACCGACGACCGATTTATTCCCTTGCCCATAATAGACTGATCTAAATGTTCAGCTTTCCGATAAATCGCGTGCGAAATTAAGGTGTTTATCATATACAAAAACGCACCGAGGCACAGAACTTAGATAATGATATAATCGTTTTGCTCGCTGGCCCTTTGGGTGACTCATTGTAGTGCTATGCTGTTCGATGTCCGCAATCGAACAGGTTTGTATATTTAGCGTAAACAAAGTTGCTTTCTTGTGTAAAAAAAGATAAACAAAAATCGCCGTTCATGGAGCGACTTTTGAATCCTAATTAATTGTGATGAAATGTGAAAACTTTTTTAGCTTGATATATTGTGAGAGGCTGCACAATTTTTAGCAGATCCACCATAATCCATATACTTTATACCATTCGCAAAATATGCCATGATTTGTGAATGCTTCACTTTGCACTATTAAGGGCGACGGAAAATTCGCACTTTTACGCAACTGCACGCTTTCCTTTAAAAATTCCTAACTTCCCATTTAAAGCAGGTAGCAACTTGAAACTTTCACACCCTAGAAGACTCACTCACACTAAAATCTGATTTTTGCAAACGGTTTGAAAACTGGTTTAAAAATTCGCATTGAAGATGTGATCGCAGCAAAACGCGCATATTTTACGTAGTAAAGCAATCTACTGTGGCAAATTTGACTAGTTAAGATTCAGCAAAAAAGGCTTAAAACTCGAACTGTTCCGATTGATAGTGTGTATGTATAAGAACCGTTCAATTTCATGTTTAATTCACGCAAAGAAAAAGTAATCTGGTTTTGGGCTCTCTGGATTTTGGTAATAAAAAGTGACTCCCGTTGTAGATTATCCCTTTAATAACACTTTCTTCTTAGCGACATTTCTTCCGAAAATCCTTTTCATCGTGCTTTCGACGTTGCAAAGTTCACCATTCTCCCCTGCTTGGGTGGAAACAGTTTCAATTTTTGAGCCCTTTGAGCTCAATATTTTGTGTAAAGAGCATAATGACTGCATCTTTGGTCGCAACATTACGAGCTACGGAATACGTAACTTGATGTTGACAAGATTTTTTCCTTTGGTCTTTTGTTCTATTTTCCTGAAATTTTTTACTTTTTAAGCTTGATATGTTGGATAAAGTCTACTCAAATGTCCGATCCAGAATGAGAAGGTGTTATGATTATTTCCTAGTGCGCACTTAATAAAAATATAGTGGTAAATTATTTTGAATATTTAGCCATCTAACTGTCTTATTTTAAATTACTGTAACTTTTCCGCACTTTAACTCATCAGTAAAATGATCAAAGAAATTAACTATTTTTTGTTGCTTGTAAAATTTTAATTAGCGGATTTTGAAGAAATCTTGAATGAATTGTAGATTAAGTCCAGTGCATTCAACAATAATGCAATGTAATAACTTCTGGCTATAGAGTTTTCACTTTAAGAAATCGCTGTAAGTTCGCGGAAACTATTGACTAAAGTAAGTTCTTCAATAACTCGAACAAGTTATTTTAGCTTTTGTTCACTTCCAAGTACGTTACAGCTCTATTAACGTGTTATTTTTTTCGTTTTAATTGACTCGACAGCACAAAACAGTTTTTGCTGCATTTCGTTAAACACGCAAGTTGCTTCTTATTCATGCGAAAGGAAAAGAACTTTCATCCTTTCGAGGCAAAATAGCATTTGTTACCGTAATAATGTTCGCAAATAACGGGTTTTCCTGCATATGAATCATGAGGAGTTCCATTGAAGGAGAAAGGCAAAGAAACCAGGTACATGTTGCGAAAGGTTTTGTCAATGCAGATCGTATGAGAAATGACCTTGTCGAGGTCGTTTATTCGATTTTTTCCTTTTTTTTGGCTACTTTTTAATGCTGAGCAAGAATAAATCGCATTAGTTGCATGCCAGTTTCCATTTGCTCTTATTTAAGTGCTAATTGAAGTTGCATGATCTGCTAAAATGCACTACACGGGTGCAAAAATTGCGCCACAAACAGAGAAAAGTGAAAACATGCTACTGTGCAAAAAAAACTGCACAGCTTTTCAAATCGTCACAAAATAGTACTGTTATTACCGAATGCGTAGCCGGCAGGCCTCTAATATTCATGCCATGCCATGCCATAAATAAAATAATAATTCTAAGCTTTTGCATACTGGCACTGTTCATTAGGATACAATTCGAAGGCAATTTTTAAATTAGCAAAATAATTTGATGGTCAAGTACAAAATCGTTCGCTGTGGGAAATTTATGTTGCGTTGGCTGAGCTTGTTTGCTAATGGATTTGGGTGTCTAAAAATAATCAGTCTCGCCAAAAAGGAGTTACGATCTTCCGCTCTAACTTGAAAAAATGCAAACATTAAGGATTTCATCCTAAATGAACTAAGAAATGGAGTAAATTTATTTTGATTAAATGCATTTAAAAATAGAATGTTAAAGATGGATAGAAGTGAAACTTTTTGGCCCCCGTATAATATGTGAAGATATGAAATAAAAGAGGGGGGATTTTTCTGGAAGGCGTAAAACGATTTTCCTAATTGGTAAGTTTTTAAGGCGTTTTTGGTGGCAGACCCTCTTAAATACGGGATGGGAGAGCACTTTGTGAACAAACCGCAAAGAATTTAAAAAAACGTGTTTGTAAAAAGATCCGACGGCCTTAATGACAAAGATTCCACTAACGATGAAGCAGATTATTTGGAAAAATTGGTTGAAATGGCAGGCGTGGAAATGGAGGAAGAAATGAATGGATGCGAAGAATTTGCATTGGTAGAACTCACAGAGAAGGAAGATACTAAAGAATAGGCACTGAGAAGTGAATATATTTTATAGTTTTAAGCAAATCCTGAAAATTTCTTAAATTCACATCTTCTTTTCATTCTCATTTTCATTCAAATTCACATTTCTTTCTAATTGGGGGTTTTCAGAAAATCCTAATCTTTAAACAGCTAGAAAGCTAAATATCAGTTTTTAAAAGATTGTCAAAGTTCAAGAGCTGAAATATTGGAACCGGATAAAAAATGTGAACGATGATTACAATGTTTCCGATAGGGAGTCTCGAGAACTGTATTTTTCTAATTGGGGGTTTTCAGAACATCCTAACCTTTAAACAGCTAGAAGGCTAAATATCAGTTTTTAAAGGATTGTCCAGGTTCAAGAGCTTATATTTCGGAAGCGCATAAAAAAATGTGAAAAATAATTAGAATGTTTCGGATGGGGCTTCTGGAGAACTGCCATTTTCCATTTAAGCTTTATCAGAAAATCCTAACCTTTAAGCAGCTAGAAAGCAAAATATCAAGTAAAAAAAATAATCTCGGAAACGGCAAAACATATTTTAATACTCATTAATTTTTGGACCTTTTCGATAGGAGTTTCTAACCTGAAACAAGTTATAAGCAGAAATGTCCAAAAATAATCAGGTCTATATAAATTGTCTAAATTGAAACGTTTTTTGCAACGCTATCAAGTGTTTCAGAGCCTCAAAAAATCTGAAAATGCGCAAATTGATGTTCATATTGATAATAGTGCAAGCAAAAACAATTTTTGAAAATTAATTWAAAAAATTAGACCGTTAATTTTGGAAAATTTWAYCAAACGCAGGTGCTCAGTGGCGCGTTWATTTGCTTCCTTATTCCCATTAATTCAGCCAGGCACTACGCAGAATGAAAGTGAAAAAAATGAGCAAAAAACCATAACAAATTTCTTCYAAAAGCCTTGTACGAAAATTGAGAAAGTCTCGCCAAAAAGGAGTTACGATCTTCCGCTCTAGCTTGAAAAAATGCAAAGAATTTCATCCTAAATGAACTAAGAAATGGAGTAAATTTATTTTGATTAACTGCATTTAAAAATAGAATGTTAAAGATGGATGGAAGTGAAACTTTTTGGCCCCCGTATAATATGCGAACATATGAAATAAGAGAGGGCGAATTTTTCTGGAAGGCGTAAAACGATTTTCGTAATTGGTAAGTTTTTAAGGCGTTTCTGGTGGCAGACTCTCTTCAATACGGGATGGGAGAGCACTTTGTGAGCAAACAGCAAAGAAGTTTAAAATACGTGTTTGTAAAAAGGTCCGACGACCTTAATGATAAAGATTCCACTAACGATGAAGAATATTATTTGGAAAAATTGGTTGAAGTGGCAGGCGTGGAAATAGAGGAAGAAATGAATGGATGCGGAGAATTTGCATTGGTAGAACTCACAGAGACGGAAGATACTAAAGAATAGGCACTGAGAAGTGAATATATTTTATAGTTTTAAGCAAATCTTGAAAATTTCTTAAATTCACATCTTCTTTAAAAGCTACCACATTGTCCCTAACCCGAAGAGGTAATTGACTGTATCACGTAAATAATTTGAAGCACATGTTTGTTTGGATCCAATGCGTGTTATATGTCACATCTCAAGTTCCGTTTAAAGACATGCCGCTTTAAAATAGTGGAAGCCAAGCTATAAAAATCGAATGCGGTTCCACTGTGCTACTTATTATTAACACTTAAGGTGGATGAGCCAATAGATGGTTTGACGGAAATTAACATCGATTGCCTCATAACAGCCCACTAAAATTATCGCAGAAATAGTGGGTTACCAGGTGCGAACGTAACGCATACAACGAGGATTTTTCGCTGAATAATTGCTAGCAACTAATTTTAATTGTAAATATAAATTGCTGCAACATTTTACGTATTTGCAATGGAAGCAAGTAAAAAATTAAGCAATATGAAGCCTTAATTAGGGTAGTTTTTAGTAGGGTTGCAAATATTATATTTTTACGTTTGAGTGCGAAGTTTTCTCGTTTTTTCATATATTTATATATTTTAGTAACTCCATATAATTTGTTCAATAATCATCAGTAGGCGATGGTGGAAAATATTTTTCCTAACGTTTTGAGAGCACTTTTGTCTCCCATCCTCAGAGGTGTTTCTCTAGAAAGCTTAGACTGAACTTCCAAGTGGTTGAATGCTTTATTTGTACTTCCATTGTCTTACTAAGATGTTGTCATGATGAAAAAAATTAACGGTCTCATTTTCCATGACGGTCTCGAAGCCCTAAAAACTCACCACCAACTTTAAAATACTATAATAGCGACATAAAATAGGAAAAAAATCAGTCAAAACCGCCTGAATGAAGAAAGTTCGAATAAAGCAAAACAGAGCTTTCAACATGGTCGTCCACAAATAAAACTGCATTTCACCACTTCAGTCGAGTCAATCTAATATCGTCTTTCATTTATTTATATACCCCAATGTCTTTATGTAGATGATCTAAGAATAAACGCTGAAAATAGACCCAAGTAATATTAGTGTTTGAGTAGGGCCCTCAGCAATGTCTCAAACATTTCTATTATTCTTGTTAGATAATTGGCTAAACAGCCAGTTAAAAAATGCACCCGCAAATGATTCCAGATGTTCTCCCAAAAATAATCATCATCAAATTATATTCGCTTACTGATTGAGTATCTTCGACAGGCAAGTTGAGTGAATAACATTAATACTTTCGAAAGAAGAAAATGCGGATTGTTTAAACAAAATTTCACGGTCTACTAATAACACCGAACCCCAAATTCGATAATTGTGGGTCTCATTAGTTGTAAATGGGACTTTTGCAATGCCGCACTTTATTTGCGGATCATTGGCTTCGGAACCATAAATGGTTAAATCCGTTCTTTTATTGAATATTTATTCAGCTTATCTGATTAATACGAATTCTCCGATGAAAACATTTTTTGTTGTGAACCACACTACAGATATGATGCGTTCATTTAAAGAAATTATTATTATTTAGTGTCGCTTAAAATTGATAGCCTTTGAACTGCAAAATGCGGTACCAAATTACAATGCGATTTAAATATAACGGGAAATAATATTGCTTTAAAATTAGCGACTGTCTGAGAAATGTTACGCACTAATTCGGTTAACATTTTTTTTGTGTTTTATTGATAGTGAAATAAACTCATTTTTATCTAGCCGCCAGATTGCAATTCCGCAAGAGATCACTCAATTTTAGGTTTTAAATGCTCTAAAGTGGAACAGATGCATTCATTTAGTACAAGAAGTTAATTGAGATCATTTTTCCGAAGGGTTCACTTTTACGTAAATATTCGACACCTGAAAATACACACTCGATGAATTGTGGGTACTTCAATAATCGGTATGCAATTACTGCAAGAAAACACAAAACCGGTTTTAACTATTAAAAAGCGAGAAACCAACAATATCAGCTTAGTTCAAAAAATGCTTTATTTCTGCACAAATGTTCAAACAAATGTTATGAACATTTTCACCAGCTTTCAAACGGATGTCGAATTTCAAGAGCGTATGTTTTGAAAACCGATGAAAAGATCCGAAAAATTATTAGAATGATTCCGATAGGGCGTTCTGGTTTTTTTTTTAATTAGGCTCTATTAGAAATACCCACCTTTTAATCAGCTAGAACGCAAAATATTAGTTTTTAAAGGATTGTCAAAGTTTAAGAACTTATTTCTCGGAAACGGATGAAAATATGTCACAAATAATTAGAATATTTTCGATAGGGCGTCTCGAGAACTCTCTTTCTAATTGATTTTTATCAGAAAATTCTAACCTTTAAACAGCTAGAAGGCAAAACATCCGTTTTTAAAGGAAGGTCAAAGTTCAAGAGCTGATATTTCGAAAACGGATAAAAAATCTCAAAAATAATTAAAATGTTTCCGATAAAGAGTCTCGAGAGCTGTCTTTTTCTATTGGTAATTTATTAGAAATTCCTAACCACAAAACAGCTAGAAAACGGAATATCAATTCTGAAAGTATTATCGAAGTTCAACGGCTTAAATCTTGAAAACAAATAAAAAATGTGAAAAATAATTACTCTGTTTCCGATAGTCTCGAGAACTGTATTTTTCTAATTAGGGGTTTTCAGAACATCCTAACCTTTAAACAGCTAGAAGGCTAAATATCAGTTTTTAACGGATTGTCCAGGTTCAAGAGTTTATATTTCGGAAACGGATAAAAAATGTGAAAAATAATTAGAATGTTTCGGATGGGGCTTCTGGAGGACTGCCATTTTCCATTTAAGTTTTATCAGAAAATCCTAACCTTTAAGCAGCTAGAAAGCAAAATATCAATTTTTAAAAATTATCGAAGTTCAAGACCTCACGTCTCGGAAACGACAAAACATATTTCAATACTCATTGAGACCTTTTCGATATCAGTTTCTAACTTGAAAAAAGTTTTAAGTAAAAATGTCCAAAAATAATCAAGTCTATATAAATTGTCTAAATTGAAACGTCTTTTGCAACGCTATCAAGTGTTTCAGAGCCTCAAAAARTCTGAAAATTGCGCAAATTGATGTTCATATTGATAATAGTGCAAGCAAAAACAATTTTTGARARYTAATTTAAAAAATTAGACCRTTAATTTTGGAAAATTTAATCAAACGCAGGTGCTCAGTGGCGCGTTTATTTGCTTCCTTATTCCCATCAATTCAGCCAGGCACTATGCAGAATGAAAGTGAAAAAATGATCAAAAAACCATAACAAATTTCTTCCAAAAGCCTTGTATGAAAATTGAGAAAGTTTCGGACCATTATCAGACTTCAATTCAATGAGCCGACCAACATAAAAATAACCCTAGACAAAAATATATGGCCTTAGATTCAGACTTTTTTTATTTTTTTTTGTTTTTCTACTTTACGTATTATTATACTTATTTAAATATTTATCCATATCAAAAGCATCTCCTGATTTTCATGGTTATTTTCTATGGATTCAGCAAGACGGGGCCCGACCACACCCTATTGGAAATAATTTAAATATAATTTTCCCAAGCAAGTGGATTTGTAGAAGAGGTTCGACCGAATGGCCTGCCAGATTTCCCGATATAACTCTCTTCGATTTTTTTATGTTGGGCAACCGAAAAGCTGAAGTTTGCATCAAGCATCAACCGGAGAAATAATATTGAAGACTAGTCTTACTGAAGGAATGAGACTAATCCCTTCTCAAGTGTTAGCAAGGGTTACTAAATAATGAGAAAATCGCTTTGCTCCTGCTGTGCTACTAGCAGCGTGAGGTTCCCGGTCTTCAGCCCTTGAAGCTCAGGGCTAAAGCGATGTCAGTTACATTAAACTGGTTGGTCTCCCACCCTGTTTCAAGCTCGATGGCAATATATACGATTACGTAATGTAGTTTCGTCTACTTTCATTCCACCCAGCTTATCATCCATTCGATACAACTCGGTCGAGTGATACGTGCGCGTCTCCGGTTCGAGTAAAACGCGCGCCCGTGTGACTTGCTGATTTTCGATCGCGGAAAAACGCACTAAGAAATAATTAAAGAAAAAAAAACAGTTATTCTGTTTCGAAAAATTGAAATTTTGCCTGTTGACACCATTCTTCAAATTGGCACAATTGAGGAAACCATGAGTTGAGGAAATTTGCGAGTAAAAGTGGTCTGCAATTGGTCTAGTGTCGCGATCGTACTGTCAGCAATTCATCAAAGTGATCTTGTGTCTCAGCGCGGTGTTTAGGAAGTGAATATTTTCCACTTGTTGCTGATTTTGGCCTATACAAGTCTGGTAAGTTTAGTCGTGATTGGGCGATTTGGCCTAATTTTTCTATCCTACATATTTGCGCCAATTGATTCTTCATATTTGAAATGGGTGCTCAAGCAATCCAGAGTCGTGACAATCTTCAAATGTAAGATCAAAATTTGCTATCTTCGTAAAGCAAATTACTAGTAAAGCAAGCACGCTATTCCCAAAAAAAACATAACAAAAAAAGGTGATATTTGCCTAAAATTGCGTCCAGTTAAAGGGAACATTTTGGAAAATAGTTTTTCACATTCAACTGTAGCAACATCTTCAAATCAAAATAGGAGCTGCTTAAAAAAAATTTAGATACATTTTATTTGGGCATTTTGCCCCCAATTTTGGGTGTTTGGACCTTGTTGTGACAACAACTTTTATTTCTCCATTTTTCCATTTTGCGTCAATTTAGGGCAAGGTGTCCCGTAAGCACGTGGCTCAAAAAAAGACGATCTGACACAAGTTTTAGTAAGTAAAAATGTCTGGCCCCTCTCATATTGATGGTCAAAGTTCTTCAATTTTTTTTTATATCGGGAGAATTATACCATGGATTTTAATGAAACTCGCTGTGAATTTGTTCCTATGTAAGATTCTTTGCGGGTGGATTTTTGAGTCTCTTGGTACAAAACCTACCAGAACTTTTAATTTGGTCTCTGGAATCAACTGTTTTTTTGAGTTTATGCACTAGTTCTATTTGGACATTTTTGCGCTGCTTGTAAAATCATAAAGCGATCGTAGTTTTGCAAAAAAAAAATAATTTCCTTGCTATTTAACAATTTCAGGCGTTAACTGCAAATGTCGTGGTAAGCGATAATCTTCTTTAATAAAAAAATCATTTGCAAGCTTTTTCATAATTTTTAACCCGACCGACAATATCAAAGTTTTAAGCCCGGTTGTCTTTTGGAAGCGTTTTYGTCCGAATTGCGTTCATCAGAAATTTYACGAAAAAAAAAGCGAGTTTTTAAGGAACAAATCCACAGCAAGTTTSATTAAAWTYCATCTGAGCGCTTTCCCGACATTATAAAAAAAATTATYTAAGTTTTGTTAAAGTAAAAAAATTAATGAATGTAAATTTGTCAGTTGGCAAGAGAACAGAAATATTTTTTTGCGCAAAAACTATGAATGTCGTTCCACAGACTGTAATTTTGAAGCAAAATAACCCAATAAAAAAAGTGTTGAAAGCTTTCATCATGATCAGGCGGGTTTAGCCTGAAAATATCACTCGCGAAACGTGCACTGTATGTTGCATCAGGCGAAATAAAGTGCAGATTTTGGGAGTGTTATTTTCAGACTAAACAGAAGAAAAAGGGCAAAAGTCCTTTTTCGTTCCTAAAATTCTGAGTTCCACACCACAGCTCTAATTGCAAATAAAGCAGAAGTTGGCAGATGCTGGAAAAAATCTTATCTAAATCCAACTTAATTAAAACACACTGTGCATGGTAAAACAAACGTATACTATTTACGTAAAATTATTAGTACCAGAGTTCACTGTGAATATGAAACTTTGGCCTGGTGGATTCGACGGAATGAACAATTATTTGTGGTAAACTAGGAAAACTATTAAAATTAATGTTGCAATACGCTATAAACTTGGTGATTAGTCTTAATATAAAGCACCTAAAATTATGGGGGTTTTGAAATAGGTAAACCCAGGCTGCCAATTACTTTTGAACTAGACTCTAAACTGTTATCAATGAAGAAAGGCATTAGAAACTTTATTAGGAAACGAGTATTAAATGTGTTTCATGCAGCATTTAACAATCCATAATATTTATGAATAAAACCAGCACATTTCAAACGCATTTTTTGCAATAAAGATCCAGTTCGGGTTTTTTATTTGATGGGCAAAGTCAAACGCTCGTTGTAAGTCTACAAAGCCTTCATTATATATTTATCATTATTGATATTCCTATCTTTTAAATGCGTTCATATATTGCAGTTGTGAATGATTATTCCCATAAACAAATTGGTTTGACTCAAATAGGGCAATCGTTATCAGCACGGAATATTTTCGATAATTAATTTCGGAGCTATTTTCTATGCCGGTTTTATGTATAGTAAATTGTAATTGTTGCAAGTTTCTTGCTTGCAATGAGTCATAAAATATAAATTTACCTCATCCTCATAGCTCTGTTGACTCATCCTGGCTGGAGTTTACAAAAAAAATCGAACCTATTCTCGAAATAGCAGAATTAGTCTATTTTTGGTAAATAACCGAGCCCAATGAATGGATTAAGGAACTTGATCGCTTGTTAAATATTTTTTGAACACAGTTCGTAATTAAAATTGAGACGTTGATCATTGTGCAAATATTTACGAAAAACGCCAAATAAGCCAATAAATAGAGCAAATCGCACTGAAACTCGTTAACTGCCTTTTAGGTGAATATTTAATGACTTTGTCATAAATGCCTGATAGAGGTTTATTGACGGTATTTATTAGCTTTTCATTCAGATTTTAGAAAGGCATAGAACTATAAATCTTGGTTTTTCTACCATAAATGCACCTGAGGAGATACATTTCTGGACTACATAGACAAGGAAGATGGACATTCTTAATGGCTAATTTACATTTACAACCCATATTCCTGTACATAATTGTGCAAAATACGTTTCTTGCACGGTTTCATTATTACGTAGACACCAGAGTCGTTAAGAAAATTTTCAATAACATACAGGTTTCTGGTAATTTTTCGCCAATCTTCTTGGAATTTACAACAGAATATCTGACGTAACGCAATGCTAACAATTCCCCGAACCACTTGACCCATTGCACAATTTGGCGAAAAATACCAAATTCCTCCAAGTGTTATAAAATATCGCCAACAACATGTAATAAAAACGTCGGTAATTCCAAGCAAAGTTCGCTAATGAAACAACCGAATGGTTTTCGAATTAAATTTCTTTATTTGCGACCAGATCAACGGGCAAAGGTCTCAATATGGCAAGGCCAGACGCCGAAAATGTATTTATTCAATTATTTAAATTATTTTCCAATGGGAAATTTAACCCATAACAGTATTAACTCGTCGAAAACAACTATGGGAGTTCAATTGAAAACAATCTTCAAGGGCCAGTGGTTAATAGAGACAATATATTGCCTAAGCTATTGTCTCATTCATATTGGAGCATCATTAATCCTAATCGATGTGTCCTACATTATAATTATTTAGTCGAATTTTTCAGCAAGGACACATTTAATCCTAAGTCTAACAGCAGGATTAGTTAAATTATTATTTATTTCTTGTAGTCGAAAAAAATTGTAATTAAATTAAATATTTACCAACAAGAACTATCGTAGTTGCAGCTTTTACATGTAGACCCTTTCTAAATAACTTTAATGGTAGAAAGCAGGTCTGAGCTTACAAGGTAAGAATACTGGTAATTCAAAGTTAATGTGCACTGAAGAACTAATTGGACGCATTACAATAAAGCGATTTTTATTACAATGCCATGGAATGCGTCATTAAGAAAGGATTTGCCTGCAATTTGTGCATATGAGCATCGCGGGGCAAATTTATAGGCAGCGATTTTTCTGATTAATGTTGCAACTTTTTCGTTAATAAATTAATTCCAGGCATGCAGTGGTTACTGAGATTTCGTCAAAAAAATTTACAATTGCGATTTCCTCGAACGATAACATCAAATAAAGAAACTACACATAATAAAAATTGCAATAAAACAAAATGATCGTGAACTAAAAGCACACAATCACTTTCATTCTCTAGAGACCGAGGATCGTTGCAGTAATGTTTATGACATTGTTCTACTTTCTACAATTTAAGAGAGTTGGGCTATATTATTTGTTCTTGTCTGTCTCATAATACCTTAATTGCTGCAACAGATCCTTGACTGTTTGTAAGAATAATGTTATGCTAGGTAAGTTTTTCGCAGACAAATCTCAACTACTAAATAACAAACGATTAACCTTCAAGCTTGAAATGTGGTAATGAAAATGCATCTTATATAGACAACTGATTTGGTTTAAGGAAAACTACACTTGGCATTTCAAATCATTATGTGTTTAGCATTTATAATTTTTTAAATACAATGCTTGGTAATGAATGAAAGCTTGCTCAAACTTCTATGTGTCAACTGCAAAACATTCATGTAAATTCTTGTTAGTATTTGCATACATTGCAAAATATTATTTGAGAGGAGCAAGGCAGAACTGTAAATGCATGAGTCGGTAAGAGAAGACACCCGAGGGTTGTGCTGAAAATTTACCCGAAAGTTTTGCTGATATTCTAAGCTAAGAGCGTTTTGCTGAAATCATTTTCGACTATACGACCAATCATACAAACAACAACAAACTACAACATCATACATACAACTACAAACTAAGTTTCACCTAATTATACCCTAAAAACCTTTTTAATTTCAACTGATTTCCTGAGAGCAAAATACCATTAATTAACCTTTAGACTTGAAATGTCCTAACTACACGTGGCATTTCAAATCATAATATGTTTAGCATTTATATTTTTTAAGTACAAGGCATAAGCGTGGTATTCAATGAAAACCTGCTTAAACTCCTACTGAACAACTGCAAAATATTCATATAAACTCTTGGGAGTATTTGCATACCGCGCAAAACATTGTTTGGGAGAAACAAGGCAGAACTGTAAACGCTTGAGTTGGAAAAAGAAAACACGCGTGGGTGCCTTCTCCATCTAGTTTGCCTTCCCTTTCTGATACAGGAGGTCTTCGCGCTGCTCCGTTCCACTCATACCTTCTATACCAAAAAGGGGTTTACCAGGCTATCAGGCAAATCTAATGAAATTCAAGGAAGCTAAAGTCTATTTAATACCGTTAAAACCGAACAGACAAATAGTTTTAATTTCTACAAACCCTTTGAAAGAGTTTTTCCAGTTTCTCTGCCAAGGCACGACCGAAACTTTGTTCAACTGTTTCTTGCTATTTCATAGTTCTGCAAAGTTTCGGTCGTGCCTTGGTAGAGAAACTGGAAAGTTGACAGAAACACCGAATAAGGAACCAGAAGAGACATCTTTAGTGACCGGAAAAAATGATTGCAAAAAATGAAGAAACACAGTGTAATTTAGTGGGTTGGTTTAACACCCAACAATAAACAATTTACGAGTCAAAGACGAATCGAGGAACCAGTTTGAATTAAGAACATTTCCATTCTAAGTTTCAGTTTTCGTTCAAAAACATTCTCGCGTGCAAATAGAAGCAGGATCGATGCAAAAGCTTCTAGTACTATTTCATTGTTTCTAGAGCTTAAAATATCGTCAATTGGAACAAGTTTCTACTTTGCTCCATTTGCACCATTTAATTACACCCTAGAAACGTTTTTATTTAGGAACTGATTTGCTTTGAGAAAAAGACTATTATCTGATCAAAGTCGCGATGGTCAATTTATGTTTTGCTGTCGTCGTTCAATCAGGGCAAAACGTCCTGCAAGTTGGCTAATTTACTCGGCAATAAGAAATAAGGAAGCAGTGATGCGCACTTAATTTAAAACTTTTTGTATCTGCTGTATTCTGAAATATTAGTCCAATCTCTCACTTATCAGAAGTTTTGCAATAACGAACTGAAATGGCTTGATATTTAGGAGCACTTTATTATTAGTGGGTCGAAATAGCAAAGGTTAATCTCCATAATATGTGACATTCACCCTATAAAATACAAAAATTCACAACGGAGATAAGATTAGAAGATGGACAATAACGCGGTATTAATAACATTAATCAATGCATACTTGATTTGGCACGTCAACCTAACTTTGATGAATCCAGCTTGATTCCGATACCTCGAGAATGAGTGCAATCTATTCCTACAATTTCGCATGGTTGCTGTGATTTTTTTCTTAAAGAAATGAACTTCCTCGACGCCGCAATTGGCAATCTATTACCGCAGCAAATGATATTTTGTCTGGTCTGAACGATCAGCACCACTGACCTTATGATTAACTAGAACCAACAAGGTCTCGGTCTGTCGTACTGTAAAAGTGAAGGTGGATAGATATTTGCTTCTTTTCGGTTCCTTTACGCTCAATGATTAAATTTTCTCAAGTTTATTTCGGTTCGTTCTGTACCGTTACATCAAGATACCGACTTCCCATTGTCGTTTTTTCTGTCCTTATTCGGACGTAGCATTGCCAATTCCGAGTACTTGTAGTCTTCACTGATACCAGTTGCACAGGTCCGTGTTCAAACCACATTACTATACTGAATCAACCAAACGTTTCATCATTTACCTTAAAAAAGGAAGATTTTCCTTATAAAAATAGCATCTTGTTCACGTTCAGTTAGCTTCTCGCCTAGACCAGATGTCTTAGACCGTCTAGTTTCCTTGGTGAATTTTGTCCTTTAGAACCTACCAGGAATTAGTCCACTAAGGGGGATTCCCATTTGGAAATTCCTCTGAAGGTAGATTGGCAAGGGAATTATCGAAGGTTAATAAATAGCCAACAAACTGTGACCACATTGCGCAAAAAGGCGAAGAAAAACGTAAATTTATCGCCAATAGTCTTCAAGTCGCTTCTTGTGTGTAAAAATTCATTATCGGCATCGAGACTTCACCTGATTTGCTTTCATCTTCACTTATGGATACTGATTTTCTACTGATGAAAAATGCCTGCACGTTACGTTCAAAGACCCATAAAATGCGTTCTAATTTTCTGCTGTTTCTGATCATCAGGATGATTTAGGCAGAAGCTATATTGATTGGTTTGTGTTCAGTCATTTTTAACATTGTCTCCCTTTTCTTCTAAGCACGCCATTGGTTCCGGTATTGTTCATTTAGCTCATCAATTGGGGAAAAACATTCTAGAAACTCCCCTTTGAAATGAAATGATCGATGTGAGAATGCTTTAAAATTTCATATAACATGGCATGGACTGTGAAGCTTTGTTCACAATTCTTACTAGAATTATATGGCCACTTATACAGATTATAAAATAAACATTAAGACGCTTTTTTTCAGCTAAGATCAGCGCAATTTAACTATGAAATAGGCTACAGGAGAACTGACTTTTTTGTCATTGAGACCAACTTTAGTCATAAAGTACACAGATTGACTTATTTTGAAAATTATTTTGTTATTAAACAGATTTTTCCGAAGAAGCATCAAAATTGGCCCTTATTTGGAAGGAATCAAATGTTAAATATGGCAGCAAATTTTCCAGTCAAAACAACAGTTTTCATTTTTTAAATAAAAACTGTGCATTTGAGCACAAAAACCCACAGGACCTTGTATGACCAAGTACCAAATACATGCAATATTGCCATAAATTTCTCAGACAAAACAACGGTTTTCATTTTTTTATTCAAAAACTGTGCATTTCAGCTCAAAAGTAATCGAGCTTTTTTGTTTCCAACTGAATGTGAAATTGAAAAGTAACTTCTTTTTCTATGAAAGCCGTTGGTGTGCAGGTTTTTTAAATCTGGAAAATATAAATGTAAATATTGCGATAATTTTCTAGGAGAAGAGAGCGGGTTTTTTTTGTTAATGAAAAACTGTGCGTTTTTACGAAAAAACAGAAAAAACTTTTTTCTTCCCAATTTAATGTATCAAGAAATTATTTTTATTCGCAAAAAACCATTCGCGTGCACTGATTTTTTCTGGAAAGTATCAAAGCTAAATATTGTGATAATTTTCTCAGGCAATACATAAAAAATATAAAAAACAGGCAAAATATAAAATGTACAAAAATGTCAGTAATCTTCCCTGTGACAAACGGTTTGTATGTTTTAAATCAAACACTGTGTATTTCAACACAATAAATCAAGAGCTTTCTGTTTCCAACTGAATCTAGACTTAAAAAAACAATTTTTATTTACGAAGGAACTATTGGAATGCACTGATTTTTTCTCTTAAAAGTATCAACTGTTAAATATTCGCTTCCTATTTTTTAAAATAAAAAACAGTGTTTTTTAGCAAAAAATCCATAAGCACCTTTGTGTCCCAACTGTATGTAGGTTGAAAAAATTTTTTTGCAGGAAAACCATTTGTGGAGTGTAAGTACTGTTTTTTATCTCTTTAAAAATTCTAAAAAAGGTTTTTGTTCTCAAATGTAGAACTAAAAAACTCAAATTCTAAATATTGCGGTAATTTTATCAATTTATTCAAAAACTGTTCATTTCCGCAAAAAAACCTAAGAAAGCCTTCTGGTATACCAACTGTATGAATATTGATAAATTATTTTATTTGCAACAAAACCAGAGGCGGGCACTATTTTTGCCCTATTTTTTACATCTTGAACGTATCAAAATGAAATGGAAAATATTGTGGTAATTGTCTCGGTCTTCGGTTGCAACATAAACATCTTTTTCCATGTTAAACAACGCATTCTCCTCCTGGAATAGGGCAAGATGTAAAAGCGGGCATAAATCTAAAAATCCTGTAAAATATACCATATTTTCTCAGACTTGAGAAAGGAAGAATTGTTAGATCACAACAGTTAAGGCTCAATATCATGTCTGCTAAGACCATCACAACTTAACTAAAAACAGTCAAATCAAAATTGATTCTTTAGTCAGTAAAATCATCTTTTGCGGCGAAATTCACGTTGGAGTATTTTCGAAGTAAAGTTTTCTTAAAATGGACTTAAGCAACAAAGCAATTAATTCTTGCATAAACATTTACTGATTTCAGGTAAATATTTTATATGAAATACATTTTCAGTCATATAAATGTTGCAATTTAATATTGAAGCCCGCTTTGGGTTGAACTAATGTAATCAACAAGGTAACATTTTGAAACTATTATGCTCAATGCAATGCTCAAATCGCTTATGACCTCTCATAAGCATTACCAGTGGAATTATTGGATTCCAAATTTAAAGTAGCAATAAAATACAGGCAAATCGCATGAGCGCTTGAAGTTATCCGCATTCCAGGCTCATTTTAAGTAAGTTATGAATAAGTGGTTTTGTTTTATTTAACTCCTCATAGGTGGATCGTAAATTTCGCAAACCTGAAATTACCAGGCACCTAATAGTTATTTTGCCAGCAGGTGCCGGAATTTTGAATTATGAACATCCTTTCTATCGTCGTTTTTAATAATACGTGTATTTAAACTTGTCATACCCACGTTAAAATCAAGCAATTAGTACATTTCTTCTGGCTTTGTCCCGCACTTGAGTTAATTCCAGCAATGTAGAACACCTGATTTAGCCCAACTTAAATCACTATTACCTATGAAGGAGTGGCAACCAACTTATCCTATTGCATTAATTTCAACATTTTCTCAAATATTAAAAATGATGTATAGGTAATAAAGTAAATTGCTTTCCATTGAACATTATCATTTAATAATGATAGCGATAAATAGATCATGCTTTCGGTGATGTAAATTGAGGTGTCAATGTTTGGTACGATAATGCTTAGAATACCCAAAAGGGAACGATAAGAACGGCAAAGTTGTATGTATAAGTGATAATTAATCTCTACTGCATTAATCATAGAGTGTTTATACTACTTACAAAGTGAATTGATCATGTTTGGGGATATTGATAATTACCGGAAGGGATTGCTTCAATCTAAAGCTGACCACATGATCAGACTAACATGAGCTACATAACGAATTATTATCTGGAATATGTGAAAGTAGATAAAACTATCATTTCAATTGAATCAAATCGATATAGATCTGGTAGAAATCAAGAAAATTATTATGCGCTGGGCGTCCGGGAGGTTGAATGACGATGTTTATGATGTACAAATTTTTGTCACATTTATCAGGCGAACGCCGAAAACGGTTGAATATTCTACCAACCGAAACGTTGTGATTAAAATATCATTAAAAGTCAATGGAAGTCTGAATCAACCTTTCAACAGAATGGGCATATCGAAAACCGTAATTTGTTCGTTACTTCGTAGAAAAGTTGGGGAATTGCAAAACTAACAACATGAAGCTTTAAAACTTTTGGTTAAAATTTGGGCAAACAATTGAAAAGACCCGAAATTTACGAATTTATATTTTATAATACTTTCGAGTTAATAACAAATCTCCAGCAAAACCGACTGCACGTACCACAGCAGCTTTAAGTCAGCGAGAGAAATACATTAACGCCGTTTTGGCTCCAAGCACCATCAACTTCAACAAACGTTCAATCAACACCAGAAAAAAAATAATATAGAAATTCGAAAATTTTTCCAAATAAATCAGAAAAGAAAATTTGTATGAAGGATCTGAAAACGCCAGTTTATTAGTTTTTTAATTGCCCAACTTTTTTCCCATTTTGCACAGGACTGCCATTGCCAGCGTTTCGGTTGGTACTATTTCCAACTATTTCCAGACGAATTGTGAACTCTTTTGTTAAAATTGAAAATTATTCACTGTTGAATAATCAGGATACCGCTATTTATATATCAAACAATGGATTTACGCTTCAAACTTGGACCTTTACCTCAAAATCAGTATTTTATTTCTGATAAGCTGTGCACTTGACTTTAGTTTGTTTAAAGTATTTTTGGACCCAACAATACGAACGGCAGTTCACTGATACGCGGACTTGTAATGATTTCAATGATTCATCGATTTAAAAAAAATCTCATTGTATATGTAGATACAATGTAAGACTTCAGATGCTCAAATCCAAATACATTTATGTGATGAACAATAGCAAATCATGTTCAGTTTTATTATATTAAATCGCTACAGCTCGCTCGGTATCTAACAGTACATAAAAAGGATCAACTTTATTGTTGTTAATAATAGGTAGTCGGATGTCTGGTAGCCTAGAGCAAGGTTATTTCAAATAATCATTGCAGGGGAAAAAATGGCACAAATTTATTAACAATAATTGGAAAATTAATTACGCTCTGCCTGTCTTGATTGTAATAACCAACAAATTGAAAGCATTTTATTTTAATTATCCGTTAATTTTTAGAACTGCAAACTCGATTGCTTTTCTACAAAATCATGACAATTATTATTTATTGTTATCAAAGTGTCTTTGTAGGAATTTCCCAAAACTGCAAAATGATATGATTTTTCCAACTTTAGCGCGGAACGCAAAATTCAATCAATCGATTATGTTTTTATTGCCTCATAACTAAAAACGATTAAACAAAGTAATTGACGACAATAACATATAACAAAAATATGTTCTATAAAATAAATGGTTTTCCTGAAGAAATTGACGGAATCAATTAATTTTGAGCACAACGTTTTAAGCTATTTTTAGCAATTAATTACAAAGGGTAATTAATTGAATCAGAAAATTTCTTTATGATGACCATTTATTTTACTGTTGATTCGGTGTTATTTTTATTTGACAAAATATCACTTAATAGTTTTAGTTTTTTCCAACTCAAGCCCTACTAAGGTTTAAGACAACGTGTTGTTGCGAAAATAAACCAAGCAAATTTATAAATAACCGCGATATTTCAGTTAGCTTTGGAACTTGAAAAAAATAACGGAAAATTGTCAACTTATAATTAAGTAGTTCACTTGTTAATTGAGTGAAAACATTAATTTGAATTTAAATAAATTATTATTTGCAGGGGAATTAACTAGAAAAAAATACATCAGCGATGGTTTCCATAGATAGCAATTATTATCGTAGACAACGAGCAAGATTTTTGTACTTATTGTATTTTAATGTCTACCATCCGCAGACAAGTAGAAGATTCTTACTGAGTGCAAATCTAACAGAGGCGTGTGAAGACCTTAGATTATAATGCCTTTTCAATGTGTCTATTATATTCTACAGGCTAATTTAGTGTCATTATGTACTGAAAAATTCCAGCTTGTTTGGAAGTTTCTTAATATAATAGAATCCTAATTACAGTAATATTTTAACTGTTTGTACAATGCAGGAAAGCCTGATATATTGCAAATCAAATATAAATGTGCAATTCGCATCAATTCATCCACTACTTTCTCAATTTACTCAACACTGAACGCAAAATAATTGCTATTATAAATTACTTTGCTGGCATGAAAGCACATATTTGTGGACTGAGAAGATAATAAAAGTAATAACTAAGTACAAATATTGAAAGTGACGTAACATCTCGTGGAACAATTCTGGCATTCAAAGACTTAATTACACAATCGAGTCAACTAGGTGACGCGGAATATTTACGAACAAATTTTGCAAGTATAACTCTGTGTGCCTGTTTCACAACTGGTTAAATATTTTAATTTAAAAAAAAAATACTGTTTTTTGTATGACTTTCATTGCCTTTAACGCTTGGATTGGTAGTATCTTCAACCGTTTCCAGGCTTGGATTCAAGACAATTCGAATAAACGATTGAACTCCCTGGACGTCCAGGGTAGGCTTTCGGACGAAATACATCTGAGGAAGTAAGTCACTCGTCAGACATGACGCTGCTTTTTTCGAAGTTTTTCAAGAACCATTTGAGCCCCATAATACATTTTGGCATCTTTAAAGAATTGAAAATTCGATTCAGTCATAACAACATGAGTGAGGAAATTCGAGTAGTTTTGACCCAGAAAGCGAAATTTGAATATCAGACACTTAGGTGCAAGTCTATGCCAAATTTTCATGTTTTCCGACCCGTTTTCGCGCATTTCTCGGAAGCAAAAACGCTGATCGTTCCAGAGAGAAGTAAATGGCATTTTTAGAAAGTGAACCATCGAAAAGGAAATGTTGGCAGTTTTCTCAAAAAGTGTTGATTTCAAGTTCTAGATTTGCGTGTTTTGTTTTTAGTTGAAAAATCGACTCAAACATTACGCTGCTTTTTTCGAAGTTTCTCAAGAACCATTTGAGCCTCATAATTCGTCTTGGCATCGTTGGAGAATTTAAAATTCGATTCAGTCATAACAGAATGAGTGAGGAAATTCGAACAGTTTTGACCCAGAAAGCGAAATTTGAAAATCAGACACTTATGTGCAAGATTATGCCAAAATTTCATGTTTTTCGTCCCATGTTTGCTCACTTCTCGGAAACAAAAGTAGACCCATTAGGACCACAGCCATTTTCGTTAAAACCTTATAAATTTATATATGATACATAAATAATTTTACTAAATAAATTTTCGTTGTTTCAGAGTCCATAATGTGGAAGCTAACTGTGATACTATTGTCACTCGCTGGACCAATTCTCGGAGCTTCAATATTCCATTGTCCTGAAGGGACTACCTGTCCAGAAAAAGGATCAGTCATATCACCATCTTTCCAGTTTCTGGACAAGCTGGGACCAAAGCAGTTCCAAACCATTTTCAAATTGTCCATAGTCAACGCATCACTTAGTAAAATACCCGCTGAACTGAAATATGTGAAGAATTTGGAGTACTTGGACTTATCAGGGAATAGTATCCAACTCCAACATATACCCTCGCTGGTGAATTTAAAGACTCTCAAACTAGCTAGAAATAATATCAAAGACATTATACTGTCCTTACTGCCTAAACATATTGAAGATCTTGACCTATCAAATAATCTTCTTTCGCAAATACCGCGAGACTGGAAAGCGTTGAAGGAGTTGAAAACCATTCATTTGCAAAATAATCCCCTTGATTGCAATTGTTACAATGAGAATATTTTGTATAACTGGAAATTCATTAAAGGGGGCGTGCATATGCCGGAACCTGTTATTTGTGCAGCGCCCAAACATGCTGCCGGGAAGAATATTAATATAATTAATTGCTCGATAGAAGATGATATGATTAATGATCAAGAGGAAGGATCTGGAAGTCATAAAGATTTCATTGAAAATGAACCGACAACGAAAGTACCGTATCTCCATGAAGAGGATGAAGTTAAGGTTGAGGAGAATGAAATCATTGATGACCCAAATTATCTGCCGGTTGAAGACGAGCTTATAAGCGTTGTTAATGCATCCGCAGTAGAAGAGCATGATGAAGGGAGTGGTGACGAAGGTAGTGGATTCCTTCCATTATGGGACTCTGATCCCGTCAATGCGTGCGTCTTTAATTGCTCCACTCCAGTGCCGATAGGCGTTGATGATGACCAAGATGATACTCGAACCGGACCGGCCGATCCAATAAAGGTAATTGCTGAAGATTTGTATGATTCTATATTTGAAGATCTAAATCCCTCAACTTCCACAACTGCTGAGTCGACTACAGCAATATCTAGCTCAACTCCACCTTCCTCCTCAAGCGAAGTAACCGAAGAAATAATAAAAAAAGAATCAGATCCTGCAGTTTACAAAGAATTCGTCAACAATGACGTGGACATCCTATCGAATGATACACGTACTGGAGAAATGGAAAAAGCCACTGCGTTAAACCAAAACAACTATGCTGTATATGTTGTTGTTGTATGTGGGCTCTTGCTGGCAATTATTTTCTCCATATGTTTAGTAAAGAAACGACAGACGAAAAGACTGAATAAAAAGCGTCGTGAGCTTCCATCTGGATTCGGGGAGGAAATGAAACCATTAGAAAAACCCTCAATCAAACCAATCAATGAGAAAAATGGCAAGCCAGTAAACCACACAGCTGAACAGATTCCATTAGTCAATGGACAAAACGGCAAAGCTCGGGACGAACCTGTTTTAACGTCGTACATACCTTTGGAACACCCAGAAAGCACCATAGATCTTAACCATGATACGGACTCGGATGAACCAACCATACGCCCGAAAAATCTACTATTAACCCCAATGACTGAAAGAGTAACTATAAGGGCTTCAGAAATTCCGGAATCAATTCCCAAAACCCCAGTGTTTATCCATCGTCAAAAAAACAGTGAAGGCGAAATAATCACTACCGTAGTCCCTCCATGAACGACACACAGTGTTCCCTCAGTATTGCTAGACCGGAACTTGAATGTGATAAATTTTTAATTAACTTATTTTTATGTGTTGTTCCTATGGCTGTAAATAATAGACGAGTGTTGATATCAGCTGATGAATATCAATCAACTCGATTTCCTTATCTCCTTCATTCATTAGGAATATATTTTTGGGTTGTTTTCATTTGGAAAAATGTACAGTGCACATTTGTTAAGTCCACCATTAGGCAAGTCGGCCGATTCTACAAAGAGTTCTTGGGTAATAATGTAAATAATATTTAGAGGAAAGTAGAGTGATTAGTTTCAACGTCCTTTTTTGCTTCATTGCAGTTTTTTGTATGTATTTAAATAAATCAGTTGAATGTTTCTTATGGGAAGCACCAATTCAATTAAAAAAATGTATCTACAGGGTGGCCACAGCTGTTTGGTTGAGCAGCAATAGATTTCGTTGATTTGTTATATGTTTATACATTCAATAAATTTGCACCACATCTAGCTAGGCGTAGTTACAGCTTGATTTAAACTATATTTTCTTTTATCCCGACCTTCGTTTGCGACGACTCAAACGTTTGCAAAATATTGCTAAAATATACGGTTTTTTCCTGATCTTATGTATGTTTCAAATTAATTGTTTATGTACTTAAATGTACTGACTGTTACAATAGTTAGCCCACAATTAATTTTCCCTCTTTCTAACATTTAATTGATTTTTTGTTAGTTTTTCTGTTGGTTCGAGCTCCAGGAAAATAACCAGCTTTTTAAAACTATTTTAGTTCGCAAGTTTTCTCATACTTTTAACTCTACAACATTTAATTGTTGTTGATTTTCAAGATGTTGGCTTCCAGCGCCAGGTTCCTATAAAATCACACTAAAAAAGAACGAAAATTGATCGAGCTCTCTGGTAAAGAACCTGTTTTAAAAACCATTTTAATTCGCAATTTTTGTCATACTTTTCACTCTACAACATTTAATTGGTTTTAATTTTCATAAAGTCACACTAAAACTAATCGAGTATCGTGTAAAAGAACCCGTTTTAAAGACCATTTTAATTCCTAAATTTTCTCATGCTTTTCTTTGGTTTTGATTTTCAATTTTCAAGCTGTTGGCTTCCAGCGCCAGTTGTCTATAAAATCACACAAAAAAACTAAAATTAATCGTGCATCTTCGCAAGTTTTCTCATACTTTTCACTCTACCACATTTAATTGGATTTAATTTTTTATTTTCAAGCTGTCGACTTCCAGCACCAGTTTTCTATAAAATCTCACTAAAACACTGAAATTAATCGAGCATTCTGTATAAGAACCTGTTTTAAAACCCATTTTAATTCGCAAGTTTTCTTATACTTTTAGCTTTACATTTAATTAGTTTTCATATTCAATTTTCGAGCTGTTGGCATCCAGGGCCAGCTTTCTATAAGATCACACAAAAAAACAACAAAAATTAATCGTGCACGGCATTTCAATCCGTAAGTTTTCTCATACATTAATTGAAGAACTGTTAACATTTGTTCCTGCTTGTAATAATGTATAGTATTGGTGATGTGAAAAAAATGGCAAATTACACATTGTTTTGCTTGTAAAACGGATATAAAATGAATTGCAAATGCTGATTTTTCCATTTTACCTTGTTATAGCATATTAAGAATTCGCCTAAGTTCGAGCAAATAGCCAATGTTTCTACTGATTTATTTAAATGGATGTAAAGCCATTGCACAAAAACGCTACTTAGAAGCAAAGTTTTATTAAAAGTGCTTGTAGGATTCAAAGTAGAAAACGAAGGCGCTTTTGTGCAAACATTGTATGATACGAAATATTAATAGAAGTAAAAGTTGTAAACAAAGTCATTAGGGTTTAGTGACGAATGGTGTATGTTTTATATACGATCATGTAAGCTATTCAGGTTTTTGTCTTAAGCCGCCAATGGAATTATGACTATATAGATAGAGTAACATAATATATTAGTGTCACGATGCTTTAACCAAACGATTAAAGTATCAGTTACTTGTAGTGGTTTGTAAGACTATTATTTATATTTAGCTATTTATGTTTATCTGCTGCCAAAGTAATGTATATATGAAGGAAAATGGTATAATTATTTTCAAATAGAATATTTTAAAGTAATACCTTTCTCTCGCGTTTTAATAAGCTTACTTTGAATTGGTTTGTGTCATTTTCATTTTTCCGTCTTCACCCGGAAGATAATCATGCATTCCATTTTTTAATAAAAAACAAGAAGTGAAATCTATTGCTGGCTGGTACTAATAGAAACATGTAAAATACGAAACATTTTATGTAAATTTAGAAATATACATATATATAAGGCGCTCTACTTTAGCAAGTTGCACAATTCATTTTAATTGTTGACATTGTCTTGAATTTGTAATCGCTACCTAAAGCTCATTGCGTTGTATGTAATATACTAGCTTATATATTTTTAATGAACACATCTGTTACATCTGATCAAATATTTATTCTAAGTTGTTTTGTAAGAAAATTTTTAAATAAATATGGAATTTTATTACATTGCGTTTTTTGTCTGTAAAACCCCATCTTTAAGCATTAGAACGAAAAAATGAGAAAAGGCATATTAATTAAGAAGGCAACAAACAGTTATTGCATGGATACCTGTGCCCTCATTAAAAATACATTTTGTTACAAGGCCATGCGTTTATTAGAATCAGGAACAACTTGCACCAAAATGTGAAAATTCTATTATAAGTGTTAATTTATGAAGCCTATTAGAAACAGAGTTACTTGTAATTTGGCTGCGCTTTTATTTCGAATTTTCAGCGCAAGCAAACACGAAATACTATAAAATCACTACAAATGAAAGAACGATTCCTTAACGTAGACTTTTAAGGCAAATGAAAGCGTCGTTTTATGCTTAATTTAACCCCAGTATCATTCCACATTGATTGAATAATTATCTACCATGTAAGTATGTAGGTACGCTAAGACTTATTTATCCAAGGGCACTTTAAGTTGACCCTGTTGCATTGGACTATATTAATGGTAATTTATGCGCATTGCAGTATTTTAGTTCTCGCAGCAGGTAGCTAATGATGCCTTGAGAATATTCGTCATGATCTCCTTCAAAGGATCATGCAACAAATGGTTTCAAATTGGAATTCCGGCGGAAGCATGACTATTATTCAATAATTATTAGTTGACAATTGCACCCATCTTCCATTTAAACGGGCGTTGCAAAAAAGGCGATATACCAAAACACCTATAGCGATGAATGCTTGATTGCTGAACGACCACCTTAGACGCCCATTTTCTGTAATTGCAAATAATTTTCAAGAAGTTATGGCAAATCGCCTCCAGGAAGAATCCACTATGTAATCTTAACAGCGTGACATTAATTACACCGTTATTAAGTTGCGGATTTTTCGGTCTGAACGAATTGAACACAGCAGAAGTTACTTCTTCAGAAGCAATTTACTGCAGAACTATCAAATATCGTCGTCAGATTCTTTCAACTGACATTTTCATTTGCAGTCCCAAGGTAAGTTTTAGTTGCCATTTCCAGTTTATAGAACGCAAAAATTGCCAAATACCTATATAGAAAATAGAGTGCGAATAATTTTATCAGATATTCGATATGAAGAGTAGCTACAGGGAAAAAACGTGCGGTCTTTTCATAATCAATTGCAGTAGCTACTTTCCATTCTGAATTTTATAACCGTTTTCTTACCACGGTTTTAAACGTATAAATATAATGTAATATGGGTGGAATAATAAAAAGTATGTTTCATAATGCAAATAGACATGAACAGGCATCTCATACTTATGTATTCAATGTAATTTGAAGAAAAAGTCTCAACGAACTCCTTAAATATGGAGGGGACCAGTGAACTCACTAAAATGATAAAAGTAATAAGTATCACAGATATATAAGCTGTGGTAATATTCCGGCGAACTCGAATGCCCAATTAGATCTAAATTAATATTATTTAGAAAATTATAAAGAAAAAACAAAAATAAATCTAAAATTTTCTTGGATTGATCTTAGAAACTGTGCACTTATGCAAAACTCGGACTTATGTTTACGGGAAGTTTTTTTCATAAAATGACCTTAAAAAGTAATTTTTACACCATTGCAGAGAGAACTAAATGGCCTTTTTAGAAGGTGAACCATCGATAAGGAAATGTTGGCAGTTTTCCCAAAAAACTCTTGAATTGTTTTAAAAACTGAAAACTCTTGAACCAGTTTTAGTTGCGTGGTTTTGAAAATTTGAAAAATACGATTCAGTCATAACAACGTGAGTAGGGAAATTCGAGTAGGTTTGACCCAAAAAGCGAAATTTGAATATCAGACATTTAGGTGCAAGACTAGGCCAAATTTTTATGTTTTCCGTCAAGTTTGTGCTCATTTCTCGGAAGCAACATGAGCAAGAACGCTCATTTTTACATCATTCCAGAGAGAACTAAATGGCATTTTTAGAAAGTGAACCATCGATAAGGAAACGTGGGCAGTTTTCTCAAAAAGTCTTGATTTTCAGACGTTTTAGATGTACGTGTTTTTTTAGTTGAAAAACCGACTCAAACATGACGCGACATTTTTGGAAGTTTCTCAAGCCTCATTTGAGCTACAGTCATTTTTTAATTTAACTTACAGTTGAATGGCAATTTCTCCACAAAAATTACTACCTGCTTATGCACCACAAATACAAATTTTGGGAAATTTTAAGGAATTATTTCTGGATACTTTTTAATGTTGTACAAAGGCGTTTTAAAGCTCGTAAATATATCGTCTGGCTTAAAAAATAAAGCCGATTTCCATGCGGCGGCATGACATCAGATCACAGGATGTTAAAAGTGAAAAAATAGCCATCAATGCACATATTTTCTCGAATTGAATACAATCCAATTCCAGTAAAGTCATTGATAAAAGCACAAAGCAGCTGCATGAACCGATGTTAATGTAATATTATAGATTATTAAACAAACGCTAGTGTATTCGGGCAATCATCGAGTGCCCGATAATTTGATTTATTGGCGTCGTTTTCTTCAATTTGGGTTAAAACCATAGATAACCTCCTACTATTTAATTATCTATTTATTTTTCAATCTTTCTGAGTACATGGTTTGTGAAACGTTAAACACGTTTCGAAAATCGAAAATATTTGTGGTTCAATTAATAAAAATTTCGAGATTAAGATTTCTGCGTTCTGGATACTATAAAATCTGAATAATTCAACGTGCAAGGAAAGATGAAAATAGATCAACAATTTGTCAAGCATACAGGAAACGAGTACGCTGCTATTTTCAAATAACTGCTTTATAAAATTTGCAAAATTCAAAATGGAAATCCGCTCCAGAAAGCTGCAAATCTGCACATGCGAGCAGCAAAAATGCTATTTACAAACTACAACCCTGGTTGCCATCGAACTTCTACAAAATAAAATGCCGTCCGGATCAAGGCCGCTAAAATTCCCTAAAACCCTAATTTTCCCTAAAACCCTGAAAAACCGAGCAAAGTCTTAATTAGTAAGCCAGGAGCACTATCTGCCAGACTACTACCACGTAATAAAAAGATTCACATACTTTAGGCACTTTAGTCTGGATTCTGGGTTAAAAAAAAAGATCCTTTCTTATCAAAGAAAAACTGAGTAAAAAAATTTAAAATTGGTAAATCTGTCTAATTTCTTTTGAGTTGGTATACAACAACCGTTTGGTTTAGAATGTAAGTTTTAAGAAGAAAACGCCCATAATTTTGGTATTTATAGGAGAACTACATTTAATTTACATTTGGACTGTAAAATTGCTACCATTGATACTGTCGAGTTATGTATAAATCCTGAATTTAAATTAGCTTTTCAAAAATAAAGCAAAAATGTTGAAAACCCCAATACAAAATCCAGATCCAACAATATTATAAAATACAAGTCTAAAATATGAGTCTAAATGCTCTACATCTACATGTACTCACCGGAAGATGCATTGTGCCACCTGGAAAAAAGAAAAAAATTGTTTAGGTCAGCAGCAATTATACCCAAAGCCATGTTATGAAAATCAGAAAAGCAGAGAATCTGAAATGTACGGGATGCGTAAGCCTTCAGTTGCTTTCAGGAAACTAAACTAAAAATATGTCGATTAGAAATAATTCTTATCAGCTTCCTGCAAGCTGGCGCCCCATTCTTCATATCCTGCCTATTAATCCTCAAAAAGTCCGCACACGCCTCTTGAGCGCACAATAAAAATGCATTCCGAATTGAAAACTTTTTTTGCTTTAAGGACCATATGGCCCATCTAAGAACGCGATTTATTTGGTCCATTGCTCTTAAGAAACTAAATATTCATACAGTTTTTCAAAAAAAATATGCAATATCGAAATTTCGACCCGGTTCCGAAGGTACCTAACTAACAAACTAACATCATGATATAATAATTTGCTCGATCGCCCTTTGTATGAGGATGGATTTCTATTTTTTAATTATTCACTATTTTGTACAAAGTGCCTGTTCAGACGGCAAGATGTGCCGAAACTAGTTTCACGTTCCAACTCGTTTGGATGATCGCCGTAAACAAAACAAACAACTTTCTCAATCAAATATAAACAAATCGAGTCCGTTTTATTCTATTTACATGAAAGTTTGAGCCATTTGAGATTGATATATTGTGTAAAGGCAGTAAATATTTTTTGTGCTCGCATCATTATGAGCTACGGAATGCCTAACTTGAGGTTGACAAGATTTTTTCGATTAGTCTTCAGTTCAGTCTGCCGAAATGGCAGATCCAGATAAACAGTAAATGCTTTTCCTTGCCCACATCAAAGCAAAGGAAAACTTATGTGATTTTGACACAAGTCTTGCTAGATTTTTATAAAACTTTAGTATTTTATAGCTGGAAATTTTGTTGAATGGCTGCCTAAAGCACATTCAATCACGGTCATTATATGTGAATGTTTCTACCTTACATTTCAAAAGTGTTTCAAAAAGTTTTGGAATGTTAATTTGATGGACCAGTTAGGTCGTAACTCTTGGAGCTTTCAGGGGCAATCATTCTGGCAAATTTTTATAATACACCTGGTTTAAACCAATGATATTAATATAAAACGAACATCTGAGGTCTAAACGCCCGGAAAAGTTGGCAGTTTCAAGCCACGGCCGTGAAAGTATCAACAGATCAGAATAAATGTTCTATTAATTCAATTAAGAAACATATTTACAATCTAATCGCAATCGTAAGTAATACAAATCAAAGCCAAAGAAAAAATCAGCACAACTCGATTATGGGACACTGTACTGTATTGTGGGATACGTGTCGATCATACAATAAACAATCTCGCAAGCGAAAAAAAACTATCATGATAAAATGTTAAATTCTTTAGAGACATGTCTATCTTGCCACTTAGCCGATTTTAATCTAGTTAGGAGATTAATTATATCAGTGCGCATTCTTCGGATAACTTGAAGTAAATTATATGCATATATCGCAATAAATAATCTTGGTACAAGTCCGTACTTTTCAACCCATTTCCTAGATTTACTTTGGTCTTGATTGACTTAACGCACACAAACTAAGCTTGATGTTGATGAAATGATAATCACCACCACTATACAGTAGAAAGTAGCAAATTTCAATTCAAATTTTCCATCAAATGGAATACAGTAAATAGTTCATATGATTGAGTTTAAAATTCTAATAGTTGAATAAGAACAAATAACGACTAATTACAATCTTAAGTCTTTCAATATTTAGCATCAGTTAGTTGAACCCTAAATTCCCAGTTTAAATTAAAATTCAATAATTCAGTTTGTAATTAGGCCAATTTAATATTCATGAAAATGATCTGTCGAACAGTATCTGCAACAAATCGTTTACATAATTTACTCCAACCTCGCGCGTTTGCTCATCAGCAATAAATTCATATTTCTAATGGATGATATTTTCATTAATTAAGATGAACGGCCGCAAATTGAAAATTCGAGCACCCGGTATATAAATATAAAAACACATCTACCTAATTAAGCTTAGCAAGATTAATGCTGATTAAGCAGCTTACAACAGGAATCCCTGTGTTTCAACTTTTCACTCACATCTATTGATTAAGTAATAAATGAAAATTATGAGTGCAATAATTTTTTATGCAAGCTGGATAGACAAAACATAAATTAGCACATATTTAATTACAAGGTGGAATAGAATAAGTGCACGGTCGCTGACCCTTTCATGGTTCCACAATATTGAATTTCAATGTGTCACCATTATTCACCTCTATATAATATAACTGGTTTGTGATGGGAACAATCCTATTAAATAATTAGAATTATGCGGTTAACTTTGAAAAATCTGTCGAAAAGCATTCGGAAAGCGTTTGATATTAGAGAGAATCAATTCTTAGAGAAATTCAATTCTTAGAGAGAGAAACAATTCGAATGAAGACCACCGATATGTCGAATATGCTGACCTTAAATGAGATCTAAAAGGAATAATTTTTGGTATGAAATCATATTATTTCCTCTTTTACTGGAGAGTAGGAACTGACAAAAAACGTAGAAAAAAGGCTTTAAACAAAAATTTTCATTGTCAGATGTTTGGACAGGAAATAATTGAATTTGGTGTCTTACTGGAGACGATTCAAGTGATGAAAGAAAAGTAAATGGGCATGAAACAAAAGTCTACTATTGAAAGAGAACGGAATTAGAAGTTTTCTGAGATCAAAACAAGACACTGTGAGAGAATTTTGGACAGTCTGATTTAGTTTTTTCAGTGGCTGCAGTCAGAAAAAAGTTGCATCGTTGTCCAAAGTTTCATATTTGAAAGAATGTGTATTTATTTAATGTTTAAATTGCATGCATTTTAAAAACTAAATAAAAACAAATTATTTTAATTTAGAACAGATTGACTGAAACTCTAAGAAAAATAACTATAACTTAATTCATTTTTTTTTAATTTTTTAAACCTGAAAATAAATTATCCCTTTTCATTCAACACATCTTAATGCGTTTTTATAAAAGGGCCCACACGTGAAGAAATAAATAAAGAAAGGGAGAACAAATATGACTGTAAAATATTCAGACACTGGACCAGTGTTTTATTTTGGCCAACAAGAAGCGAAACTGAATGTGTACTTCTAACAGTCATGTTGGTGGAACCCCTAGCAAATTATATGTAAATTAATATTATTTAGAAAATTATATGGAAAAAACAAAAATAAGTCTAAAATTTTCTTGAATGGATCTTGGAAACTGTGCACTTTCGACTTATGTTTACGGGAAGTTTTTCTCATAAAATGACCTTAACAAGACCTTAAATATTTGATATACTTAATATAAAGAACGTTCATTTTTACATCATTCCAGAGTGAACTAAACAGCTTTGCTAGAAAGTGAACCATGAATAAGGAAATGTTGACAGGTTTCAAAAAGTCTTGATTTCTAGAACTTTTAGATTTGCGTGTTTTTTTAAGTTACAAAATCGACTCATACTTGGCGCGGCTTTTTTCGAAGCTTCTCAAGCCCGATTTGAGCCACAGAATTAATTTTGGCATCGTTGGATAGAGAATTGAAAATTCGAATCAGTGATAACAACATGAGTGAGGAAATTCGAGTAGTTTTAACACAGAAAGCGAAATTTGAATATCAGACACTTAGGGGCAAGATTATGCCAAAATTTCATGTTTTTGGTCCCGTTTTTGCTCATTTCTCGAAGGCAAAATGGGCAAGAACGCTTATTTTACATCATTCTGGAGTGAACTGAACTGCCTTTTTAGAAAGTGCACCATCGATAAGGAAATGGTGGCAGTTTTTGACCCAGAAAGCGAAATTTGAATATCATACTTTGAGTAGCGGTGGATCCAGCTTTAAAGTCAGGGGGAACCCCTTAGTTCATTAAGAACCTTTATTTTATTAATAGGAATAATTAAATGATTTAGAATAAATTCTTCTGACCCTACCGGGATCCGCCCTTGGTTAAGTGAGTAATACGCATATGAACTTGGATGAATTCAGGAAAATAGTTAACTAAACCTCTCTGTGTAAGTCATTTCTGTCTGTTTTCTACATGTTTTTGAACCCAATTATAAAAAAATTTGAAAAACTATTACTTATAAAGATCGCTTTTTGAAACTTAATATAATATGTTAAAATGCAAACCTGCAGGTCGCTCATCCATCTTAAATCGGGGCCCAGTTAGCATGTAAAAAGGACACAGTATCGAATCGAAATGATGAATTTGCACATAAAAATTCAGAATTTGTTTAAGATTTGTTCTAACCTTTTGTCTGTACCTTGACGTAAAATGACAGTCAAAGAATCCAGATAAACAAATGCCTATCAACGCTGAGTAGACAAGTATTATGTCGACTTGTCATTTATGACATTTTTTGAAATCAGTGCATGCTTGAACTTTTAATTTTCGATCAGTTTTATCTATTTATATAAATATTTCATTTATAAATTTACAGTATTATAAAATGTTATTCGGTTATTATTCAAGTGAACTGGATTCGCCCTGCGGGTTTTACAGGAGACTCACGATTCAACTGACGAAAAAGACGCAAAGAGGCAACAAAGGTAACAAAAATCCACTATTAAAAGGGAGAAGGCAAAAACACTGTTGAAAATATCTTCAACTATTTCATGGAAAACTCTTAACCTGTAAAGAAATGGAAGTCAAATTTTAATTAATTATCTGAATCAATAAGTCGTGTTGGATAGAGCATCTTCAGAATTATTTTGCGCCAATTTTAGACTTTAGTATAAACTCCCAATTTTTTTAATTTGGACGAAATAATGTTCTGGGCTTGTCTGAGATTAGCGCACTTCGAAATCTGTTCTTATTTTCTGATACAATTTTGCCTTAACAGGGTATAATTTTCAAACATTCTCAGTGAAAATATTAATTGCGTACGATTATGAGATACTAGTAATCTTTTCATTATGAAATGAATTGGATTATTCCAATTACTAGTTATAATATGGATCTTTAATCAGCAAAATTGATTCCACTTTATGTAATTTCATAGTGCAAAGTGACCTAAAAATAATTATCATTCCTTATCGATACTAGGCTATATTACGTTTAAATATAATTACTAGTAATTTGTACGTACATGTTTTGCGTAGTAACTTCTATTTTGCGTTGAAAAGGAATACGTAATGTGATAATGAAAACTTATTAATCACATTTACATAATGCGATAGGTCAATGGTAAAAGATGACAATTGTCATTAATTACGCAAATTAGATGGTATATCATATGTAGTGTATGGTACGAACTTTAGATTATACGCCTTATGAAAGGCTATATCAATTATCGATACGTAAAACGAAAGGAAAACTATTCAACTTTTCTGAACAATACGCATTATGGCTTTAGGACATCCGGTATACTCGACTATTCAAAAGCAGCCATGTTAAGAATTTAAAATGCAATTTAAATTAATTTGAATCAGCCACTCGTAATGGCATATTTTTCTATGAAAAACGCATAAAGACGATTATTAATGACCACAGACCTGCAGTTAAGTCCACCTGATGATGTTATCAGTAATTCTCAATTCAGCTTGTGTATTGCCACCGAAATAAAGCTAAAAACATGTTTTCACAAAATCTTTTCTGACGAAAATTCGACATCGAGTTTACATGGCACTGATTATGTTAGTTAATTAATTACATCAAAGTGAAACCGGGTATGTAATTAGTTTTATTTATAAAATGCCCACTTTCTATCTTATCTCAATGTTCCCTTTGACTAAAACATAATTAAACTCCATAGTGTGCATGTGTCTTACAGATCCAGCCTTCAACATCATTAATTTTACGTATTTTTTTTAACTTGAAAATGGGTGGTAATTAATAGTTAGCACGTTTGAAGATAAATTACACATTAAAGAAAAAATGTATTACTTGCACACTGCAAATGTTTTCTATACATATTTCACCTCAACTCTCTATATTTTTACCGAAGACGAAAGTATGCATACAAAGCAGGGTTTGGAGGAAACCGAAGTCATGATCAAGATTTATGGATTGATAATATGGTCAAAAATGCCGATAAACAATAAGTGCATGAGCTCCGAGAATTTCTCCAGGATACGATACTTACACGTCCCAAGTTCAAAAACCTTCAATTACAAAGCGGTTCCTTCTTCACCCGCCGAAGCAACAAGAAGCGGCTAAAAGCGACTAGAAACAACAAGAAGTGACTAAAAGACGCAACATTAAGCGACAATTAACAAGCACAGTTCTATCTTTGTTAAAACTCAAACCATTATGGCAGGTCGAGTGGAAAACCTTTTTCTTCACCCCATGGTATGAAGCTCATTGTCGCAATCAATTTCGCTAATTTTTTAAATTCAAAATGCATATATAGAGTGTTTACGTTTGTAATATATAAGGAATATATCGACGGTTAGAGATGGTAAGCGCTTAAAATATGTGAAAAAACCGTTTGGTTGGGGGGTTTTACTTCAAAATGTTATGAGTAATTAATTAAGTTAAATCGAAGTGAAACCGATTTTTTTTTTAATTACACCAAAAACATTCCAATTCTTGACTTCATTTATACTATAAAAGAAACAACTCAAAAGCTACCAGAAGAACAACAGGAATACATTAAATTTTTGAAAAACGTTTTAAAATCAAAGAAACATAAGCTTAAGGAACGACAAACATTAAAATATTTACAAAAATATTAATATGAATTATAATATTGGTGATCAAAAAGTGAATACAAAAAGTTAATGAACTGTCAAATAATGGAAATTATTCGCAATTAATCAAAAATCCAGCAGAACGTTTTGAAAGACAAATTTATAACAATCTGATCGATAGGTCGAAATTAACACCACACTGGGCTCTAAAAATTAAAAAATATTTTTCTCTTTACGGACAATTCTAGTAGCAATTCTTTACCAACACTTTATTTACCTAAATATCTTATAAATATTTTGAATCTCGAAATAAGAAACACATTATTAAAAATCATCACATTTATTAGAAAAATCCTCAATAATAGATATAAATTCAAACCATAATCTGATAAGTTTTGGTTTTTCTCATTTAAATCAATAATTTGGTTTAAATAGAGGGTGTATTTTCTTTTTATATAGGGAATGAAAACTTGATGAAACTTTATCAAATTTTAAAAGTAAAGAACCAACAATCAAATTCACTATTGAGAAAGAATCAGATAAATTTTCTCGCTTTGCTAATTAAGAAAAATTTAGAGAATTGCGCAACTTTGGTATATAAAACCTACTCGTACAAATCGATTTTTAAATTTGAACTGAAACCAACCAATAATGGAAAAAAGACAAAGTAGAAAGTTTAAATGATGCCGTATCTAATGTACAAATCGTGTTTAAACTGGAATGAGAAAAACATCAAGTTTCTGCCTAACGCGGCTTCTTCGGGGTAAATTAAAATAATTAAAATAAACGCGGTTGCAGAATGTAAGACTACGTTTTGAGAATTTCTCAAAATTCTCTCAGCAAACTTAGACATTGAAAATTTGCAGGAAGAAACAAACCATGTTTACACTATGTTCACACAAAAATTCAAGGCTCCATCTATCGCTGTTTCTCAAAGGCGAATTAAAGGAAACAGGCTTGCATAATATAACTGCAAAATTTTAAAATTGTTCAAAATGTTCTCAAAGTGTTCACGACTTCCGAAATTTCAGAAATACACAAACCGTGCTTTGCAACTCGAATGAGAAGTTTCTTCCTAATGCGGCTTCTTCGAGGCGAATTCAAATAAACGCGGTTGCAGAATGCAACACTAAGTTTTGAAAATTTCTCAAAATTCTTCGAACTGATTTAGAAATTCCAAATTTGCAGGAATGAATAAACCATATCTAAATAATGCTCAGACAAAAACTCAACGCTCTATCTAACACAGTTTTTCAAGGGCCCATTGAGAGAAACGGGGTTGCAGAATATAACGGCAAAATTAGAAACATTCTCAACATTTTTTCAAAGTATTTACGGTTTTCGAAATTGCAGTAACACACAAACCGTGTTTAAACTCGAATGAGAAAAAAACGAAGTTTCTGCCTAATGATGCTTCTTCGGGGCGAATTTAGATAAACGCAGTTGCAGAATGTAACACTAAGTTTCGAAAATTTCTCAAAATTCTCTGAACCAATTCAGAAATTTAAAATTTCCAGGAATGAACGAACCATATCTAAATAATGCTCAGACAAAAACTCAACGCTCTATCTAACACAGTTTTTCAAGGGCCCATTGAGAGAAACGGGGTTGCAGAATATAACGGCAAAATTAGAAACATTCTCAACATTTTTTCAAAGTATTTACGGTTTTCGAAATTGCAGTAACACACAAACCGTGTTTAAACTCGAATGAGAAAAAAACGAAGTTTCTGCCTAATGATGCTTCTTCGGGGCGAATTTAGATAAACGCAGTTGCAGAATGTAACACTAAGTTTCGAAAATTTCTCAAAATTCTCTGAACCAATTCAGAAATTTAAAATTTCCAGGAATGAACGAACCATATCTAAATAATGCTCAGACAAAAACTCAACGCTCTATCTAACACAGTTTTTCAAGGGCCCATTGAGAGAAACGGGGTTGCAGAATATAATAGCAAAGTTATAAATTCTCTCAACATTTTTTCAAAGAGTTCACGGTTTTCGAAATTGCAGTAACACACAAACCGTGTTTAAATTCGAATGAGAAAAAAATGAAGTTTCTGCCTAATGATGCTTCTTCGGGGCGAATTTAGATAAACGCAGTTGCAGAATGCAACACTAAGTTTTGAAATCTTCTCAAAAATCTCTGAACCAATTTAGAGATGGAAAATTTGCAGGAATTAACAAATCAGAGCAAAAATAATTTGTAATTAATTAATAGTAATAGAAAAAGACAATTCATAAAAGGGGTTTTCAATTTCAATAATTATCCAAAAACAAAACAAACATATTACATTTTTTTCATTTATCCTGAACTTTTCAGATAAAAGTAACTAGTAAATAATAAAATCAATATTAGAAGTATCTGCAAAAATAAAATTAAATATTAGAAGCAAAATTTCTAAAACAGAACCTCATGACAAAATTGGAAGGACAAAAAACGTAATTTACAAAATTCTTCTGACGGAAATCAGTTTTGGAACTTTCTCGTTTGCATTATTCAAATTCAAACTAGGTTGCTATTAAAATATTGTTTTTTTTTGTTGCACGAGTGCCAAAATTATTGTCGAATCGTCAAGCCATCATTTTTTTGTCATTTTGATTTCGCTTTAAGTTCTGATAAAATCGGGGTTTTCTAAATGAAAATACCTTATCAATTTATAGCATGTGATAAAAAATCCATTTTCCATTCCAGAAATATTTAAAGTAAAAATAATACGAACACTGAAAGATGTAATAAGATTAGATTCATCCTGGGGCACCGTATGTGCAATTTAGGAGATGAGCCTTGACACAGATATGACGAATTTGGTAAATCGGCTTTTCTAGGTCTTCCACGAACAAATAAATCAGAATTTCGGCAATAAATTACAGTTTTACCTTAACTTGCAAAATAAATTAATAAATTTGTGTGCGCTTCATATTAGAATGTGTTCTATGATGATTGACGTCAACCTAAGTGAATTCGACATTTGTACAATTCATTAAAGTTTGGTGAATAAACTATTGGACATAAAATGATATTTCTGTAAACCGTTTCGTCAAACCAGACCCATATTGGCATTGCATGAACATTCAATGTACTTATTTAAATAGTCGATTAACGTTCATACTAATTGTGCAATTTTTCAGTAATAGCCGTGGGTACTTTGTATGCCTATTTAGCTAATAATGCGAATCAATTTAATGGTTTTCCCGTCAAATCAAGCGTTAATTGTTATTGAAAAAAATTGAACTAATAAATACGGGATTATTATTCTAGTAACATATTCTGGGAAGCTATAAGGATCTGGTTCACCTTCAGATTGATGAAGATTATTGACAATGTATCTGAGAAATATTTATTTCTCATCGCTAACCCTCCAAACCAGAACCAAAGAAGATTTACCTGAATTCGAAATCGGGCAAGAATTTTAATGGATCCATGAAACAGACAAGATTTATGGTGGTCTATGGTTTCAAACCACACATTTTCCGACAAGGGCGGACAAGCTTAAATCTATGGCATATCTAAACCTATTGTGTAGTTTCCGGTTAACTTTCATTAATCCTAAAAAAATCGGTTCTACATGCGAATTAATCCGGGGTTCTTCAGGGGCACAAAATTTCACTTAACAAGACTTCATACAGCAAAGTATGAGAAAACGAAGACGCGCGTTAAAACGATTTTTATTTTTTTACTCGCAAGTTGCACGAAGAAAATTGAAAAGGGCTTTTTTGTTCCGAATTGAACAAGCAAGGAAAAGATAAAATTAGTTTTTTGATAAATCGGTGGTGCACCATTTCTTCTTCAAAAATGTTAAATGCCATGTCGCATGTCGGTACGTGCGTCGCTGGAGGACCAAAAAACTTTTATTGAACAGAAACAGTGCTAATCGATAGCGTTGATTGAAAGAGTATATATACTTTTTCAATCAACGTCGATAGCTATTGGCATGCACAATTTAATTTAAATATTTCAAGCAGTTTCGAATATCGGATGTTTTTTAATAAAACTTTAACACCCAGTATTTTCCTAACGATACTCCTAAGGGATTTATGTAGTACAATTTTTAACGACTTGTTAAGAGATTATTATGCACTAAATCACATAGGCGTAAAATGGTAAATCTCGCAAAGCATAGACAATAGGCTGGCATACGTAGAATAAGGTTTAGAGCAGTGAAAAAGTCCATCGTTACATAGGGGAGAAAGTCCAAAGAAATAGATCAGGGGCGGATCCAGCTTTAAATTCAAA
>NW_026017110.1:57921982-58009473 GCF_020466585.1 Dendroctonus ponderosae | reverse complement strand
CAGAAAGCGAAATTTGAATATCAGACACTTAGGTGCAAGATTATGCCAAAATTTAATGTTTTCCGTCCCGTTTTTGCTCATTTCTCGGAGGCAAAATGAGCACTTTTTAGCAAGTGAACCATCGATAAGGAAATGTTGGCAGTTTTCTCAAAAAATGCTTGAATTCAAGAAGTTTTAGATTTTCGTGGTTTCTTTTGAGTTGCAAAATCCACTTGAACATGACGCTGCTTTTTTAGAAGTTTCTCAAGAACCATTCGAGCCAGAGAATTCGTTTTGGCATCGTTGGATAGAGAATTGAATAGGGGGGGGGGTCATGACCCCCATGACCCCCCCCTAGATCCGCCCTTAAAATAGATAGGGGCTAATTGATCTGTTTAATTTTAAAACGCCTACAATTACAAAATGACTCAGTTAATTGTACCAAAGCAAATAAATCTTCTGCTTATTATCGGCGGCACCCATCAAGTGAAACAAATAATTTAATACTGGGAAAAACGTGAAATAGAAGTTTTTATTAACACGGGTTGGTTGTGGGTTATAGAAATGTCTTGAATCAGTGCCAAAGGAAAAATCTATTCAGTTTAGCGTTTATCACTGAAGCAGCCTGTGCAGGCAATTTGAGTGAATGAACCAACAGCTGCTTAAGGGCTGACTTTTTATAAAACGTTACATGGTTAGCATACAAAATCTATCATACGCACTTATGAACGAATGAATCTTAAAACCATTACATACAGCTATAGGCTGAAAAACCATTCATTTATAATCACAGTTAGCTATAATACATTACAAAACGAAATATACAACTTGCGGAAACGTATAATAATAAACTAAATAAACAGCATTAGTAACTACAAAAGGCCCCCTATCCTCATAACAAACATATTTGCTTAATGCTGAATGATTAATGAGCATTCTAAAAATCACTTTCTAATGGTGGAGCGTGCCCTGGTTTTCTTCTGCTAGACGGTAGACTGTCCATGGATTGATACTGATCTGAAGAATCAGAATCTACAGTAATTCGTGACGCCCTTCTTTCTTCTTCAGACTTCCTCCGCCTGCGCTTTCGCCGTATACGATTCTTCTTGGTAATGTCCCCGTTGCTGCCTCTAAGGCTTCCTCTAGAGCCGAAACTGTGCGCACTCCCCGCCAAACTTAAATGCGAAGCATCTAATCTGGGTAGTAAAAGAGCCTCATTGTAAGACGGGGGCCCTTGCAGTTCCCTTGGGTCTGGAGCATTTCTATCCTCGTCGTCTTGCATTTCCCTTTGACGCTCCTGCATTCGGCGTAGAGCTTCCCGCTCCTCAGTCCTCCTGGTCTCCTCCTCAATCCGAACACGCTGATCTTGAAGACTTCTTATCTTCTTCAGCACCAAAAGAGCGAAAAGAGCCAACACCATAGAAATAACGATCCCCAGAGAATAGTACCACATGGTGTCTCTGGTGATTTGATGAGGATACCATTCGGATTCGCATGCCTGCTCCCAAGTTTTCCCTGTAAATATTTTCCATTGCATACGAAATAAAATAGTTAAACAAATATACCTTCGACTTTCTCTGGCGAGTTGCAAATCAAATCGTCTAAATCATTTGCACTGTAAGTGAGCATCCACTCAAACATATGCTTGAGCTGGTCGCAACTGCACCTCCAAGGATTATCGGTAATAACAGTCTGCAGAGTTCTTGGGAAAAATGAAGGATCAATCGTTGTGAGAGCATTGCTGGCCAAATTCAACTCCCTCAGTTGGATCATTTCCGCAAACGTTTGATTGTTCAAAGTGTTCAGGCGACAGAAACTTACATCCAGCTTTCCAAGTTTCGTTGCAATCATTCTATCTGGAAGCCTCGTGATGAGGTTTCGCGCTAGTATTAGAGTCACTAAATTGGGCATCAAGATCAAGCTGTATGTGTTGATATATTTTATTTCACAGAAGCTGGCCGTAAGCATTTCAAGCGAATTGCTGCTGATGTTGTCCAAACTTTTGATGTAGTTATGGGATAGATTCAAGTAGATCAATGAGGGGTTACTGCTGAACAGTCTTTCTCCTATCTGATATATTTTGTTGTAGGACAAATCGATGGAAATTATCTGAAAGGACCCAGTGAAACAACAAGCAGCAAACGATTGATACTCCAACTTACTTGGTTCAGCTCCTCAAACGCTTGTTCGTGTAGAAAGGAGATTGCATTGCTTGATAGATTCAGGAACTGCAAGCTGCTAGAGTTTGCAAAGCTTCTTCCCACGATCTTCTTCAAAAAATTTCCTGATAGATCCAATCGGAATAATCGATTCATGTATCCGCTCGGCACTTGCTCCAGCATACTATTGGAGAGATCGATATATAAAACGCTAGACGAATGGCATGCAAGTCGCCTCAGGTGAATGTTTTCATTTAAAATTAGCGTTTCTAAACTGGTCGTTGAGAAAAACGCATTCTCATCTAAATAGCTCAGACGGGTGCTACTTAAATCCATCAGCTTCAAGTTCTTCAGTTTGAACGAGTCATTAATGCTGGATATTGGATTGTCTGATAGGTACAACTCCTTCAAGTTGCTCAATCGATTGAAAACATCTACAGGAATAACCTTCATTGAACAATTGGTCAATCGGAGTACTTCCAACGATTGAATATGCAAATGATTTGAATATCTAGGAATGCTTCTTAGCGGGTTATTAGATAAATCCAGAAACCGCAGCTTCTTCATTGGCAGAAAAGCACTGGACTGTATATCTTTCCAATCATGGAATAAGTTGAACGCAAAGTCAATCATCTCCACCTGGCCTAAGCCTTGAAGATCCACGAACTTCATAGTGGCTATTTTGTTATGCGACATGTTCAGGTACTTTAACTGGACGAAATTGCTCATACCAGTGGGAAATGCTTCAAACTCATTGTAGGATAAGTCCAAGCTGCTTACCTGGAACAAAATAGCTAAGTTACAAAAGCAGTCGGACAACAAGGCCGGAAATTTCGCCAAATTAGCAGATTTTTGACGCACTGGGAGCATGATTTTGTCATATAACTGGCCAACTTCGGGGCGACCAAACTTAACTTCTATCTCTTACTTACACTAATAGTTTTGGATGAAACCCAGTTAATTTAAGACTGTTCTTACTAGGATCTTACATCAGTTCAGATATTTTCAACAGTTTGAAGATATACAAAATGTTTCATGTTCCTACGCCTAGTATTCGTGCGTCCTACTCTGATCTTCAATTAGCGAGTTTGAAGAACGCTCTAGTAAAAGCTCAGTTTTTTCTGAGCTTTCAAAATATTTCTTCCCAGTTCTGCCTTATTAAGGGTTTAGTAATTTTCGTAAAACAACGAATCAATAGTCTGTTGCATCCTGTAGATTAATATTTTGGGAAAAGCAACCTTGAGTGAAGTAGGCCTGGGTAACTCAGTTCCGTCGCTGAGAAAATGTTGATGGCTTTTTTTTTACTTGTTTTTAGATTTATTTTAAGGGCTTTGTTAATATTTTTTGAATTTTTTAGTTTTAGCCAAGTTTCTCTTTCAAGTTTTATTTAAAAATTCTGACAATCTTAAGTATTTTCTACGAAAAATTATGAAATAAATTTCGAATCCTTCGTCGCTTCCAGATTCGAATTTGGATCCCAAATCAAATAATTTTCTATCAAAAAATTAACAGAATCAGCGAAAGTTTATAACAGATTATTTGGAAATCTCGGCACCTCCATACCTGTGAAGACTGTAAGAGTTTGTTTAAAAAATTCTGGTTTTTTAGTTTTCACTTAATTGATTTTTGCTTCACTTTCGACTCAAAAACGCTCTATTTTGTAGAGTTTCCCTTAAAAATACTGACGATCTGAAAGACTTTTACGCGAAAAAATTCAAGATAAATTTATAGCTTTGTAAAAATTTGAGAAAAACTTTTTTCAACGTCGAATCCGGGACCAAAACGAAAATAAATTCCTCCATACCCCTGAAGACTGTAGAGTTTGTTAAAAAAAATGTGTTTTTTTAGTTTTGACTGAATTGTTTTTTGCTTCACTTTCGACTCAAAAACGCTCTATTTTGCAGAGGTTCACTTAAAAATACTGACGATCTGGAGGACTTTTACGCGAAAAAAATCAATTCGGGACAAAAACGAAAATAAATTCCTCCATACCCCTGAAGACTGTGGAGTTTGTTAAAAAAATGTGGTTTTTTAGTTTTGACTGATTTTTTTTTGCTTTACTTTCTACTCAAAAACGTTCTATTTTGTAGACTTTCACTTAAAAATACTGACGATCTGGATGTTTTTTAAGCCAAAAATTACAGGATAACGAAAATAAATTCCTCCAGTTTTTCTCCGAAAACCATTAAGGTTACCGACTGCGATTACCTGGTCGGTAATCGCTTTTGCCGATATATTGCCTACGAAAAATGAAAATACCCATTCAATGCTAACACACCTTACTTTCCCGTAGCTGATCATTTAGATCAGTTAGATGAGAGTTATGGGCAGTCGCCTATAAATGATCAAAATCAACGTTTTTGCGAAAAATTTCAAAATTTCTTTCTTTCACCGATGAAATTACCATATTGGTGCTTGGTTGCCTGCATGATACTTTCATTGAATGTTTCGTTATTTCATACAGAAATAATGCAATTAGGTTTGCCAGGTGTGAGACCAACGCAAGTAACCTATAGGAGCAAGTACGTAGGTATAATTTAAAAATCAAGAAACGAGAAAGTTTGAAATTATAATAAGCAGTACCGCAGTGCCAATGTTATTAACACTCTGTTACGGGAGTTCTGCGCGAAGCTTTCAATTCAATAATACATTTTGTAAAATACTTAAAATTCAGTTGATTAAGAGCAGTTTTCTTCTATTTGTCGGGCTTTTAGGCTGTTGTGGAAAAGAACTTCTTCCAGAGCGAAAGTTTCGCTAGCACGAGTAGCTTGCATCCTCAATTCGCTTTTTTGAAGACGGAAGTAATTGGACGCTAGAGCTTGAATGGTTTCAAGCTAAATACTTTTAAAATGCTTTTCCAGCTCGGTCTAAAAGCCCGAAAACTAACCACCAATTTGAGGAACTGACTGCGGAAGTTTAACTCTTTCGATATTTGCACAATCAGTCAAATAGCTAGTGGGGTTCGAACGACACTTTCCAGAAATGTCTTAAAATATAATAATTTTTAATGTTTAATCATAATTTTGAGAAAAGTATGCACCATTTTTGCCGTTCAACAAAACTGTTATTTAACGCCATAAATAAAATGTTATCCATCGGATCTAGTCATTCGAAAGTCCTTCTATTTATCTAATCATATAGCAGCAACATAAAAGCATATATTTATATATATATTAATTACTATGAATTGTCAATATTAGGCGCGTCTGATCCCCACATGCATTACATAAATAATAAAAAAGCAGTTTCATTAAAAGTAACGGATATTGTACATCATCATTTTATTATTAACCACATCCTTTAACGCTGCGTTTTCGGCAAACATTTGCATGATGGCTCATCGGTGTTCTAATTACCTTTGCGCTGGATTAGCGATATATTTCGATATTAATTTCAACTAAGCATGGAAGTTTGCTAACGAAACGTGCTTGAAACATTGCATTTGGTAGAATAACGTAGTGAAATTACGTTTCAGGAACGTTCTATTTAGCACGAGAAAGTAAGTCGAAAGTGCGATAAAGCGCCAAACTAGAATGGAGAGCTAAAGGCTAAAGCATTTAGCCGATTTAAATCAGTTTAATAGCCAAATAGAACTAGACAGAGTGATGTTTTTTCCGGAAAAACTAACATGCGTCTCGCTGGATAAGCCCCTGAAATTCTGAATAAAATCTAATTAATTCCGCAGATTTAGAAAAAATATACATTTTCTAACAGATTTAAGATCTGATAGTTCAAAAACTCAGGCTTGGACTTCTGATTAAATTTCCCCTAGGTTTTGTCAAAACGAATTCTGTGGCTCAAATGGGGCTAGAGAAACTTCGAAAAATACAGCGTCGTGTTTGAGTCGATTTTGCAACTCAGAAAAAAAACACGCAACTTCTTTAATTCTAGAGTTTTTTGGAAAAACTGCCAAAATTTCCTTATCGATAGTTCCCCTTCTAAAAAGGTAATTTAGTTCTCTCTTCAATGATGTAAAAATGAGGGTTCTTGTTTGTTCAACAACATGTGCGAAGAAATTCAGGCAGTTTTGACCCAGAAAGCGAAATTTGAATATCAGGATTTAGGTGCAATATTATGCTAAAATTTCTCGGAGGCGAAATGAGCAAAAACGGGACGAAAAACATGAAATTTTGGCATAATCTTGCATCTATGTGTCTGATATTCAAATTTCACTTTCGGGATCAAAACTGCCTGAATTTCTTTGCACATATTGTTTTTCTAATTTCATAGACATCAAAAGATTGAATTTATACTACATGACCCCCCTCTGACTTGAAAGCTGGATCCGCCACTGCATTATACAGGGTCCCAGAAATACCCATAAATTTAGGGGCAAACAAGGGAGTTCGAAATGGAAGACGTCAATCTTTACTTACTAAAATTCGGACGCCACTGATTTTCCAAAGCATAAAAAATACATCTAAATCGACTTCAATTCTTAAGAAAAATGCACTCTTTTATTTCTGTCGTAAGACCAACCGTTTTCGGGTAAAAAAACATTTTCAAGCTGAGAATCTAGGGTCAAGCTGCAAAATACTTCATTGGCGCTGCTGTAGGGCTGAGAAGTGTATTGGTGGCAAAAGCAATAATTTTCAACAACAATTATAAATACATTTAAGACTGTTATAAATGTAAGTAATTTTGTTTAGTTTATTGATTTACTATTGGTTCATAATGTGAAATTTTAACATCAATTTTTTTTTACCGGAAAACGGTTAGTCGTACGACAGAAATGAGAATTTTTTTTTCTTCAAAATTTTTTAGTTTTGCAGAAATTTATACTTTTGTAAAGTTTGACGACTCTGTTGATTTATAAGACAAAGCTTTTCCGGATAGGTGCATGTATATTCGGATTTTTCTCATATTTGAGCAAGGTCTATTTACCCCTGAATGTACGGGGCCTATTTCTGAGACACGCTGTATGTATATTGCTGTAACTGAAATAGCGATTTTTTAATAAACTTTTGAGTATTTGAACTCAGTGATTCAGTTTCTATTCTAATTCCCTGAATGAATTCAAATTAAATAAGTTGATAGCCATGAGGCAAATCAGAAATTGAGTCATCCTTGCTCTTCAACGTTGTTGATATTAAAAAATACTTATTTTAATGGGAAATTTACTCATCCCAGACTGGGAAGTACAGTTTTATACCTTTTCCATTTGCGCGCTTTTAAGACCATTGTCGATTCATTAGCAAACCAGCTAATTTTCCCAACTAATCACCGAAATGTGAACTTTTCCCCTATTACTTCCTGATTAAACAATGTAAATTATTATTCGATTAACATCGACCAACACATAGTTCTGAGGCGTATTTTGCTAATTTGGAAGTATTCTCAAATTATATACAGCTCGATTTAGAGCCAGAAACAATCGCAGCTGCAAAGAAAACATGTATGACTTGGAAATTTGATAAGGTCTATAATTATCTGCTTAGTTATTTATATGCCCTTAAATGTTCAATAAGTGCGTGATTAGTAAATGATAAATCTGAAACTTACGTTCATATCAATATAGCTGGGTAATTCTGTAAGACCGCTGTTCTGGCAACTGGTAGTCTCATAGTCACAAAGGCACATTTCTGGACACTGATTTAATATGGAGTAACTGTATACCAGAGGAAGCAGCCACAGCACCCACAACATCCTTTTATAACTGATCAGGTGTACAACCATTTTATAAGTTAAACGGAAATTTTCTTAATAATACATTGTAAAAATTGCACATTTTTAAATATCCCGGCCTATATCCAGGTGTTAAAACCCACTTTATAGATTCACATATTTTCAGCCCAGTAATTATTATGATACTACTTTATTACCGACGTTATAGGTACCTTAGCGCTTTGTATTTGATCTGAGTCAACATGAGATTGGGGAGATAATTGTGAGATAAGACCAAGTGTGACATAGGAACTAAGGTTACTTAGATATGCTCAAAAAAGTATTTTTCACCGAAATTACTGTACCTACATATCGATATAATTCAATTATCATATGATTACCTGCAAGTTCTAGATTAATATACGAATCGGAACATCAATGTTCAAAGCGTCCAATGATAACGATAATACTTAGATTAATTAAATTAGTTACACTGACACACTAAAAGGGGCCGCATTAACATCACGATAAAGTAACAATACTACAGTATGGTCAAATTAAAAACCAACCAACAGCGCTACTGTTGGGCTACTTTGAATGAAACAATTTCAAGAAAAAGCGCCTACAGTCGAGACCTAAATCTGAGCTCAATGTGAATGAAAGTAAAGTACTTAGTATAGATGAATTATTTTTCTGATGTCTAAGTGTCTAGTAGTATTTTTATTAAAAGCGCATCTATTGAAAACCCGTTAAAGTCCCCTAAGTCGCGCAATTGTTCAAAAACATTCAGCAAAGCAAACGCACCTGAAGATGGTTTTCCAGTAAAGCTAAACAACTCGACATAATAGTAAACACATACTTACATGGTTCCAGTGACTGGAACCAATGGAATAAAATTATAATAAATCAGCTTTCCCTATGAACTTTTTGCGCAATAAACAGAAAATATTAAACGCACAGTGGGGGGAAACTTTCAAATCAACTCCTTAATATCCAGCAAGAAAAAACCAATGCCAAAAAAATAATCCCGTTCAACAGACAACTGAAGAAAGAACGAATGCGCTTTTCTGGCGAATTAAGTTTCAGCCAAAATCCAAAGACAACGGCGCAATTTGCAATTAGGTGGATTCAGGAATTGTTCAAAATCAAACCAATGTTAATGTAGTGGAACTTTATTTTGGAAATAAACATAACAATGTAATGAATTCACACATCTACTAAATTTTAAATCAAAATATTAAATATAAAAAATAGTTAATGTTATAGTCGCAGATTTGATCACCAAAGGGAATGACCTTAAGTACAGAACACCAAATCGAATAGTTCCAAAGGCATATAGGTAATTAGTATCGCAGATTAAAATGGATAAACTAACACAAGTAACACTATAATGATATAAATAGGAGTAGATTAAACATAATGTATGTACAACCTACGAGTCGATGTAGTGTAGAGCTAGTACAAATTTAGCATTCTAGATCTGATCACATTCTCGTAAACTAATCAGGCCGAAAAAACTTAATTAATAATAAATAATAAGGATTATAAATGAAAAATAAATTCAAACAAATTTAGTGTTGTCACGTGTAACTTTGCAAAAAATATATTAAAATACTGAATAAACTAGCAAATTTCAAAGATATTTTTCTACTTAGTATCTATTATTAGTAGTATTATTGGTATTATTTTGCGAAAACTGTGACTGTACTGCAGCAGCAGCTACGTTACTGGCAGCACTTCTAACGTGCTGGTTTCGTAAGACAACGTCCGTGAATTCCTGCCTGGCCTTTACCATACTGGCACCAGTACTTCGATACATTCTATGGATCTATAATAATTGAACGCAAAACGAACGCATAAAAGTAAAAACAAACCAAGCAAATTCATTAACTTACTTTGCTGATCATGAAGAGATCCGCTGCGGCAGCAAACGCGAAAGCTAAAGCTATTATTATCGCGATGATTCCAGTAAAAATGCTCCAGGGCGTCTTTTGAAATGTTAATATGGCAGTAAAAATACCTCTAAAATCACCAATATTGAAAATTCACATAGGTATTCACCGAATACAAATACTTACATGGTTCCAGTCCCGGAGATTCCAATAGCATGTACAGTTGTTACAACAAATTGGAAAAAGAAAATGAAGAAAAAGACCATGAAATTAAAAGAGGAGTCGGAGCGGAACGCTTTGTAGGCTGGTCTAAACCAGCAGAGATAAGAAAACGGGGTAAATAGGAGCGTGTAAAGAATGCCTACACCAACAATAGTCATATTCTCAAGCAGAATTCCTCCAAAGATGTTAGCTATCATTACAACACCATGGACTAAAAATAAAAAAAAAATTATGTATAGTTCCATCAAATGCCGCAATATTCACACAAAACCTTTGGGCCCATTAAAAGAAAATAAAAATGTATTCAAAAAAACAAGCCTGACGAACCGCTGCTGAGATGATAAACAATGCAAATGTATAATGTATGAGTATAAGGCAAAATTAAGCATGTGACAACGCATTTTCAAAAGATCACCTGAAAACTTTAAATTTAAACATAAAGGCGCCTTTAAAAGCTCCATTGAATTTCAAAACCGCGGTTATCTGAATAAATCGATTTAGAAAAAAACTATTTTGAATTAGATTGGCATAATGATGCTGAAATTGCCAATGCGCTGCTTAATTCAGTTTGAAAAGTATAAAAATGTGCGAATTGAAAAAAGTAGTGTAAAATTGCATGTATTTTCCAGTCAGTGCTTTGTCTTTATCGTAGATTTTGTTCAACACGGAATGTAATTACTGAGGAAAATTTTCAACACGAATCGGCACTGATTATCACTGTATGTAGATATAATACGACGTATTGAAATTGCTTATCAGAAATGATTGGTATGCAATGGAAAAATAACTTCCATGCATTCCAACTTAAAACCCAAACTTTTGTAGCTCAAAATAAAGATATTCCTGAGAGAAATCAACGAATAATAGTCCAAATTTACTTACAAATCCAGAGGTAATACAAGTGGCGCACAATTTTCTGAAATTCTAACGGTATATCAACTTGAATATCTTGGTAGAAGCATGGCTGAAAACAGCACTGTTCTGGAAGAGGTGGCCAATTATTACGTCGAACATTGTATGAGGACTGTCGCATTTCCTCTTCCCTTCTTGTCAGTTCTTGTTCTTTTCTTTCCAGTTCTTCTTGTCGCCTCTATACAGATTTTTTCGAATAATTTATTAACTAACTAACATGTACTGATGCGATTTTCTTTTTTATGCAGGGTGTAATCCGAGGAATTCGAGAGGCTTATTTTTTCATTTATGTATTAAAAAATTCAAAAGATTTTGGAAGTTTCTCGGATACCTCGGCGGTATGCCTGCATTGAATGGTTTTTCTTATTCTCAATAGAGCAGAAAATCAATTGAAAATTAAGTTAAATCAGTGCATGTACTTGATGTTAGATGTACTCATTTAATCAATTGATCATTGGTCAAAGATCAAATAAGCTACACCACTTAATAAATGTCCATGGAAACGTATTAATGATATTTACCTGAAGTTCATCCGTATTAATAGCAGGCTTTGGTTGTTGGACTATTTGCTGTGCACTTTTGGTATAAGCTGGTGGTTCTTCAGTGGGCTGCATGATTGCCGGCCCACTGTTTGAGGGTACTGTCGCAGCATACTGAAAAGAAAATATGGACTTATTTTTTAAGCAAAACAATCTTAATAACAGTCAAATTGAGATAAAAATAGCCAATGTACTATCAAGAAGGTATAAGACAGATAAGCCTGCCTAAGCACTACATAGACTAGATAATTTCATGACACATTGGATAACTTACTGGTATCTGTGCTGATCCTGTTTGATTATCAAAGGGGTTATAATCGTCAACCCTAATCTGTGCGTTGGTATTTCTTGCAACCTGCTGAACTGAGGGGTCCTGAAATAATCGAAACAAATGTACCTATTTTATCAGGTATTACAGTGAAACACAAACCGCTGCCATTCGTCCACGTACTCAAAAATTTGTCTATATATTATGCGTATTGTTATTATTATTTTCAATTAGAAGTGCAGCACAAAGGCCAGATTTTCAAAGAATATCTTATATGCTAAGCAGACAAGCTACATAAACAGAACATGTTGACAATAAATATACTTACAGCAAACGGGTTGTCTATCGTGGGGTCGCCAAAGGGATTTTCATCAAACCCAGACATGTTAGCGGTGTAAACTGATGTAGTACCAGATGTAAGAATAACTTAATTAATCTTATCTCAGGATATTTTCATTATCATAACAAATGACAGCAAACCCAATGTGTGATATCAATTAAATTGACACTGACGTTAGACTGGTTGACATTATTGACAACTTTGTTCAACGCGAGTTTTTTATCGACGTTGCTTGAAAACCTAAATATAATTACAATTTGGCAACGGCACGGAGTCTGTTCAGGGTTTCAGTGAGATTATTCTTCTTTGCTATCTTTGACACTTCTCTTCTTTCAGAGGTTCGTTGCATGTGGCGGGTTTGAAAATGTAAACAAACAACACAAACTGCCCTGAGAATTAACTCCGGTCTAACACGCCGCGAGAGTGTAGTTTCTAAGTTTCATTGTCATACCTGAGTAGTGTTTAGTTCCTTTTACTACTAACAATTCTTAGACCTTATTTCTTGAATGTCATGGAGTCTCCAGTGCTCCAAGATGTGTTTCCCACCTGGAAAATGGTGGACGAGCTGGTGGACACGCTACTAAAGACTGGGGCCACCGACAAGAACTCCATCCAGACTCTGGCTAACATGGCAATGTCAGAGCAGTTTTCCAGAACGTTTATTTACAACAAAGAAGCAGACCTTAGCTTCCAAGAGTACCAAGCGATTGTGGATAAGTACCAGACTTTTACTACGTGGCTCTTGGGGCAGTTTTTCTATTTACTCAGTCGCGATAACAACGAGATTATTGTGGACGCTCAACTAAGCATTATAAACCAACTGTCCAGAACTCAACTGCATGTTTATGCCTATTTGGCCGATGAGTATTGCCGAGCCTTGAATATTCTATGTGGCTACTTGAAAGACTGCTCAAAACCCCGGAGGATTGATGTGTTTGAGCCCAAGCGCAATGAGGAATTGAGTAAGAGCCTGAATCTGAAAAGTGCCACTATTGAACTGACTAGTGAGAAAACGTGCCTTCAATTGATTAAAAAGTTATTGAAAATTGTTAAATATGTTTTAATAGAAAGTTTCACTTTTAACTGTCTCGATCAGGCAACTGTTACCGCGCTGGACAATATACTGTTTCTTCTACGCAATGAGCATTGGAACTTGGACGTAATTGCGGTGTTTATAGATCTCCTGGGAAGGTTGAACTACAACATCAAAGTCCTAGACCTGCAAATAGTCCAGCTTTTTAAAGCGTTCTTTTCCTTATTCGAGCAGTATGTCTACGACTTCTACGGGAATGGAAATAAATCCAAAGTTGATAAGGATGCCTTCGAAGACCTGTTGTTTCGATACCTGGAAGAATGCCGCTCCCTGAAAGCAGACATTCACCAAAATGATGCTAGAATAGCCAGCTTTTTAATAAAATTATCTCTGGAAAGTCGCCCTGGGCCTGCAGAGCTCACCCCAGGAAAGGAGATCCAAATAGCAAGTGCCAAGTATTTTTCCCAGACTGTTTCCAGCATGGCCAGCCTGGCAATGGCGAATATTTCCACTGTGATAACTCGAAATGATTCTGTGATATTTTCCTTGCTAGAACCGCAAATCTTCAAAGAAACCTGCAGCTACATGACATCGCATTCTCATGCCACAGTAGTGGAAGTAATGGAAATTAGTGAAACTTGGAAACAGATCTGTTTTGCTCTTAATTCCTCCTGGCTTTCCTTGCAATGTTCTCCATCCATATGCCAAATGCAAAGCCGCTTGGAGTTTTTCGTTGATATTTGCGCCAGTTTGGCACGATTGAAATTTCGGATATACAGCCATTACAACAGCAACGAATACATTGTGAATTTCTTCAGTGGAAGCGTTATTTTGCCCAAAGTGCTCTCGAACATTGCAAAGCACAGCATTTCCTGCCACCGTCTCATCAAGCCCTTGAAGGTGCTGGAATTTTTGGTCAAACATCTAGGAGTGACTGAGTGCAAGAATCTGGACATATTTTTCCATTTAATTTCCTGTCGGATCTTACCTGGGCCTGGATATGCTACAGGGGCTCTGCCCAATAATTATCAGGGCCCTATTGAGGAACGATCCAAGCTAAAGGCCGATATCAATTGCCTGTATGATTTTATTCGGGGCAATAAACATATTTCTAATGTGGATGTATTGGCTAATACTACCGCATTCTTCGACATCCTTTCAAGTGGATTGGTGAAGAATTTGAATGACAGCCATATGGAGCAGATAGAGGCTGTGCACTTGAACGTGCTGAAGAACTTGAGGAACTCTGAAGACACACAGGTTTTGTCTCAGGTAGAGAAGTGCCTTCCATGTAGTTGTTGTTTGTACTTAATATTTTGTGTAGGTTTTAGAGAGTATTCCTGTTCTACTCAATGTGTTCTCCGCCAAAGATGATATCGTGAAGAACATTCTTCTGCCTCTGCTCCCGACAAAGCACAACAGCGTTCAACAAACTGTAGCCAAAATAATTCCTCTGCTTCTTTGCTGCTCTTTGAGCGATTTTGTTAAAGTAGTGACTAACGATTCCATCCAGATTATTTGCCAAGAATGCGCCACTGATTCGAAAAACGCTGCTTCGAGAACGGGCGTGTATAGAATAAAGTTTTCCAGAAATGGGGCGGATATTTCATCCGTTGCAGTCACGCTTTTGAAAACAGTGATCAATTACCTGATCAACCCCAGTGAAGATTTGAAGAAAAGGGCCATCCAGTGTATGCCCAGTTTGGCGCAACATGTGCCGAAGTTCTTTACTGTCGATGTGACGAAGATCTGGATTGAAAAAGTCGGCGATTCCTCGGTGGAAGTGAGGAAGGTTTTGGGCAAAGATGTGCGCCGAATTATTGCAAATGGGCTGGTAAAATTTTACTTTATTTATTTTACATAGTTTAACTTCACCACACTGTTGCCCTATTAAAATGTTACTTTTGAAGCAAATACCTACTCCAAAAAAATGCCATAATGAACCATCCTTAGTCATCTAGTGGTAGATTCATTTGAAAAGCGTTCCTAATTTTTTAGGGCAATCCTGCAATTAGCAAGGAGATTAAAGATAAAGTTCTAGAGATGATGTTCTCAGTGCTGCTCAGGCTATCGAAAAGGTCGCTTCAATTCTCCGAGTTCGAGCTGCAAGACACTTTACTAGACACAATCAGCGAAATTAGCCGCATAGAACACGAATCAATCAAACTGCAATGCATGAAAATCCTGCTTTACTTCGTGATGGTACCAACGTCTTTTCAAAGCTTCATTGCCGTCAATCGGTGCGTCGGACTCTCCAAGAACGACTCAGCGGGCCATCTGCTTGTCTACAAGCACCATTCTGATACCCTGTGTGAAGTCATAGTGCATCTTTGTTACAGCAATCAGTATATCATCAAGGCTTCCTTACAGGAGTCTTTAGTGAAAGTGTCTGCAATGCTTGGTAAAGTTTTCTACCCGTTTTTGAAAGGTATTTAACAAAATTTTTGCCTTGTAGGATTCGATGGAGTTAAAGACTTCGTTGCCAAAGAGGTGAATAAATTGCTGCCATTTCTTGTGGCGAAGACAGTGAAGAACAACAACGTTCGCAAGTTGATCGAAGAAATGGCCAGTATTATAAGCGTGGATGTTTCCGACATGCTAATCACCAATTACGGGCATATTTTCCTCTACCTGTTTCTAGGAGACGTCGACAGGGCTGATTCGAAAAAGTGTCTCAATTATTTGGAAGCGACAACAAAGCTGAGTGGTCCCAAACTGAGAAAACTCAATTTTAAGGTCGGTTTTCATCTAATCAGTCTCCAAAATCCACTCTGTTGGTGTTTCAGGTTCTTTTGAATGAATTGTTGTTGAATTTCCACGAAAAACGCCAAAAAGTGCTCACAACATTCCAACTGCTACTAGCTGAAGACAATCTGAGCCAAGGCAAATCTATCGAGGACTACCTGGAGCCCTATTTTCTAGCCTTCTTGCTCTATTTCAACCTAGAACTCACCTCCGAGTATTCTAAGAAGGAGAAAATGCTCCTCAGTTTGGCTGACTTGCTGAAGTTTCTAGGACCCAACAGAATAATGCCGTTGCGGTTTAAGATTCTTGCCATGCTGCAAGCCACCCATTATCTAAAACATCCGGCGCTCACATGTATTGTATGGGAGGCTTTCATCCGCAGCTGTGAGCCTGACTACTTAGGGCCCCATTTGGCGACGATTTTCGCCTCCATGCTCCCCTTGATCGAAAAGTGCCCCAACGACGTTAACAAGATCTTTCGGTATCTTATTCTGGAAAACGAAGCCACCCTTCGGGACTACATTGCAGATCTGTTTTTTGTAAACAATCATTTTCTGTCGCCCAATATTTCGATAGTAATCAGAAAGCATGTGAAGACCACTGAAAAACTCGCTCTAAAGGCGAAGATCCAGCGCTACTTGAAGTACTTGAAGCACGATAGTTTGGAAGTACGCGTCCAGAGTTTGAGGCAACTGAAGAGTTGCCTGGAGCAGAACCGGGAGGAGCTGGACCAAATGGTTCTGGGCTATAATGGGATTGATAGCACTATAGTGGAGCTGATCGATTATCTGACGTTGGCGTGCAGGACAAAGGAAGTTGCCTTGAAACTGGCCTGTGGGGATATTTTTGGGGAACTAGGCGCCATCGAGCCTAGCCACCTGCCCAGACGGTAAGGAAACGTTTCTTGAAAAAATCCTCTTTTGGCAACAGCTCTGTCTTCTGCAGGTGTGCCCAAGATAGCCAGTCGTTCAACTTCTTCATCAGCGACGATGCGTTTATAGAAAGTGCCATTAACGAGCTGATTAAATCATTCCAAACTGATAAAAACGCCCGGGTAAGTACGTGTATCTTTGCAATGAACACTCCTGAAAAAAGAACCTTACTGGCAGAATACAGACAGAGTAGCGCTAGCCATCCAGGAGATTCTAAAGACCTATGAGATATCCCCAAATCCCGACAGTGCTCGCAATGATATGTGGACTCGGTTCCCTGAGGCCCATCGGGAAGTGATGACTCCTCTTCTCTCCTCCAAGTATATTTGCGTGGAGAAATTCGTTGGGTATCCATGCCCAGTCTATGGCAGCGGGGATGGCTCAAGCTTTCAAGCTTGGCTATACAAGTAAGGAAATTTATCGATTTCTGGTTACTTATACATATACATATAAAAAAGCGTAATCATTACTCGATTACTTATTAGTGCATGAGTAACAGACGAGTTTTTCACCACGTTTACTGCGTTTTCCAGCTGGACATCCAGTTTGATAAGCACTTTATCTCCAGAGAAAAGATCGCTACTCCAGAGCTGTTTCCCCAGCATGAAGCTGGATCAGCGCGTGCTCATGCACTTCTTGCCCTATATTGTACTGCATTCGCTCGTAGATAGCGTCAACAGCAACGAGGAGAAATGCTATGTGGAATTCGAGTTCATTCTCAACGGTTTCAACAAGCTGAGGGACGTGGATGAAAAAATACTGAGCGTAAGTGGACTGAGTTGTATTCTTACTGATAACACCGAGGAGTCTGCATGGGCTTTTAGAACAGACCGTTGCCGGTACCTGGACAAACACCGATAGCTCGAGAATTAACTGGCGACAGTGAAAAGCAAATCAAATGCGCCAAAGTCGTGTTCATTTTACTGGACTTTCTGGATCGATGGTTGAGGGAGTGGCAGTGGCTCAATGGCCTGAGCGCTGAAACTGATCGGAACTACCAAAGCGTTAAAAGGCAATACCGCAGCCTAGTTGCAGAGTGATTTTCTATAGACTTGCTTGTTGCAGATTCTTGGCGAAGTTCTGCAAACTGCAAGTAGCCAAGTGCAATTACAAGTGCGGCGAGTATTCGAGAGCCTTGATGTACTTGGAGGATTACATTACTGAGAGCCCCGATCAAGTGCTGCCCAATCTTCAGTTTCTTGGCGAGGTGTTTTTCGAGTTGTCATCAATTCTCTTGCAACAATTTTCTAATGCGAATTTAACTTACGTAGATTTACGCCCAGCTAGACGAGCCTGACGGGGTCCTAGGGGTCGAGCCCCTACAGCAAAGCGAACCTTCGTTGGAGCAGAAATTGCTCTCCTTGAAAGTTTCCGGGAAGTTAAATGATGCAGCTGCAATCTACGAGCACATGCCGCGCCCTCTCAAGTTACAGCATGTTCAGGTAAGTCCAAAATTAGTAGTGGCTAGAGTACTAAAACGAAGCAAAATGTGAAATAATTTGTTTTTAATTAGAACCTGATACAATGCTATCTGGATCTGGACAAAGTGAATACCGCTCTCTACTGCGCTGAAGGTGCTCTGGGTCTTCAGCCAGAATTCGGCAACATGTTGCTAGATATGCAGGCTGAAGCCTTGTGGCGATTGGGAACTTACGAGAACCTGGACCGTTTACTTGCGAACCCCGATGTTGACAACTGCAAGGGCTGGGGAGTCCAGGTGGGCAAAAGCCTGCTTTGCATCAAAAACGGTAAAAATTTTGTCATAAACACTCTGTAAAACTCCAAGTTATTCTCACATTTCCAGAAGAAAGAGACGAATTCAAGCGGGTGCTAGAATCGATAAAAAAGCAGCAAGTTGATTCGTTCGGGGCTGCTAGCTTAGAAGAAGGGGCTTACCATCACGGCTACAGCTACATAGCGCATCTGCACTGCCTCAACGAGCTGGAGCAACTGGAGCAAAAGCTGGTCGACCTGTTTCTGAAGCCAAACGATCGCAACTATGCGGAATCCATCGTGCAAAAACTGGCAAACGAGTGGCAGTTGCGGATCAAAGTAGTTCAGGAGAGCGTTCGCGTTGTGGAACCGCTTCTCTGCCTAAGGCGAGTGGCATTGAACTTGGCCAGGGATATTGCGGAGCGAAAGGCGCCCCAGGCTGTGCCCCATTTGGAGAACTTGCTAGGCGAGACTTGGCTTAAGAGCGTTAATGTTGCCAGAAGGGCTGGGGTAAGCTTTGTCTAGGATTTTTACATGTACTGTCTAAATCAGCTTTCTTAGAGCCAGCTGTTCATTGTGCAACTTTGTCTCCGAATTTCAGATGCACCAGCAGGCATACACATATGTCCTGGACGCGGAAAAGTACAATCCGCCCAAACTGTTCATTGAAAAAGCGAAACTGCATTGGTTGAGAGAGGAGCACGAGGAGGCTCTTAATACCCTCAAGCGGGGGCTGCACTGCTACATTCCCGATGGAAGCAGCAACGAGGAAGCTCTGCAGGCGATTGCCAATTTGAGTGTGGAACAAAAGTAACGGTTTTTGCCAAACGATAATTGGCTTCGGCTTTTATCAAGTTTATTTGCAGGAAACTGTGCGCTGAAGCCAGATTGCTTATTGCGTCGTACAATAAAGACATATGCAGCGTGGACGTCGAGACCAACCTTCAACAGTACAAAGATGCTGTGGAGGTGTGCAAAGAGTGGGAGAAGAGCTTGGTAAGCCAAACCACCGCAATGAGCTTCGCATGCTAAAATGATCATGGGTTTTTAGGTTTGTTTGGCCCAGTACCAGGACCGCATCTTTCAGAACTACAATAATGAGGAAAAAGACAGCAAAGCCAACGAGCTTCAACTGCATATAGTGCACAACTTTGGAAAGTCGCTGTATTTTGGCACCACTTACATCTACCAATCGATGCCCAGACTGTTGTCCATCTGGTTCGATTGCGGCACGCGGCTTTCCAATGTAGCCAGCAGCGCGCCCAAAGAGGAGCGACGACTGGTGCTGGTAAAAATGACCAAAATCATCGATAGCTTCTTGAACAAATTGCCGGCATTTGTGTTTCTCACATCGTTTTCGCAAATTATCTCCAGGATCGCTCATCCGCAAAAGGAGGTTTACGTTCAGCTGAAAAGTATCATTGTTAATCTGATGCTTCATTATCCGCAGCAGTGTTTGTGGATGATCAGTTCAGTCATTAAGGTGGGCAAGATTTAGGGAACTAGATGATCTAGATGTATTACGGCAATTTATTTCAATTTCCAGTCCAGTTATCCGATCAGAGCCAAGAGATGTGCGGAGATTTTAAACGATCCGCTGCTGAAAATGCAGCCCATTTCTCGCATAATCCGCGATTTTTCCAGTTTAACTGAGAAGTTGATTGAATTGTGCAACAAGGAGATTTCTAGTGATGTACATAACGCATCTGTTAATTTACTGGTTCGATCACTGCCCAGGTATGGGGAGGTTGACTTTTCAGCATTTTTTTGGAAAATTTTGATTTGTACAGATTGGTGTCGCACAAATAATGATAATTTTGATACAAAGTTTATAGTTCAGGATTCTTCCATAACAAGGAGGTCGAGTAATTCATAAAGATTACTAACTAATTTTTTTTTTTTAATGGAACATTATTATTATGAAGCTGTCTTAAAAGCCTTTCAAGAAGCTCCAAAAAATGCTAAAAAAAAACCAGGTAAACAACCTTAATTCTACGAAGTTTTCAGAAAGTATCTAGGAAATACTGAGATTTTGATGGGTTTTCCTTATATTCATGCAAAATATCTTTACAGACTGTTGAACAAAGACTTCAGTGAGATCATGATGCCCACGCACAAATTTCGCAAGCTGATCCTGCCAAATCCTGATATTAAAAACGCGCAAAGTCATCACAACCCGTTTCCGAACCACTACGTTCATATAGTGGGGATTGACGACAACATTAGCATATTGCAGAGCTTGCAGCGCCCCAGGAAGATCAGCCTTAAAGGATCCAACGGCAAAAGGTCAGCCTCCTCTCTTAGCACCTCAAAGGCTTCAATTATTCTCTTCTTTTAGCTACACTTTCATGTTGAAACCCAAGGACGATTTACGCAAAGACTTTAGGTTGATGGAATTCAACGACATTGTAAACCATCTGCTTCTGAGGGACGCCGAGGCCAGACAGCGCAGGTTGAACATCCGGCTCTACTCAGTCGCCCCTCTGAATGAAGAGTGCGGCTTGATTGAGTGGGTGCATGATCTGGTCGGTCTCAGGCACATTCTTATGAACATCTATAAGCAGCGAGGTGGATTTTCACGGCACATAAAAGCAACATTCGCCTATACAGTTTTCTTTTGCAGGATTGGGCATGCGGCCTCGAGAAATCAAAGAAGTCTGTTGCAGCATACGCGATTCAATTGGAAAGAAGCGTAACGTCTTTCAAAACATCCTAGTAAAACGACATCCGCCAGTGTTGGGCGAGTGGTTTAGAAAGACGTTTCCGGATGCCCAGGTAAGTTTTCAAAAATCAGAATTGAATTATTTCAATTTTCATGGCGTTAATACCAATTTACTGTTCTCAGAACGCGCTATCAAAACCGGTCGATGGATGACTACTCAGTTATTTCCCTTTTTCCGCGATTTAAAAACAGTTTAGACTGGCTCTGGACTGTTCCTCGTTTATTAGAACTTTTCATTTTAAAATAATCCCAAAAATAATCTCCCAGTGTGCATCTAACAGTGTGCAAAATTCTATTATCAATACTTGTTTAAACACAACAAGCACAGATGTAAAGAGATGTTTTTTCCAGTATGGAAACTACCCATGGTTGAAAATAGACGTTCATAAAAATACATTTATTTGAACTTTTTAGACATGGTTAACGGCTCGAACTGCATACACCAGAACCAACGCTGTTATTTCCATAACAGGGTACATGCTCGGATTAGGAGACAGACATGGTGAAAACATTCTACTGGACGCCACTTGTGGAGATGTGGTTCACGTTGATTTCAACTGTCTTTTCAATAAGGGCGAAACGTTCGAATGGCCAGAAAGGGTGCCATTCAGACTCACGCAGAATATGATCGCGGCGATGGGCCCCTTAGGGGTTGAAGGAGTCTTCAGGCAGGCTAGCGAGTTTACTTTGGGAGTGTTAAGATCAAACACGTCAACACTCATGTCGATTGTTACGCCGTTCGTTTACGATCCTTTGGTTTCGTGGCCTAGGAACGTTCCAGCCGCTGCACAAAGTTCGGAGAAAGTAAACGAGCAGGTGAGTGAGCTTGATTGGATGAATCCCGCAATTCGATTTGACTTTTGTACACTTTTTTAGGCTCTAGAACATATTAAGAACATCGAGCTGAGGCTGCAAGGCAAGGTGAAAACCAGAAGCCGCACAATGTCCCAGTGTCTGTCCATAGAAGGCCAAATCGAGCATCTCATCAATGAAGCAAAAAGCTCCGACAATCTCTGTCAAATGTATATTGGATGGGGGCCCTATTTATAGCGTCGTTTTCACTCTTGGTTGGTCTTTCTTCGTCCGTGCCTCCATATTACAGCATTTGGTTGGAACTATTTCCGATCAAAATTTGGTTTCAGCACCGATGTTTCTCAATACGTGTAAATATTGTTTGTGTTAAAACTTAAATGAGAATTAACGCAATTTCATTCACTCTGTTTGCGCAAGGATTTAAACAAATGCAATTCCTGAAATCAGCATACAGTCTTTCTGAGAAGAGCTTTTCATCCGGATTTGCGTTGATGGATGCCGATAGATTAGAATCGTGTTTTCTTATACATAATTAATTCGTAGTTTAATACTTTCAATGAAAATTTAAATTAAAGTTTGGAACAAGCGTTTACTAACTGATCAATGAATATAACCAGAATCAACAAAAACCACACCAAAAATTAACTCATGCGTTGAAGCCATGATGAATTCTAAAGGGATATCTGAACAGGAGGCAAAAGACAATAGTTTTTTTCCAAAAAAGAATACCTATAGCAGCAGACATGTTCAAGGTCCTTTTCTCACTATCTAGATTAGAAAGCCACGATTATTTCGTGCCTGAGGCTTGGGACGCACATATGCACTTTGAATTCGACATTTTTCTCTTAGTGCGGGTTCATCTGTAGATCTGATAAACTTTTCAAATATACATTGCGTTATTAAACTGCCATTAATTTTATATTATCTATTATTGAGTGTGATATTATTGTGTTTGGTGCAGTTTATTTTATAACGCTGATAACAATAAATCAACAAATTAGCAAGGGAGAAGCTGCAGATACTGCAAATACTAAGTAAGGGTGCTCATGTACTATATGCCTGTTCGAGTTTCGCGTTCTTTTTAATTTCCAATTAAAGTACACACACTAAAGCAGTTTAAGTGCAAAAAAAAATGCGGATCGTTCATAAATTTGCAGAAAAATGTATTACAAACTTTTGAAAATTATGTTCAAACGGCCCGGTATTTACCATTGCAAATGAGATTGCCCATTGCCGTGTACTGTTAAATATTGTTTTAAAAACTAACAGTCGATGATTCGACACACAAAATTGTGCTTAAAATCCACTACAATAAAGTTTTTGAAAAACTGTTGGACCTATTTTAAATCGCCTGATTGCTTGAGGACGCAAATTTATCAAGAAAAGATTAAATTAAATTAAATCGTATCGATAGAATCCCGGTACCGATTCCTTATGTCTTACTCTCAGTCTGTAGTCCAGATGCTGCCCAGATAATGTCCATTTGCATTGTATTGATTTTCATCGGAGACAAGACCAGATGTTGAGCGGATATTCTCTAAAGAAGGCAGGGTCAATTTATGATCAACGCTCAAGATTAAGTGCAAATAAAGTGTCACAACTATTATTACTTTGTTCCGTTGTTACGACTGAATCGACTTTTCAATTCTCTATCCAACGATGGCGAAACGAATTCTGTGACTCGAATGGTTCTTGAGAAACTTCGAAAAAAGCAGCGTCATGTTCAAGTGGACTTTGCAACTCAAAAAAAAACCACGCAAATCTAAAACTTCTTGAATTCAAGCATTTTTTGCGAAAACTGCAACATTTCCTTATCGATGGTTCACGTTCTAAAAAGGCCATTTAGTTCTCTTTGGAATGATGTAAAAACGAGCGTTCTTGCTCATTTTGCTTCCGAGAAACATGCAAAACGGGTCGGAAAACATGAAATTTTGCAATAATCTTACGCCACCTTTGCACAAAACGACGATATTTTTTCTAATTTCATAGACAACAGAAGACTATTTTTTCTACATAACCGCCCCCCCCTGAATTTAAAGCTGGATCCGCCCCTGTCTCCTTTTCCTGACCGCCTCGTACCATGACGCACTATAAGTTTAAGGGTGCATGCGCGAGATGTGTCCAGGAAGTTGATTTAATCGCATGGTCCACCATGTCACAAAAACATTCGCCGTAAAACATGGGATTTTTGCGTTTTGAGAAAAATTTGTTTTAATTATGCCTGCTTGGTTCGGGTTTGAACTGAATGCGAATGATTTTTTTTTTATTTGACTTTAATACCAGGTAATACACACTTTTGAAATTCGCTTTCCCAATACCATTAAGATGAGATTATCCGGGGCTAAATCGTGTTTTAGGTATACTACTTTACATGCGAAATTGTCACTAAGGTGCACCATAATTGAGTATTGTGCTTTTAGCTCTAAAAGCTTCCATTTTTTCAGGATCTCTTCTAACGTCGCCATTTGATTGAGATTATCTAGCGACTCGACATTCAGATGCCGGATTATTTGCTTCATTCGGCAATTCGCCATAATGCAGTGTTGCCGCGTTTTCACCCATTTATTAACAGTTTTGCCCATAGCAGAGAGCTAGCGATAGGACAAGACGAGACGGTCTTCTGAATCTGTGTTCTGAATGTCATACAATCTTAAATATTCATTGATTTACCAATAATTTCTATTGAAAATATCGGGAAAAATATGCCGGTCAGTCGCTTAGATGTTATCTACCGAAAATTATTACTGACAAAATTTTTTACCAAGGGCTGGGGTGTACCTGCACATCTGGAAAGGTGATATTGACATTGGTTTATTTTTATACATCTTACGATTAATCAAAACATCTATATAACATTGGTTTATTTTTATACATCTTACGATTAATCAAAACATCTATATAACATTGGTTTTAGGCTATTTAACTTTAGAAAAATCATGTCGAATAGGGAAACATGCTGCGAACTTGTGCCAAAAGACTATCCTATCACTATCATTAATGTAAGCCAGTCTTCAAGCCTGTAACTTTGTGTAGTCATGCCTGGGATTTTCAGTCCCAGAAATACTCTGACTGCCATATTGTTGAAGGAAAATTTCGTAGCCCCTTTGCGTTGCATCTGCCAGGTCTTGTTTCTCCTGAAGTGCAAGATGCCTTCTTCCAAATGGTTTTGCCTTTGCAATGGAGCTCAGACTATAAACCTATGTGTATTCACCTGGCTGGTACTGGGGATCATGTAAGTACCAGCAAGAAAGTCTCCTGGTCATCAAACTCCCTCAATACTTATCCAACGAAGATTTTTAATTTTCCACTAGACTATTCAAACAATATTTCAAAAATGTGGATAAAACTAATACTGGAATTAGAGTAGCTTCAGGATAAATGCTGATCAACAAATATTGAAAATGACAATATGCTCTTTCAATAATGGATGAAATATAGCACCAAAATACCCTCAAGAGTTTCACCTGTGTTGCTATTAATATTTCCTTCAAGTCATTGTGAGTTATACGGTATTGTAGATTATTGCAATAGCTTGAAATGTACTGCAACACATCCTAAGAAGCTTGCTAGTTTTATTGGCCATTTTTTAGTTCTCTCATGTTCATCGATGTTTAACCCATTTCTGTCTCCATATCAAACAAAGAAAATGTAGGTGTTGGTTCGTAATAATAAATCTTTCTCGGCTGGCAAATGTGAATATATATGGTGTAGGAACATATTTCTATTTTCAGTATTTCTGGAGAAGAAGGAATATAATGGCAAAGCCCTTATTAAAGGCTGGCATTGGAGCAATCATTTTAGAAAATCCTTTTTATGGACTCCGAAAACCTAAAGACCAAATTAGGTCTAGTGTGCATTATGTATCTGATATTTTTGTAATGGGTGGTTGTCTAATTTTAGAATGTCTGGTTTTACTTAACTGGTGCGAACGGCTTGGTTTTGGACCACTTGGTGTGACTGGAATATCCATGGGAGGCCACGTAAGTTCCAAGCTTTTAGACACAACACACATTCGAAAAAACTTAAAAACATTCCAATGAAAAAATTTAAGGGACTTTAATCGTGGGCCCAGACCTAATGAGCCGCGGCAAAATTCCCTTGATGTTTCGTTCGTTTTGATGAAATTTTGGCCCGGCTCAGTCTCGGCTCGTTAGGTCTGGACGCAATATAATACTTTCATTTTACTATAAATTGGTTATTTTAATCCGAACCCCCCGTATATTATCTAAAAATTTAGGCTTTCGCGAGCATTATTTGAGTGCTGAGTTTTTCGACCACCTCTAAAGACCCGAAAAACGTTCCAATTTCAATTTGCATTGAGGAATTTTAGTTGAGTGGCGTTTCTTTACTATTTTCCTCACCCTCTGTAAAATAACGGGATTATGATCCTTATTTACGGCATTCCAAAGTTTGGTTGACTCATTTAAATATTTCTCCAGCGGAAATTCCTCGGTTCTACCGCCCACAGAAAGTTACTGAAAATCCTCCAGAGCCGAAATTTCCGATAAAATATGTCTCGCGACTTTGCTGTAACAACTTTTTCGGCCCCCGGTGGAACACCCTGTATATCCCATTCCATCACCGCATATTTTTTGTGGCTTTTTATTGTATTATTTCTCGTAGATGGCTTCTCTTGCAGCAACCAATTGGCCAAAACCTTTAGTGCTAGTTCCTTGTTTAAGTTGGTCAACTGCTTCATCAGTTTTCACCGAGGTAAATGAATCACTTATTGTAAACTTGTTTTTTTTCTGCATTACTTGCAAATGCGCTTCAATTCATTCATACAGTGCACCGCAAAACTAACACATACATCTGGACGCCGGCGCCTGTATAGAAAAAGGATTTTATTGAAGACGAATCGATAACTTTCCCTTGATCAATTTACAGGGTGTAATGAGTGAATCAATCAACTGGGACATGCTTCAAGATCAATATATGAACGATCAGTTGTACTGTGAACAATTATCGAAAGCCTGTAAGATAGTTGATGATCCTTTTGCCTGTAATCTGAGCAAAAGCTTCACAGGTTATTAAAAGCAAAATGCAAAAAATGGTTGAAAATTGACGCGCGCTCACTTTTTTAGACTCTCAAGTTCAATACGGAATAGACCTGGCTGAAGAACTCAAAGCAAGTTACGTAACCCCTTATGAGCTAGTCAATGTAATAAAAATGAACGATGTTGCTGAGTCGAGTTGTCAAGCTATTACAGATAAAGCCAGCAGTGCAGCAAAGGAAAAAATTATTTCAAGAATAAGTAGTATTAAAAATATACCTCCGTTTATTCCCAGTAAGAATATTATTGAAATGAAGAAACGAGGTAACTCAATTTACTTGAAAACCGGCGATTTGATCGGAACTTTTTTTTCTTTAGCGAAAGAGGCTTTGTGGTTTATGAGAGGCATGATGGATGAATGTACGCATTTGAAGAATTTTTCGGTGCCCGTAGACACTTCTCTTGTTATATCAATAACTGCCAAAACCGACGGGTATGTTCCTAGACGAGGGGTATCAAAATTGGACGAAATATGGCCTGGAGCCACTGTTAAGTATTTGGACTGTGGACATGTTGGCGCATATATTTTTTATAGGAATATTTTTAGGTAACTTCCAATCCCTCATAATCAATTCCGTAAATCTAATTTGCACTGTTTCAGAGATGCAATTATAGAAGCGTTCAATAAAGCGAAAAAACAAACCTCCCCATCATCACCAGCTATTCACGACATATAGACATAAATTAGTAGATTTTTAATTGTTGACCTCAGGTGCCTATTAACAGGTGTTTCAATTGAACTGTACCTGATCAAGTTGTCAAAATATGGTTGTGATATGTTTGAGAAAATATATATTGTATATAAAGAATATAAATATTAATTGCGCTCAAATGACGTTGTTTTATTTATTGAAAAACCTTAACTCAACCGATGACTGGGTGCTTCAGTTTCAAGGGTAGGGTGGAATTTGAGGACATGGGAGTATTGATTTGATGATTGAGACGAAATAATCAGAATTAATTATAAATATATAATTTCAACAAAGAGACAAATCAATAGAATGTATCGCTGCAGTACTATCAAAGATAGGTCGATTTCTAAATGCCCATTGGAATTATTTTGAGTAGTACCGATTTAAAATTAGATCTCTAATATTTCCTGCTGGTCTGGCCCATCCAATGATAACGATCTAGTACCATGCAAGTACATATCCAAAATTTGTAACGTGCATTGGGCAACAAAGCGAACAAATGGCTTTACGTCTCCCACATTGGCTGCTTTCAATGTATCATAATATTTTTCCCTAAAATCAAGTGCTGCATTTAACTTCTGAAGTGTCTGGGAAGCAATCAGTATTTGTGATATCGTCGGAAATTGCAGACTTTCGATAGTCGATCTAAGTTCGTTTATACAAGATGTCCAAGATAAGAAGGGCCGGTATGCGGATATGGAAAATCGTAAAAGAATCGAAGTTGGTTTAACCAGAAAAAATCGCCATTTAAGAGGCTAATAAAATAAACTTTTCTTTTCGTGTTCTCTTCATCTACCCGGCTTGTTGAATTTACATTTTGTTTGCAGGAAATCATAATCAATTGCATTTTTTAATACCTGTTTACCTACGTATATATATATATATACCTATACCTGGCCCTGTTTATTTGTGTAGAAGATCAAAAGGGCTCAGTTTTTTGCATTTACGTTTTATTTTCAGGGAACAATAATCAATTGCTTTTTTCAATACGGCCCTGTTCATTTCTTAGCAATTTTAGTTCTTTTCCTAACGGTCATTCAGAAAAAAATTGTCCGAATATTTTTGCAAAAACTTCTTGTATAGGGCGAGTTTGTCCGGCTTTCCGGCCGAAAACATGAGTCATTATAGGGATAGAAAAATGGCGCTTTAATTATTATTATTATTAACTTTACTATTTCTCCTAGCAACTTTAGACGTAAGTTTCCAGATTATTTAAGTCAACAAAGTATTTTCAAAATTTCGACGTTCCTTTTTCAAGAAACCATTAACTGTTTCAAATGCGGCCCTGTTCTTTATTCGCCAGGTATTTACAAATTTTAATAGTCATTTTAGTGGCCGATAAACTGAACTTGAAGATGGACCGCGCCCATTTACAATACTTAATTTTGTGCAATACTCAGAAACTTTGTAAATTCATATGACTTCAACCAAAGTACGTGTCCTGCTCAATATTTTTTTCATTAAAAAACTGGAACATTCAACATTTCTTTACTATTCTATTCTCACCTTTGCTCTTTTAAAATCATGGCAGGTGGATATCCAGCTTTGAGAAGAATTAGATTCATGATTAGTCTACTTGTGCGTCCATTGCCATCAACAAACGGGTGAATATCAACTAGTTTGTAATGAGCGAGAGCAGCATGTCTAACAGGGTGCATTGTGTAGGCTTCTTCTGAATTCAGCCACTCCACATAATTCTCCATCAAAGAAGGGATTTCCTCATGTGGGGGTGGAACGTGACTCCCAATGAAAACCTGCAACAAATAAAAGGACGTAGAAATTCAACGGTAAAAAATTATTTTCGAAAATGTTTGCCCACCTTCTCAGCTCTGAAAACGCCAGATTTGATAGGATCCACATGGCCCATGACTCTTCGATGAATCCCCAATATTTCCTTAACGCCAATATACTCAGTTCTCGTCAATAACTTCACATACTGCATGGCCTTTTCTAAACCCAAGACTTCATTGTGCTCTAAAAGGCTTTTCCCGCTAACTACATGACCTGTTTCCAAAACATATCTAAGCTGTTCGACAGTCATTGTGTTTCCTTCAATACCAATCTAAAATGTACATTAAAATATTAGTGCAGTTCATATAAAAAACACTCAATCAATCCTTACAGTGTGATAAATATGAAGGTAATATGCTTGTTTTTTAACGGCATCAAAATTGTCTAGCTTCATCCTATTTTTGAGTACATCTTTCAATTTGTCAATTTCTTGAAACAACTTAAGATCTAGTCTATCTACAACTGGAGCTGTGCGTTTTCGGTTGGAGAGAGCTGCTTGGTGATCAGGAGAATACGTTAAAGCCTGCAAAACATTGATTTAATATCATCAATTCCTCTAATATAGCTTTTTGATATTTGAGTACCTACCTTGAAGTAAAGTTCATCCGCTGTTACAATGTCATGCTGCTCTAGAAACTCCCCATACCAGTTTAATACATCCGCATTATCCGGAGCCATAGCACTAGCATGTTCAAAAAGTTTCATGGCTTTATTACCCTTACCAATCATCTTAAAGGCAAGTGCTGCTTGAATAGTATTGTACACTTCCGAATCAGTGCCCATTTGCCTCTTACTTGGACCTGCAGCTTTTCCAATGTCTTTCAACTCAAATTTCAAAGCTGATGTTAAATCATTTAATACTAAGTCCTCATTATGTAAATCCATGGCAATTGGGTACCCTAATTCAAAGGACTTTTTATCCGTGGGAATCAGGTCCTCAAATTCCGGAGTATTGTAATAAATTGAAGCCCGCTTGTAAACAGTTGTAGGAAAGTAACAGTGTTGGAGTAGTGCCAACAGCACTGATATCACAGATAATAGGATTGGTATAACTATCACAAGAACATGCATTTCTACAGATTGTTACTGTTACAGGGCTATTTTTTTCTTACATATTTCAGTATTAACATATTTGCTAGTGTTTGTTGACAACACAACTCGGACCTCGATTCTCAACATCTTAACCTGAATCTCTGTCGTATTTTTGAGGTTATGTCCCAGAGATTGAAGAAGCTGCTAGAAGAGAACAGAATCCTTGCGACGTTGCCTTGCCACGCTATGTCAAATTTGAATTTGGATCCTCAAATTCTCCATACACCGTTTCTTTGCCATGCAAGTGGGTGTTATTTAAAATGCTCATAAGGTGATTCTGTTTTTATTCGTTTTCTAATTAAAGATTTTATAAGTTACTAGAATGGCAGTATGTATGACAAGGAATGTATCACAAAATTACTGCTGGACGTTATTGTTACTTTGTGTGTATAATACATATAAAATTATTTTGTAGTTAACAATTGTTATTTATTGTTTTCAAAAGTGTTCAAAAACCTGGTATTATTTACTGATTGATCATACAAGTTCATCATATGAGCTGAAAGAAAAATGCCGTGGACATACACTTATCTACGGTTTAATCTTAAAACTTGTTATGCGTTATTTGAACTGCGATTATAGCTTTTCGCAATACATTTCTTCTTATATAGTATAGATGTTCTGAGATTAGTAATAGAGGGCTTATCCGAGTAATTTTTGGACAATTGTTTTTATTGCTTAGAACTTGTTTTAGCAATAGTCAAATGGGGAGGCCTTTTTTCTAAAGTGAAGTTATATAGTGAGGACTAAGATTAAGTGAGAGCGTTTTCCGGCTTTGCCTTTTTTCTGCGTGGCAGTTGTTATTTTTCTCTAAAGGGCAAGGGGCAATAAAAGAAAAGGAAACGGGCTCAACGACCCTAAGGTAAAAAATTATTATTTAAACGTATTTACCTAAGCTTTTAAGAACAAATATTTTTTAGTTTCCGATTTATATTGTTATTGAAAGTATAATTAAAAACAGAACAAGAGACAAATTGGAATGACTGAGATTAAGCGGTTTTAAGCTAACAGCTGACCAAGACGTTTATTGAATTAGTTAGAAACTATTTTTTTAAATTATTCATTAAATATATTCATTTTTATAACATTAATATAGGTAAGGACTTCAATGAATGTCAAACGCCTGCACCTACACACTTTCATGTACACCAAAGACGAAATAGTGTTGAGAAAAAGTTGAGAAGAGTTAGTTTGGTAATCTGTGATCTTGTCTCTAACTACAAACGATAAATTGTGTAAGGCGGCTCCGTAAACGCAAGTTATCAGCCTCCTAGTTAAAAAGCAATACTGGTATAGGTAGATATTTTGAAATTGACCGCGCCTATTCATTGGCAAAGGGTGGCAACGTCGCAAGGATTATGTTCTTCTATTAGCTGCTGCTGAAATTGAGGGGGCGGGACTAGAGTTTCGAATTCCCACCGCTTGTAGCAGAAACCTACATTTATTGATCGATAATTTTTTGAAGAACATTTCTTTACCGATAGTGTTGAGCAGGAGATTCGAATTTATTTTAGAATCTCCACAATTTCAGATTAAGTTCCAATATTATTTAACTTGAAGCACTATTTGTAAAATTTACATAAAAATACCCTAAATCTATCGCACTACTGTGTCAAAATAACTTAATATTATTCTCTAATATTTTTATTAAATTCACTTGTTCAGCCGTTACACACCAATCAGTCAATCAAGTTGAAGTCAATTGATCAAGCATTCTCATTGGAGAATTCGTGCGAAAATCAAGTTTATTAATCTGCGAAAGGAAGAAACCATCCACAAATCATGACCGAGTTTGATCAACTCGAACTCGAAGCTAACTACGTCGCTCTAAATCATGTTAACAAAGAGAAGCTACCACAAATTATGGCGTTTCGATTGCGAATCTGTCATGTATAAGCCACCTCTAAGCAACATATACAGCTGAAAAGGCACAGTTTCTCAAAAAACTATTCACATATTTATTTTGTTACGGGCAATGAACGAAATAGATTGTCGATCCTTTGTGTCTTGCTGAGGTATACAGGGTGGCCGTTTGTAAACGAAACAGACCAGATTTGAGCACCACCTTGGTTGTATTGGTAGCACGGTTGTTAAACCCCAGGATCAAACCTTCATAAGTACATGAAACCATTTATGAGTTTAGGGTTGAACACTCCCTGCTTAAGGGTTTACTGCCCCCAGCTTCATTCGCCCAAAAAGCGATAACACGTCGAAGGGCAAACAAATCAAGCAAACTATTATATCATCAGGCTCTTTTTGTTGTTCAGGTGCATTAGCATGTCGTGAAACTTCAACATTGCATGAGTTTTCACGAGAAGCTGTTTAATTTTCAGTTTCATACGCGCGACTCGTGAAGGGCCGTTGTTCCTTATCGGATATACCAAGTGAATTAGTGGTGCCTCTAAGGAAAGTGCGGTTGATCATCCGATCCGTTAACTGCAGGGTTTAGTGCAATTTTTCAATTTGGTGCTGAGCTTCATTGTGTGGTCAACCTTCAGTATGAACTTTTCGACTATTAATGAGTACAAAATGGAGGATGCGACCCCAGCTTGCCGAAAGCTGGTAAGCATGATCTCTAAATCCCTTAGATTGAGCTGATTTTAGTTTTTCAAAAATCAACTGAAGGTTTATGCATCCCTTACAGTCCTGATTTTTAATAACATGACTTTGGACAGATTCACTGGTGTACTAAACACATTTTCTTCTTTATTTCCAGGTGGCACGATGCAGCTTTGGGTAAGTTTTGAATTACTTTGCCCCTGGTTGCCACGCAGATGTAGAGTTTTAGTTCCATTTTATGGAATTGTGTTGCATACCATATTTATTCGACGATAAACGACGAGGGAGTTTCTGGATTCTGGATTGGGTTTTTCAAATTTCAAAATTTAATTTCAAGTCAGATATACGTTAACGAATGAGGTTTTCCACAGTGGACTGTTTTTATATTAACTCTTACAGGTGAAATTTAAAATCAGTGAAGTTCTGATGAGAGACCTAAAGACGTTCTTGTATTCTCAATAGAGATGGTTCAAGTTTTCAAAATCTATATCATTTTCACTCAATTTTTCAACTTTAAATAGTCCGGTTTTCCTCAGTAAGCTGTTTTAATATGTTAAATAGGGATTTAAAAAATTAATCTGCTGCAAAAATACCTTCATTTATCTTGGAAGAAAATATATTAATATTAGTGTTTTTGTTGTAAATTAAACAGAGTTGCTGTCTTTAAAATTAAAAATAACCCAGAATCCAGACGAAACTGCCGAAATGTAGGTGGAATTTGTTTTTTGCTATTTTTGCCTTTTGATTTTTCACTGATTGCGGCTGTTCTTCAACTCTCAACGTTGAGCAAAAATCGAACTTTTAGCTAATTGCAGCGGTCTGAATCCGGACAGCAATTTTTTTGTAGTAGTTTGTGGCTACCAGGGTTGTAGTTTATATAATTTGCAACATTTATGCTGCTCGCATGTGCAGCTTTGCGGATTTTATCTATCGATTTCTACTTTTTTGCGAGATTTATACTGCAGTTTAAGTAGAATTCTTATTGCAATCTGTGCGGAGTTTCTATAGTGGCTTTTTGGAAATGGTAGCGTCCTCTTTTTTTCGAATGTTAGGAAAATTATGCAAATTTTAACATGCATTATTTCATCGTGGTTTCGGTTTGTTTAGTCAGTCGGTCCCTGGTCTTGGCGCACTGGCGACCAGAACGGGATATTTTAATTTCATGAATTACGAGAATGGCTTCTAACTTTAGAAGAATAAATCTCATGAACCTCTCTTATACCGCACTATAAATGCTGCATTACAACATTGAATTATTCTTAAATTAAATTATAAAATCCTTTTTGTTTTGGAAGTATTCATATCTTTTTACATACTTTACTTATTTTGTAGAATTTATATGGAGGTTTTTAGTAAACCTGACTTTTTGGTCAAGTTCAAAATATTTTAACTTTTACACTAGATAACCGATATTTATATATTCGTTGGTAATTTGTAACTTATTTTTTTATTATTTCAGGCGAAATAAATATTAACTCGTTGTTTTCCATCTGTATTTCATAATGAGAAAAACACCGAAAATCACATTTTTAATAAAGTTTTATACCGCCCAGCGCGTTATCGTTTTATTTGAAACCAAAATGTAGTCAATCCTTTTGAAAGGGCGTCTTTTTGTCAAAATATGTTTTTCACTTTAATTTAATTTTTCTTACGCTTGAAATAACAGCCAAAAGATAATTTAGCTATAAACTAAAAAAATATATATTAAGATCGGTTAATTGGTATAAAAGTAGAAACTTAAAAATGTACCAAAAAATCTTCTGCGCCACTTTTTTCCAAACTGAATGTAGTTCATTAAAAGATCCAATAACCTCCCAATGTCCAATTCCAACGTAAAATAATTCTCCCCATTTTGGCAGCAACTTCAACAAGTTACTATCCCTTCGTTGCATGAAATCAGCTACTTTATCTGCTTCTTCGAAAGTTCCTCTCCTACAGTTAATTTACCGCAATGGTTCAATAGAAAACGTTTTAAATGCCCACTGTTGTGTAAAATTATTCCGCAATGAACGTGTTTCAACTTTCTAGAAAACTAGCAACTTTCCACTTGGGAGTATAAAAGTTCTCAACTTTCCCTTCCAGCATTTAACAATTGATGTCGAAAATCTAGTTTTCGCCGACTATCCAGACAAAATTAAAAGTCCGGTTCGCTGATTATCAGTCGGAAATCTGAAAGTATGGGTTTTTCATGTAATGAAACACCACTATAATAATCTTTAATAATTTATTTAAAGTGAACGATATAAAAATATTGGTTTAAAACCTTCTAGTGAGATCGGTCTTAGTATCTACCTTACAACATAGTTGGCAGAGTTTTACGCGATTTATGCTTACATTAAAAACAATTAAAATGAGTTAAAATGAGAAAACAACAGGATTCTTCCAACCTTGAATTAGAATTTATTTTGAGCACGGATGGTTGCAACAGTTTTCCTCCACAAATTTCATAAACATTTTTTTCTTATAATGAGGCGTCAATACCTATCGAGCCGATCCCGATCCAACCGGAGCAGCGGCTAAATTCCTTTAATATTTCATCAAAGGAATTTTACCGCGCTTCAGACTCGGCTCGTTAGGTCTGTAGACACCATAAAATAATTTCTGATGCAGGTTGGAACGAACCTTATATACATGTATTTATACTATGCAGTTTATACAAATGGAAACATTTAGTATTTTTAAGTTAAAATCCTACTGTCTAAGGCTATTTACAAATTTAATCCACAGCCTTTAGTTCAGTATTTGGTGTGTTGGGCCCACATTTGTTGCATTACTATTTCAATATAAATAAAAATAACTCCCAACTCAAACTGATAACTATAATTAACAATTAACTAGGAGGCCCAACTTGGGCAAACTATATATTATTCAAACAATACTATAAGAAAATCACTATTCCATATCTTCTGGGACATTCATTTCGGGCTCTGGAACGTTGCATCCCATGTCACGCAGAGTAAAATAAATGGCCTGAGGCATAAAACGCCTCATAACACTAAAGTATGGCGCACTGGCCCTTTGTAAGAAATTTACAATGTGAAGCATTGTGTTTATGTTAAATGGATGACAATAAAACAACAGCAGGGCATCATCCTCCTTTCTTACCGAGGAATCTTCCCCGAAATCGTCGAAGTCGTACGGCTCGGGACGGGGTGGCTTAATTTTTTTCTAGAAAAATATCGGTATACTGAAGAACTGAGGCCGATTGAACGCGTTAAATAAATAACATTACTAAACAAAATACACTGTCTTTGACAGAATTGCGTAGTATACTTGAAGTAGGCTTCTGAATACAGATTCATTAGCCCTGTTTAGGAGAAAATAAAAAAGACACTAGGAAATAGAACAAAGAAGTATTCCGGGAGTAAGTCAACTTGAAAACAAGGAACCAAACGAACTAGAATACATTCATCATTGCATCAAAGAATGATATTGAATGGAGAAAAAACTGAAAAATTAACACGGAATACTATCATAACTACTGGCAAATTTTCAGTAGAAACACAACTGATGAATGTGATAAAAACATAAAAAAGGTCCACTTACCCTTTTTTCTTCATATAGCACACATTGAATGAGAAGGTAGTACAGATACTCCAATCCATTGAAGATTTCACCTGTTGGAGATGCATCATTTGGCAAATCATAGGGAATGACAATTTCTGCCATTTTTTTATATTCGTTTTCATGGTCCAAGCAGTGCTGAATAACATGTACTATGGATAACACCCTGAAACATAAATTATTAATTGATGAATGTGGGTTGAAATAGAGACTACTTACAAAATCTTTCTGTCTATGAAGTCAACGGCGTGGAAATACTGCGGCTCCCATAATCTCATAATGAAATTCAAGGCACTGCCTCCATGGGGTCCAGGAAGAACTGATAAATAATTGAGAGTACCAGTGGTGCGAATCATGCAAATAAAGATAAAGATGCTCCAATTGGCCCTTATCTTTTTGCTAGGGGATTTAGCACAGCCGGTAATCACATTTCTAAGGACGGTTTCGTAATGAGCCTCCATTACATTCGGGAGGCAAAATATGGTGGTAATAACCAATTTCCCTAGCACATTCTTAGGTAGAACGATGCCGGGTTGTAGCAGCATATTGAGCAACTGTGGAAACTCTGCAATGATCGTCATGCCCTTTGGCAATGTGCTGAGCATTCGAATTTGATCCTGGCGTTTCACAATTAATGTGATAAGAAGATTCGCAGCGGATTCATCAAGTTCTTCCTCTCTATCTTTATTTTGACTAAGTTGAGTAGCTGCACCCAAAAATGTCTGCAATACTAGGTCCTCATCCTGAGTGGGGGAATACACACAAATTGTATTTAAAATATCGAAGGCTTTGTCTATATCATCCGTCATGTATCTGGGTTCCAAATTGTTAATAACATGATGTAAAAATGTGAGGAACTTATCGTTGGCTAAAGTTTTGAATCCTTGAATCTGAGCTATCTTAGCGCAGACAAAGTTCACTTCCCTCATCACACATTGGTCAGTGAAAAAAGCTGAAGTAATCTTGACCAAAAGATCTTCAAGTTCATCGATGTTTTTGCAAGCCAAATTGTTCTGGGACTACAAGAAAAAACATCCTCAAACGAACCCATCCCCCAAGGAATTAATGATGATTAATCCTTACTTTTACAAAATACCCCAAGGCGTTCAATGAATGGTGCAGCGGAAATTTATTTTTCATTCTTGTTACTGCAACTAAGCAATTCAGCGTTTCCACAGCAACTTGAGAGATCAAAAATTTTTTCTCTGGAGGCATGGCCTTAAATGACTTAAGGTAATTACACAAGGCTCTAAAATGGAAAATAATAAATTAATCCCGGCAAACAGAACGCAAGCATTCTACTCACTCTGCGGATGGAATCAGAATATAAGTATTATCGGATTGTAAGTTTCGAATGATATATTTCAAGTGGCACTCCATTACACTGGGGTTGATCTCTAAGCAATAGATACCACCAACCCATAAAATTCTGCCTTGCAAAATCAAGTTCTCCGGACTGATCATGTTAGTCCAATTATTGATGTAAAATTGCAAGGGAAAGGCAAATTCTGGATCCGTAGCAACATATCTTTCCTTAATTAACCCGGTTCCAAACATCATGGCTTCGGTTAGGCTTGTGATGTAATACGCATGGAAAGGGTTGATTGGTTGGGGCTCCATTTCAGCAACCAATCTTTGGAAAACTATGTGCATAGTCTTAAAATAAACGGCTTTTCCGTTCTTCTGACGCGCATCAATTTTTTCCAAGGAGAACTGCAAAAGCAATATGAAAATATGTTTAACCCGAGCGTAATACACATATTTTGAACTCGTACCGTTATAATTTGAGAGCACACATCCCTTAATGACCAGAGGTGATCCTTTTCAATAACGGTCAAATACAATTGAGCTTCCATGCCGTGGTGGCATGACATAAACACATATATGCAATAAATTAGATTTTCCAAGTCTTCCATTAGAACATCAAAGTAGGGCATATCAACTAGATTCATAATGAAGTCTAAAATTCCACCAATAAGATCATAGAAATGTTTTGGTTCGCCCTCTTCTAATTCATCCTTGGGAGGGGTTGCGCCCTTAATAACTTCTTTATACTGTTCGCAGCATAAGGTTAGTAGCTTTCCAATGGTTGGTAATAATGGAGCAATGAATATATGGCAGTATTCACTAAATTGATCTACGCTATTATTCAGGAACTTTAAAATTTCAGTTCTGAACCCAAAATCGAAGCTAATGGAATAGCATGCATTTAATGCCACGTCCAACTCTTCGGTGATTTTCGTCAAACAATCTGGTACATACTGCAGATTGGGAGCTGAATGTTTCATCAGCAAAAACATTGGTTGAATGACACGCTCTTTTGTTTTTGATAGAGTATTTCTCTAAAAATAAAAATATTCTTACAGGGCAAACTTTTTCAAAAATATTCAAATTAACTAACTCGCTTTAAAACATCCAGTAAAACATCAAACCAGTGGTACTCGATGATAGTATATTCATGGTTTCCCAAATATGGATTATCAATCGCTTTATTTAAGACGAGGACGGCATTTGAAATATCCTCTTCATCGTCATGTTTGACCATATCATTCAGCAATATTGTCGCATCTGCCCAAAAACCGAGGCACAACAGTTTGGCGATGCAGGCCGCCAAACATTCTTTAAGTGGTAGGCTACTATCAGCTAAGAAGTCTATTAGTTGCAATGTAAGAGATTTGCCAAAGCTTTTGTGAAAGAGCGCACAATTGGACTGTGTATGATTCAATATTTCATCAAGATAATTTTTTAGAAATATTGCCGCTAATTCTCGAACATGGATATTTTCTTCTTCAGTGCCAATTATTTGAGACACAACCAACGGGTATTCTAAAATGAATAAAAGTTGCACTTATTAATCACATAAACGTCAAATTAGTGCCAACATATAATCAATCAATAATTTAAGTTAATTGGAGCGGAAAGTAAGAGGTATAGGAGTAACCATTCATTTATGGTGGTGTTTTAAGGTTCTCGACTTCAGAGAGTAATGGCTAAGGGTAATGGGAAATATAGATACTTCCTAATTCGCGCCAGATGTATAGTGATTATGGCTGATGAAAGCAGCTTCATTAAATCTGTTTCCGCTTGTTGCTTTCTACATAAAATCTTAAAGTTAATATTGTCTCCTCCGCTGGTGTATGTTTTCGACCTTCAATTCTAATAAAGTTGATAAATACAATATTTTACCAGTTATATAAGCTTACCGATTATATCAAAGTTTTATCTTTCTCCGAAGCTTAGCGGAAGCATAGCTACCGAAACACACGCTGCGTGTAAAATAAAGTTTCGACAAAGTGGTCTAAGGTTTCAACCCCAAAAGCAAGCCGCCAGATAAATTTAAGCTAATACGTAAATAATAATTTAGTAGTTACTTACCTTAGAATCAGCGACTGACAAAATTACACATCGATGCAAATGGGTGCTAGGGCGCAAAAAGTTTAAAAAATAATAATAAAGTCTATAGGTACTTTCGTCCGATTTTAACATTTTTTTTTTGGATTGTAGGGCAAAAAAAACCCTACTTTAGAACAGATTCTGGCATTTTTGCTGCAAAAACTAATTGGTCATTTTTTGTGGACTACAATGAAAATAACGTATTAGCTACTGGAATTTATAATCTAGTAAAAAAGTGCTTTGAAATATTCTACTGGTTGGTGGAGGCAACCAGAACTTTATTTTTTTGCTGGACTCAAATTTGATTTCTTAATAAGGCCAAATTAATCCATAAAAGGAATCTGATGATATTCAATTCTACTATAGAATTATTAATTTGCCATATTTTTCAATGAAGTTAGGCTTCTATACTACCTTGGCTTTTGTTTTTGCAACAAAAATGTTTTTTATTGTTCTTTGAGTGTGTAAAGATGTAGAACTAGCCAACTTGAATAAAAACTTTAAATAATTAAAGAAACTTTGTTGAGCAAGTGTGTGCAAGTACCTACTTAGTGATGAATTAGAAAAAATATAAACTTTAAAGTGTTTAAATTTTAGAAATGTTTTCCAAATGTATTCAAACGAGAAGTGAACATTTCTGGTATAACCAGAATGGTGCAGAATATTGAAGTTATAATAAGTCAGTTAATTAAGACTTATTTGTGAATATACAGGATGGCCCTGGGATAAGTATCGGAACGGAAAACAGTAAATTCCCCATGAAGAAAGAAGCACTTTTTCTGTTTTCATTTTCTCTTCGCTTTCGATCTACAGGGTGTGTACGCATGTATACAACACAATTCCTACTTAGTTTTTTTTATTTTTTGTGGAACTCACATTACACCTATTAAAAGTTACTTTTTCTCACCCTAATTGAATTTATCGAACGTGCCAGTCGTTGAGATTTGTAGGTATCATTAATCCATACGATGAGTTTCGAGTAAGGTACGAAAATGTAGCTATTAATAGTGGAAATGTGCATAAAAAGGTCATTCTTGGAGCTTAAACGGTTTCTAACATATTGGTGAAAAAGTTAAATAAAATATTTTTTAACACCCTGTATCCCGAAAACGAAATCACGAAGAGAATAATGCAAGCGGAAAAAAGTATCTGTTTTTCCCACGAGCAATCTACAGTATTTCGCTGCGACACTATTTAAAAACATCCTATATAAACGTAGCTGCATCTCATGTACTTATGTGTAAATAAAACATTAGCTACCAGACATTTTCAAACCAAAAAAAATCACTAAATCTAACAGCACTTTAGCTCAACTGTAAATAGCACATATTTGGTAAAAAAAAACAGAATTAAGGCCAGTTGGCCAGATTGAAGTGGATTGTATAGACGATTGTGCAATATTTGCAAAGATTTTAGATAAGATTTTGTTTGGCAAGGAGTGCCTAAAGTGCCATATTTAATAGCGAGATTCTCAAAATACGAATATATCAGTATGTACATGCTTTTCTGATTTTGAAGGCAAATTGTTCAATTTTCGTTATTTGTAAATTGCTAGATTTATTAAATATTTTGAGGGCTCCATACTTTGGCTCCTGATCAGAGCATGTTCCATCAGCTATATCAAATCAAGGAATAGACGAAATTGTTACACACAGAAGCAGCAAATAGCATGAAACCCTTTATGTGCCTTGATAATAACAAAAAAAAGCACTTACCTTCAAGAACTTGAACTTGGTTTAGTTTATCGACTGCCTTTTTCTGCATGTCAGTGTCGCCCCCCATAACGCTGTTCATAATTTGAACGAGGGCATCATACAATGGATGCTTTGGTGGAGACGGTACTTCTTCCATCTAGAAAGAAATTATAAACCGGTGAAAACTGATCAGTCTCATAACCTCTAAAATTGCTACCTCGACTGCTAAAGTTTTGTTGGTAAAAGTCCATGTAGCAGATTTAGTGCACATCGAACCCCAAAACCGACTATTAAAGCACTAACGGGCAGTACCATTTATTAAATTACAAAACTTTTAAAAATCTTTAAATAAGTGACTGTCACACAGGTGACTTAGTTTTAAATAATTATAAACATTAGGCGTACGCATGACGATCACCAAGAAGTTCGTTCCGAAATAAACTCTACTAGTTTAGAATTAGCACAGTTCAAAATCAAATGGGCTGTAATTTAATTTAAATCCGTCGAATTCAATTTTGTCACGGTAAGAACTCAATTTTTAGGTTTAAGATATTCAAAATTGTTAAAATGGATGAACGAAATTTCAAAAGGCATCTAATAGTTTAATTGTATTATTTTTTCAAACCAGTGCGATTTTTAAAAAAATGTGGAGTTGAAAACCAACTGCCACGCTCATTTGGCATTGAAACTTAAATCTCCCGTAATATGATATAAGTGGCACAGGCCTCGAAATACGCTAATCTCATACACCTAGAGGCTCTGATTATGTCGGAAGTTTCATGGTTTTCACCCGTCATATGTTTGAAATACTCCAAACTAAACCTGTCTTTAAACCGAGGTTTAAACTTACACAATTAGACCTAACAAATTAGGATTCAACTTTATAACTTACCGGGAATACTGTGCCAGTTATTGCTGGCATCATTTAGAACACTCTGTATTAACTGTGGTATTTCAAAGGGGACAATAATGGGTATAATAAATATGCCCAACCACACAGACAGTATATATTTAAGGACACAACAATTACTCATCAACTTCGCATCTTTATTAATAATCTAATGCCATACATTTGAAGTAATTGAATGATTTACAAATATATATTTATATATAGGTATGTATATAAATGAGCAAGCCTATCAACTATACTTCCAACTTGAGTCCTATACAGCAATATAAACATTTCAAACTAATTGTTATTGGTTGCTCTAATAACAAAAAGTATTAATTAATAAAACTACAAACTAGAAAAATGTTACATCATTTTTGGCTTTTATGACCAGAGAAAGAACATCGTGCGATGCTGAATATATCGGATTATTTTAAGGCTTTTGCCAAAAACATTTCAAAAGAAGTCACTTTGCAGGCCCATCTCTTCAAGAAAAAGCCCCATTGGAGTTCTTTTCGAGCCCAACACTTCGACTCTGTTCGCAATTTTGTTCTTAATGTTTCTCAATCTCAAAGAAGCATGAACAAATATAACTAAAATAAAAATCATTTTTAATACTGGACAATCCGAAAGGTATCCTTGATTGTTTAAAAAATTATGAGAAAGAAATATTGAATGGTTGATTTGAACTTCCATTGGCAGATAAAAAAGTCTATAAAGAACTCCAGTGGTTGGAGGTGCAAAAAAGAGTATCAGGAACTAACTTCAAGAATCAAATGGGACAAAAACATGTTTGTAGGCCAATGGAAAATTGAATACACCATTCAACCTCCACATTCTCGGTCGTCTTTAATCAATAACATTTGATTTATTGCACTGAGCGGTGAAGTCTTACCTGAAAAAGGCAGCAAAACGCCCAGAAAGAAGACAAGTACACTTTGGAACATGTGAGCAATGAGATAGAGGGATCCAAAGATGAGAATTAGTGAAATTAATGGATGCTGTTGTTTGAAATTAGCAGCAGCGGCTTTTTCATTAGTGACATAAACAAATATCGCAAAAATCAGTCCTGTAGCCAAACAGCCACATATCATTCGAATCGGATGAATTATGCTAAAAAATCCAAGTATCAGGGTTACTGGAGAGCAGATACTAAATACAGAAACTTACCCAACTATGGTGAAAATGCTGGAAGCAAGTAGAAAATAGTTTGTCTGATAATAGAGCAAGTTGCTGGTAACTCGATTGCCCCATTTTTCCAGATCCTTGAAGTTGGGAATTTGGAATCGTGCTGAATCTAGCAGGAAATCATCCAGCTGCCTCAAAGGGGCCACTTCAATATCTAACCCTTCTTTCTTGCTCATTATGTTCGATGTTAATACAGACAGACTAGTCGACTAATTGAGTAAATTTAAATTTATATTTTGAATAACCATGACATGACACCATCACTGACAATCGCTGAAGTGATGTCATTTTTTGCGTCCAAACAAAAACATGCACATCCAGGTATGTTCACTAGTTTGAAGCACTGATCACGGAATCACGTTCTAACTAACACTAAATTCATTCAGTTATTATTAAAACGAACTAAATTAACCGAACACGCAAAAACGCAACATATTTAATTTTTTTATGCACACATAAAAATTTATTTTTGAAAAATGTACGAAATTTTGAACGCAGTTAAACGACATGACGTGTGGAATTACACGAAGGAATGTTGTTGTTTACGTTTCGAAGTAGTTTATTTACTATGTTTGATTTTTTAGGCTGTGATGTGATTTCTCCCAGTCTGCCTATTTAATTATACCCTAATGCCTAACAAATAATTCGAATTAACCTTCTGGTCAATTAACCCCATTCTCATTTAAAAATTTAGCAATAATGAATTTTATTAGGGCATCAATTGAAATATCAAGCGCCTTCTCCCCAGTGTCCAAGTGGAAAATTCCTGGAAAATATTTAAGCACATTCCAATACCCTATAGATTATGAGTTTATCCAAAGGAGCCCCATTCCCACAATGCACTTTCAGTACTCCTTACCACATCTTCCCATCCCCAAGCTAGACCTGACATGTGAACGCTATTTGGCCGCCCAAAGGCCCCTTCTGATCGATGAGGCTTACAGAAAGGCAGAGAGCACGGTAAACCATTTCAAAACTGGCACTGGCAAACAATTGCAAACGATTCTAAAAAAGACTGACCGAGAAAATAGAGATTCAAGTTACATCTCAGATCTTTGGTTCGATCAGTCTTTACGAGACCGAAAGCCTTTGCCCATTAACTACAATCCTATGCTAGTAATGCAGAATGATTGGCGACATGAGTACAATAATCAGCTTATCAGAAGTACCAATTTGATAATAAGTAGTGTAAGATTCTACAAGTCCTTAAAATTCAACCTGCTTGAACCGGAGGTTTACCATTTGAATCCAATGAGAAGTAACTCAGACTCGTTTATAAATATCTGCAGTTCGCTACCTGAATCACTAAGCTGGCATGGGGCGTATTTGTTCAAAGCATACCCATTGGACATGTCTCAATATCCTAGTCTATTTAACTCTACAAGAGTACCAGAAACCGATAGAGACAGACTGATTAAGAACCTTCCAGGAAATCACATAACTGTGCAAAGTAAAGGCCACTTTTATGCCTTCTCAGTCATGGATCAGTATGGTGACATACTGAAGCCGGAGAAAATTCTGGCCAGGCTCAAATTCATCATGGAAGATGATATAGAGAACAACGAATTTCCTGTTGGAATCCTCACTACACTGGAGAGAAACCAGTGGGCTACGTTGAGACATGAACTAGGAGATAATGGAAATGAGACTGGCTTAAAACTAATAGACTCTGCTTTATTTAACGTATGTCTGGACGATGTTTCATTGGATGGAGATGTGTATGCCACAATCAGGAATTTTTTGCATGGAGACGGAAAAAATAGGTAAAAGATGAATTTAGTGAACACTCTTGGATTTTATTATCACTTGACGAAAAAATTAGTTTAATATCTTGGTTATTTTCAAGCAGGCAAATGCACAATGCAATCTTTTGCGTTTGAAACTGGTGAGTTTTTCGGGCTTTTGTGCCGTCGTGGAGAAGAATTTTTTGACGATCTAAAAACCCGAGAAACTCACGTGGCTTAAGCAATGCCCGCGAAAGCCTAACTTTTACATTTGCGTTTGAAACTGTGAAACTGTTTTTAGCCGCCCTTATAAAAAAACATAAGCATATTAGCCAAACATAGGCTTTCTTGCATTGACTCCTAACATTTCCTTTAGGTGGTTTGACAAATCTTTTTCAATACAAGTGAGTAAAGATGGGATGGCTGCTGTAAATTTCGAGCACTCCTGGGGAGACGGAGTCGCTACTTTGAGATATGTTCAAGATATATATAAAGATTCCACAGAACATCCGTTTGTCCACCCAAATACTGCACCATATGATGATAATATTAGCAACGTTATAAGGCTGGGTAAGAGGGTTTGCATCAGCTTATTTGAATATGGTGAATGAGGAAAAAAAAATGTATACCAAATATGTTCTTGTCGTCCTGTAGCAGGTTCAAATATTTCATGTTACATAAGATGTATTTTTCAGATTTTCATCTAACTGATAAGCTTAAATGTAGCATTGAAGAAGCGAAGGCAGACTACAAGCACTATTGCCGAGCTTTGGATATAGATTATCTTATTTTTGATCGTGTAGGGAAGAATATATGCAAAAAGCAGGCAGTAAGCCCAGATGCAGTAATGCAGTTAGGGTTTCAAGTAAGTCCGTTTGGACGCCGTTTTTTGAGCCTCCAAATACATAGCATATGTGAAATAATTCATTATTGCGCTTTGAGAGCAAGAGGTTTTACTTAACCCAGATTTTTACAGAAATTTCTTCCCTTGAGTTTAAAAGCAGCACACAAAAAGAATTTGGGCCAAGAAAAAAAGTGTAAAGTCCGTTTGGGCGCCGTTTCTCTAGCCTCCAAACACATCGCCTATGTGAAAAAAAATCAATATTGCGCTTTGAGAGTAAGAGGTTCTTCACTTAACCCAGATTTTTAAAGAAATTTCTTCCCTTGAGTTTAAGAGCTGCACACAAAAGAAATTTGGGCCAAGAAAAAAAAGTGTAAAGTCCGTTTGGATGCTGTTTCTCTAGCCTCCAAACACATCGCCTACGTGAAATAATTCAATATTGCGTTTTGAGAGTAAGATATCCTTCACTTAACCCAGATTTTTAAAGAAATTTCTTCCCTTGAGATTTAGAGCGGCACCCACAAAAGATATTCGGGCCACATTTCTGAAAAAATTCGAGAACATTTTTCAAGAATAGCCTCAAAACGTCCATGGGAAGCCGCAATCGAATAATATGGCGGCATCAGCAATGACCAGAGCAAGGAGAAAATGGGCCTCCCAAGATTGCATCAGCAGCTCCTAATATTGCAAAAAAGTTGAAAATGCAATGAGAAAACTAGAAGCATTTGAATCTTTTCGCCCACTTTTCCCATTGCCGATATTTTCCGGTATGTAAATTCGTAACGGCCAACTAGGGACGCCACTTTCTGAGACTGCGCTTTCGGCACTTTGCAAAATCAAACAAAACTTACCGGTATATTTATGGCGAATCGGCTCAGAAGTGATTCTTGCAGATTGAACCTAAATAGGGATATTTTAGGACAGGTTTTTCCAAGAAATCGACGCTTAAGCAAAGGGAACGCACACGTACGCTAGAGCAACACGAACGGGAACTCGGAAAATGGCGCAAAGCTAAAAGGAAGCTCTGGTTAACGGTTGAAAAGGTTGGCGTAGGGTCACGAACTTACCCGAACTTAACGCATCGGTGCGCGCGCAATTCAAATGACATTTCGATTTCGAACAGTTCAGGAGACAATATGGACATAGTTTCTGGTTTATATAAGTTAATTTGATTGGAAATAGTGTCCAGTTTGAGTTTAATTCGAATTAGCTTGGTTTAAAGTCGTTTTTTTTGATAGAGCACGGCTGGTGTAGGGCAATGAATTTTCGGGAGGGTGAACTGTCAATGCGCGCGCAATTCAAATGTCGTTTGCACTTTAGCCAGGGCCGAAACCAATATTGTCGTATATTACTGGGTTAATATTATTTAATTTGCTTGCAATTGCTGTCCCATTCAGGGTTTATTCGAACATCGGCTATTTAAAATCAATTTACAACGTCCAGAATGAATCGCTCTCGGCACTACTTTTTGATTGAACTAAACCGGAATAGGGCGTTGAATTGTTTTGATGGTTATCTATCCATTCATACCCGCGAAATTCAAATCGGGCGAGCTTTTACTTCTGGCATTATAGAAGACACTTCTGATCCAGCGTTTGGTTTAAAAACGTTTTTTTGGTCGTATTTACTAACAAATTAAAACTTAATTCGATCCTTATCGGTTTGATATCGATTTACCATATACAGAGTGTAGTGCTTTTTCACATTAGGTTTTGCCGTAAATGGCGCGCGATTCAAATGCCCAGTCTAGATGAGAATATTAAAATAACAAGAAAGGGTAAGATATTGAGGATATGACCCAAAAAAATTAATCTGAGGCTTACACATAGATATAGATAGTTTTACCAGTTTGTCGAAACTTTGTTTTACACCTGATCAAAAAATCGGTTCGTAACTCATAATTGTTGGCAAAGTCTTTTCCCAGTTCGTAGCCACGCTTTTGTTCGCAACGAAGTGAGGTAAAACTGCGGACAGATTTTGAATTTTGGCTTTAAAGAACCCTGGGCGGCAAAAAATGAGTTTATTTGTTTGCGGCGGCTTTGCCTTTGAGCCAAAAATATTTGGAACTGCTTATCCTTTCAGCTCAGCTAATCTAATATTTATACATTATGCTCCTTTCTACCTTCATTGAAATTTAGGTTCTGGTAAATAATCCCTTTAAACAGCCCTTATTTAGAAAAGTTGTGAAGCGAAATTGTGTAAGGTTTTACATCCCTAAGAGAAAACTCAATATTTAACATTTTAGATCGCATATCATAAGATGACAGGAAAATTTGTCCCCACATATGAATCGTGCAGTACTGCAGCATTTCGACATGGTCGTACTGAGCTAGTGCGTCCATGTACAACTTTATCAAAGGTGATAAGATTGAAACTGTTACAAATAGCTAAAATGTTAAATTCAGGCGTTCACTTTAGCGATAAATTGCAAAAGCCTCTACCAACCCACCATTAGCGAGTTGAAAATGATGATCGGAGACTGTTCTAGACATCACAACCAGTTGACTAGAGAAGCAGCGATGGGACAAGGCTTTGATAGGCACCTTTTTGCCTTGAAAAATATTTCGGATCAATCCAATTTGTATTGCAATATGTTCCAAGATCCATATTATGTTCATTTGAATCATACCATTCTCTGTACCAGCACCTTGAGCTCTCCTGCTGTTTATGCAGGCGGGTTTGGGCCTGCCGAACGAAACGGACTTGGCGTGGCGTAAGTGCTGGATTAGAATTTTATTATTTATTTTAATTTGCCTTTTCTTGTAAAAGATACATTATCAGGGATGATGAACTGGGAGTTCTGGTGACCAGCTATCCATCGTATCAAAACGGGTCAGATTTTATTAGCGCATTAAGAGAAGCTTTCGCTGAGCTGGTGAATATTTTGGATAAAGACTAAAACTAATGGCTTATTTAAGACAGTTTATTAATTGGGGTTTCAACATGTATTATTATTTCGCAAAAAATGTTAAGCTGTGAAGGGTACAAGTCTGTGCAAACCGTTTTTTTTTGGGAGAAAAGTGTATGGGACCAGTTGGTGAAAATTTACACATTTTCTGATATATGTTAGTCACTAAACTGGAAACGGGTAGATAGAAAAGTATTTTTAAAAGCAATTTATTTGCATATTTTCGCAATTTAGCGACTCAGCTTCAAGGAAATAATAATGTTACATAACTCATTTCCATAGCTATTATTATTATATATTTTTTTGTACTAACAGTGGTTTAAATATATATTTTTGTAATGAACGGATTATAAACTACCACAACAATCCCTTCCTCTCATATTTCTAGTTTTCCAGCTCATTAAATGCTGGAATTCTTCCAGTCAGTTGGTCCTTGCATTAGGCTTTTGCATTGACTAAGTAAGCGTTCTTGCACAAAAAACGTCTCCGGGTTGAGGTCGAGAGATCGCGATTTGAATAATTTACGTTGAGAAAATTAGTAACACCTCTTCCAAAATGAGCCAGCCATCATATAAAGAGAACATCGTCTATCTGATTTCAGGAGGAATGTCGTCAAGTAGTAAAGACAAAAAATTCCCGTAAAAGAAATGTGGTCCAATGACTTCGTTTCTCCAACCCAATCGTTTACGACGAATGTTCTCTGAAAATGGGTTTTTCGAATAGCATGAGGGTTTTCGATTGACCACCAGTGGAATATAACGTACAGCTTTATAAAATAGCGCGCTATATTTTTCTAGCGAAAAGAGTCAGTCATATAAACTTGCAGCTAAAGCTGTGATATAACATTATTGGATATCGCGGGAGAAAAAAATCGAAGTAGTCGTCTACTTATCGCACCAGCAAAGCTATATTGAAAAGCGTTTAGAATTTAACGTTAATTATGTAGCGCCCAGTGTTTTTTCACTAAATCTACTGTTCCACTGTTTTCATTAAAAAATCTCCTGTTATTTTAAAAATAGAATGCATTAATTTTTTACTTGATATTGAGTTAAACAGTGAAACAAAGACTCACGCGATCTTACGGTTTGATACTATTTACTTTTATGATTGGCTGGTGCTCTGAATTTGAAAACTCACATCCGCTACCTGATATATTAGAGTGAACAACCAACCTTTTATTACTAACAGTCAATAATTTCCGAACAATTTTTCTTTAAAGTCCAGATATTTAAGTGGCTATTATTGATAAATTGCTATTATATGAATTTATTTCAATTTCTCCTTAATTTTATATGCAGAGGCACCTTAAAATATAAACAGACTCACAGAACATATACAACATTTAGTTGAAACTATAGAATAAGTGAAAACGGTCAGTTTGTCTATAAAAATAAGCATTTTTATGCGCGCTATTTGGGCGCGCTGCCGCAATACAGCTGTTATTCCTATACTTACCACATTGGATCATTATAAATAAGACTAAGATTGGAAAAAGTAAAAAGCAAATAATTTTAATAAAGAGAGATGTATTTAAAACCTATTAGTGTGACATATAAACATGACTTAACATTACATACAATCACATCTTTGCTAGATTTAAACAATAATTGTAACTTTATACAATTATTGTATAAAGTTGGCGTGGTTAAAATTTACTTGTTGCGAAATTGAACACGATCATGTTTTCCATTAAAACTAACAGAGATTGTTTGATAAAGAAATCAGAAAATCTAAATTTACTTAAACAATTGAGAACAAATGTGCACTAAACTTGACCACTAAACTAAACATAATAATGCAAAATCAAGACGATGTCGTTAAGTAGGTTTACATTACGCCATTATCGACATGAAAGTATTAGAAAAATTGTTGAAAGCTTTAGAAATTAAGAGATCAAGCTCTTTTAGCAGTCGGCATAACGGGGCTAATCTGCATGTACATGTATGTGTACAGGTGAGAACAAATTAGCCCAGTGACTAAAATGAACTTAACACTAATAGTGATCATTGCTTATATCTATAGAAAATCATAAGTTAGTTAATATATTTTCTGATTTCCATTTTCATAGTAATGTATCTATATGTTAGCTATAATAAAGCCATTTACTCAGTGCTTCACTACAGTTCTAACAAATTCGGTGTTTCAACATCAAATACAAAAAATATACCACCATGCTTATAGCGATATATTGCAAGAAACTAAAAATATAATACTACAGAATAAGAAGTTGACAAACATTATATACGAGGGTTTCTGTTTCTTGGTAATAATGTAGTATACTCTGTTTCGCTTCCCAAATGTTCTGCGTTAGTGCAAGTCAAGTATGATCAAGATAAGAAGATAAAAAAGTGGGGGTTTCCAATAGATTATTTTACTATTCCCCAAAGTGATGTTGAAACTTTAAAACAGCCTCCACTTTTACCTAAATATCATAACCTGATTTGCTAATACTTAGCTTTTGAACATTTAAGGTTTGGCAAATTTTGTCAAAGAAAAAAGATAAATAAGTAATTTTACATAAAACTTTTATAACCGAATCAGAAAAAAACATGTTTAAATTTATTAAATCCAGACGAGTGCCAAAAATTTAATTCAAATAACACTATGCAACTCATATAACAATTTGAGAAATTCGTCTCTTAGGCACTCAACTTACACAGCCAGCAGAAAGAGACATGAAACAACCGCATACAGGGTATTATTAGCATACAGTACAGAAAGTACGTAAGAAAAACACCCAAAATGCACAATTTGTTCGGACCATTGACACTATTTTATTTCTAATATTTAAATAATAAAAAAAAAACTGATATTGATCGGAGGAAAGTGGAACGAATCCACAGTATAATTAATTCACCGGAATATTACCTAATGCATGTCTAACCGCAAGATACGCTATTCTATAGAGTGAGTCAGGTTTTACTACTAAATATCTTAATCCGGAAGTCGTTTTCAAGACACATGATGGAAAATAATTTATTAGCCTGGACATCCACCCGATTTGTGATAGTTTAGGTAACAAATGTGGAAGATTTAGTTTGACAACAATCTGAAATGTGCGTACTTAAAGTCAAATGGTTTGGATGAATATTCTACCCAAATTCTAATAAGTTTAGTCAGTTGGGGTTTGCCTCAGAAATGCATGTTTTAGACCATCGACTTTCCATGTTATTTGTGAAAAAAACAATATTTAAGAATATTTTGGTATTCGAGCTTTACTAATAGAAAGGAAAAGCAATATAGTTTATATGAAAAACTCATATCCATGAGACATACATATTAAGATATATTTATATTTCCTAAATATACAGGGTGACTCAGCGAAGCGAGACCTCCCCTCTTAGATCGTACACAAATAGCGACCGGTCATATAAGAGTTGTCGTTGTCACCAAATTAATTGTTTCTGTTAGTCTAAAGTACTACTGGGTAGCTCAAAGTAAAGTTATGACAGTCCAGTTTTTTTAAATGGAATTTAATGTATCGTGAGTGCCGGGCTTTATGCCGCCTTTTCTTTTTTAAAAAGTCGTAGTATCGTTTTTGCTCTGATCACAATTTAGTCATAATATTGGTTACGTGCTGGAAGGGTCATAAATCATAGTATAGTCAGATTCGGTCACAAGTAAAATATGTATTAGTGTTTGTTTTAATTTGAAATAAAATTGTTTTTAAAAATTGAAGTTTCAAATTGATCAATAAAACTGTAGTAGAAACAAATACTTTGACAACCACAACCCTTATATGAACGATCTAAGAAAGGGTCTCGCTTTCCTGACTCACCCTATATATATATATGCTCAAGATGTTTGGTACATTTAATACAAACCATTGTCCACGATCTCTAAACAAATAACGTTCTACATGCAAAACGACGATAGTTTCATCACCATCAGAGCCGCCAAAGGTTTCGCGGTAAGAACAGATTTCGGGTCTGTTAGTATTCATCAGATGCGATTAGCCGGAAAACAGACTTTCTACACTCGTACTTATATTTTACATTGATTACAATCGAATTACAGGTTTAGGCAGAATACTGCCTAAAACTGGAGAAACAATCGTTTTTCTTATAAATCCAGCGGATGAGAGCTAATAGGAGCTAAAACGATTTATGCAGCCTGAGATCTGCACTTACTTATATCGAGGTTCTATTGTCTACTTACGTGTTCCGTTTTAGCGATGAAACCCGACTCAATCTACATGAAATTAAAGTAAATAAATATGCTGACGCAATACATTTATCCTGAAAGGATGGGTTAATATTTCGAGATCAATTATTACGCATTCGTAATTATGAGATATGACGATTGAATAGAGCAACGATGAATGGAATTTATTTTTATTTACATACATGTATGAATAAGACACTGAACTAGATGGGAAGAATGACCTTAGTTTGAATTATTTGGTCTTTCCCAGTATACACAATGACTGTTATCAGTAGGTTTTAAAAATTAGAATTTAGTTAACTCGCCCTTTACGCAAGGGGATATTTACATCAATTAACTACAATTGTGATGTAGAATACATATAAACATGAATTAATTTTCAGTCGCGTCACTTTCTGACCAATATTTTTAGTATCCTACTATCACTTAGTCTACTCAGGCCAGTTATCGTTGCACATTTTAATATAATGTAAAATGTCAAATCATTAAATTATTGTATTTATCAAAATGCAGGTGTAGCTCTATGTGTTACATCGAACATCCATCAAGTAAGCCACGTTCTAATTACAGTCAATTTAACGTTAAAATACATCTAGACCATGTATTTTACAGTGATAATATACATTTTCTCACTTATTATAATCTAGCCACTTTTATGTGACTATGACCTGGGGTGATTTGACTTTTGACTTGTATCATCGAAACGCGTTATACCAGGATATAAAATGGCCAGACTATTTTGATATCAAAAAACACTTCCATGCTGCACATGAAATTGGTACTAAGCTAAAGAGACCCAACTTGCCAAATCAGATACAACTTATTGCTCTACTAATATTAAACGTGTGCTAAAACAAAGACTAGAAATTACGCGAAAGCAGGCAATTTCAACTGAAAAATTCGTTCCCATCAGACGAACACAAATACGATATTTTATCACATTTTGACTAAAATGATTTCAGATTTTTCTAAGCAAACAACTCAAAACATTTGGGATCGGATTAATTACAGTTTCATTAGAAGAGCTATCTTGCTTTGGCTAATTAAAAATCAGACACAATTGCGGATGATTGATTTAAATTTCAAGAATTAATTAATCACTGTGATGAGAAAATATACGTTACATTGCATCAAGTTCAGTTGACGAATAACTCCTCTAAAAAATAAGCGGCAGAACTAGTAATAAATAAATGTTTCACTGACGATCCTCAGTACGAGGAACATTAGGAGAAGTAGCTGTGGACAATAGAATATTTCCAATTGGACTGAAACGATAAGCTGAGCTTAATCAATAATTAATTACATCTTTCACGTGCTTTTTTATTAGCCAAAACACTTTATAAACTTTTAAACGCTTAAGACCAGTCTATAGAAGTCTATACATCAATATTGATATTGCTGTTGGTAGGAATTACATGGAAGTCAAATATTGTAAAAAATTGAGCAAACTTATATTTATACAATTACAAACTAGGTGAATCAATATTTGGTTGTGATAACACAAAAAAAATCGCATGCATATATTGCTAAAAAAAAGATCTGATTTTAAAGAGACTCAATTTTTTGGCGCATTGCATTTGTAGTCTATTAACAGTTGAACTGTTTTGACCAATACTACATACGATCAGATCCGAAATTAATTAATGATAACCAACCAAAAATGAGAAATAGCTCTAATAGAAGACGCAGAATTTCGAGATACGTACAATTGATGACATCAAATTGTGCTTCATTTACAGAAGTATCACAAAAGCTTTTTCATAGTCTCTAGCCTGGTCACTGCAATGATAAACTTATTTCAATACATGCGGAACCAGAATGCGTATCTTGGAATCTTTTTAATAAAACTTTAATTTATAAAGGCAAAGATTAAAATGAAACAGAATGCATTGATAATTTTATTATTAAAAAAAAACGAATTGGCCATGAACAATGACAATTGGTTTCTTTATATCAGGAATTCTGAGGCAAGGTAAAGTAATTTAAATTAAAATAGTATATAGTAATATATAGAATACATACTTCTTTTGATTAAAATATATAATAATTCAAAAGTAAATAGTTTTAAAAGCAAGAATTTATACGATATTGATTTGAATTGAATAATACTGCAATTTTTATTAATAACTAATATTGAAAAGCTATAAACAATATTTATGTATGGAATTAAGGTAGAAACTAGATCAAACGTCATGGGTTTATAGCAGTTTTTAAAAATTTTAAAGATTCCGAGAAGGCATTTAATGGACATGGACCAACAAGGATTAATTTCAATATTCCAAATCTACTCCTGCTTGGCTATTGTAAGTCCAAATACCCCTACCCGTAAGGAAACATAAAAGGCAGTACATTTTTAAAAATTTTAGATTAAACACATCTCTATTGCACTATAACTCCCTCAATGAATATGAAATAAATATCGTGAAATGATAAAAAAAACTAAAGCAGTCAATTGTTAGTTGTTCGGACATCACCCGATAAAAAGTGTTGATTTCCTAGTCTATATCAGAGTATATACCTGCTGTACCAATCTAAGCTAATCGCGACCATTCGAATATTATCAAAACAACAGTGCTAACCAGCTTGAAACATTCGCTAGTCCAGGTCCAGGCGCAGATATATAATGTGATCAAACACTTTTGCAAGTCTTAATTACGTAAACTTTAAAGCTTTATAGAAAAAGTGAGCAAAAATAATGGATGAATCAACATAATAGGAAAACCTTGATCTAGACAAAATGTATTATGCCAATGCAAAACACATTATGCAATGCAACAATCAATACTTTTCTCCATTTAGAAGCTGTAAATATCTCATAGCATCGAGTTGATTAATCAAGAATACCAGTATGTACAACATTTTTGATTCCTGATGCAACTTTTCATTTAAGCTGAAAAGTGATACTAAACACTTAAGTATAATGATATCGGTAAATTTGCAGGATTAATGTAAATCTCGCTTAATTAATTATCAATCTGCTTCAAGTTTTCATTATTCCTGCCAAAATACAATAACGTGTCTATAATGACCGGCAGAGTCTCTGGTTTTAAAGTTTTAAAAATACATAACTTAACGGATGTTGAAATGAAATCATCAATAAGCAATTCGAACTATTTTTGCCTGTTATTTCATTCAATTTAGAGATATTATTTAAGCTATAAATGCATTATTTTACAATTTCTATTTTCACAATTGACAATCGTGGTTCATCCAGAAAGCAGAAAAAATCATAATGGACGAACAAGAAATAAAAACAATGAACCATAATCAGATAAAACGCTTTTTTCATCAAATTAAATTTCCTGATTTTTTTTGTTGAATAAGGAATTTTGAGCCATTCTAGCAATTATCCGAATATTCTGCCGGCGCTTGCACACAATATAAATGCTTGTCAATCTTCCCAATTTCACACAAACTCCAAAATCTAATCCTGCAAACTTAGCAACAATCTCACACTGTTCTACCAACAAATCTAAAAATGCTTTATGTGTTGTGCCGTTGATGTCTATTTTGGTATTCCAATTGCATCCAACGGTACGTAGCCCAAAGCGCCAACAAATCACTTCTTCGATCAAATATTTGACTTTCAACGCAACAACGATACAAAAAGTAATATCTACCACGTCATGCATTTCCATCACCATAAGATACCTGATGTCCTGATGTTTTTGGCGTTCTCGGACCACCAATTGATCCACTTCTTTGAATTGCAGCATTATTTTGGTCAATCTAAAGTTCAAATTTAGAAATAGTACGTACATCTAATAGTTAAAACCGTCAAATTCATGACTGATTTACCCAAAGTATTAACGCACGTATACCAAAGATTTTATAAAAATTCCGTTTATATCATCGACTAAAAGTGATTTAATTGGAAAAAAAATCAATGAAATACAGACTAGGAAAGATAATCTTAAAACGTTATATTGTCAAACCCTAGGTACGGTAGGGTATTTTTTCCAAAATGCGGACCAAAATTTTCAAGAAGTGACGTGCTTCCAAAAGACAACCGGCTTTAAGCTGAAGTCTTATGCATTCGATTTTCGATGGTCCGCCAAGTTTGCTATTGATCAGATAGTTTATGCATATATCCGATTGCATACGAAGTGATTTTATTATTCGATGATTAAGATGCAGAGTTTCACAAAAATCGGCTACAATCCTGAGTTTTGCCCGCTTAAAAAATATCGGTCTCATAACTGACACCTTTACTAGGCTCGTGCTCTCTTTAAAAATCAGCATCTTTTAAACTAAAGCGAGTGGCAATTTGAACGTTTCACCATCTTTAGAAGACGTTTTACTGATTGTTGGGGGCTTGATGAATACCGATCTCAAAACGGAAGTTTTTATTCAACGACGTTCTTTCCATTCGTAAAAAATTCACATCTTGCAAACAAATGCCACAGGGAATTCGACATTTTCACCACCTTTAGAAGACACGCGATTCTACACATGCATAAAGTTTCATAAAAATCGCCCTTAACACTGATTGTTGCCAGCTTGATGAATACCGATCTCAAAATAGAAGGTTTTACTCAACGACGCTCTATCCGTTAAAAATTCACATCTTCCTAACTAGCGCAAGTAGCAAGTTGAATTTCTCACCATCTTTAAAAAACTTTTGAATGTAAATATGCTGAGAGTTTGATTAAAATCAGCTAGAATTTTTATTTCGCTAGCTTAGTAAATGCTAGCCTCAAAACCATCATATTAAATAAAAAATGAGACTCAACTAGTGAGACCTACCTTTTCCCCTGGAGGTCGCGGTAAACGCCTTCGCAGCCAACCATGCCGCAAGGCCTGGGCGGGTGTCATTCGCTCATCTGGATCCCACTCCAGGCAGCGCGCTATGAAGTCGAGAAATAGAGGATCTTCGCAGCCTTTCAAAGCTCTTTTTAAGTCCTTACTTCCCGGAGGACCTCTAGGTTTACCCCTACGACTAACGCCCACAGATAATACGATCGAGCCTGAAACAAAACAAGCGCCATAGATTTGATGTCGATTTTAAACCATTATACCAAACCTACCATCGTCCAAGGTGGAACAGGTACAATATCGTGGAATTCCTTTCGAACTGATAAAATTCTTGGCTCGTTTCGATTGGTCCAAAAGCTTTTGAGGTGGATGATCTAGCAATTCCATTATGCATGCTAGTTGATCCCCTTCGTCTTCTCCAGGCAGCAGAGGAAATCCCATTAATAGTTCTGCTAAAATGCACCCGAGCGACCACATATCTATAGGCATACCGTACCGGGCGCCCAAAATAACCTCAGGAGCTCTGTAGAAGCGAGACTGAATATATGTGTAAACTCTATTTTGCTCATAACAAGATGATCCAAAATCTATCACCTGCAATTAAAATTATCCTAATTTAACTACTTGAAACACAAATTAAATAAAACTTGACTATTTTAGGCGCTGATTGATTGATGATGATGATAAGTAAGAAACATACAGTGGAGTGCGGCTATTGAATTTACGCGATTTTTTCCCGATAAGACAAACGCATTTTTTTCCCCGAATTCAATTTATAAAGAACGCCCGCCTAAAATAAACAAAATTTATTTACCAGACGTTAAAATATTAGGTTTATACTCGTTTTTGTGAGCTTTTCTCGGACTTCAACCTAATAAGACCGGGTGTTTTATTCGTTTGCTTAAATTTTCTCTCTGGGGTTTTGATTGCAACTTGTGTGACCAACCATTCTTTTAGTCCAAAAAGTACCATACAATGAAAATACATACATTTGTCTGAGTGCCAATAGAGTATTGAATAATGGAAGTGTGCAGACCATTTTTTTTACTTTTTTCATTTAGAATCAGGTTCACTGTATCATGACGCTACTGTATAAATAACGCAAACAAATAAAGATTGGCTGATATATATTACCCAGCGATGTTTATCTGACTCTATTGCTTTATACGAGAATAATCGCCTGGTAAATGGATTATATAGATGTTTGCTTAGGATGTAAGAAATGGGCTTTGGTGAAATTAAAAAATGTATATCTCAAAGTGCGTAATATTTTAAAAAAATCTTAAGCATTTATTCCAAGCTTAAAATAGAATAATTTTAAAACGTAACCTTAACTATGAAGCTAAAAATAGGTAGAGGAATCAAATCCAGTCATGATGTAATGAATTTAAATTCCAGAACAAAATATAGGTGGTACAGGCGTCGTAAATATGCAATATTATATTAGTATATTTGCTGATAAGATAAGAATTTAGGAATAAAACAAACAGTTTAAATGCATACAAATTTTAGTAAAATCTTAATTACCTTTAATCCACTTCTGCCCTGCTGCTTCAGGAGGATATTTTCTGGCTTCATGTCACAATGAATAATTTTATTCTGATTCAGTGCTTCTAAGCATAAAAGCAACGAGTGGCAGAACTTTCTGACAAGCTGTAGACTAAAACCTTTGAATTTGTTTTTTTTTATAAGTTCATACAGGTTGATGGAAAGCAATTCAAAGGTTATGCACATGTGATTTCTAAAGTTAAATGAATCCAACATATGTATTATGTTCATTGTATTGTCTTTATCCTGCTTGCGTAGGTGTTCTAAGATTCTAACTTCTTCTAATGCTTGTCGATGAAATCTTTTTTTATTGCGAACCATCTTCAGTGCAACATGCGTGTGACTAGCATGATCGTAGGCTTTAACCACTTGTCCGAATGAACCTTTTCCAATCACTTTAAGAACTTCATATCTATAAGCTATATGGTCATGAGGAATGTGAATGTAAGATCCTTGTTCATTGTCATAGTCACAGTTGTTGGGGTTCCCTATAATTCCTGGACGTTTCTTAGAATTCAATCCAAGGAAGTAAATGTGTGGGTAGTTATAAATCTCATGCTGCTCATATGGGGTGAGCTTGGGAGAATAAATATTCGCCACTTGTTCAGGTGTTAATATCATAGCACGAAGCTTTATATCATTTCCAATGAGACTTACAAGCGACGTCTGAGAATTTTTAAGTGAACTGTGCATGTTACTTCTTGATATACACTGCGTCCCCAAACTGGAAACACTCAAATCTGGAAGAGTCGAAGAATTTGCAGAACTCGCTGTCGACGGCATTGGAGGGCTTTGCTCTTTGGCAGAACTTTGCTTTAGAGGCGGTAAATTGCCTCCACCTCCCTCTTGGTTATATTGTGCATGTGATGAAAAAAGTTGAGTTCGAGACATAGGCATTTTAAGAGGATTAACTGCTACAGCACTAGACATTCTCAGACGCCCGACATAAATTTGGGTGCCCTTTTTTCTGTGTTCAAATGCCACGAACGCACCCTTGAGATCATAACTTGACTCCACTGGTTATCACCCCCGTTCTCCTGTCACATCACCAACATTTGGAGCAGTTCTCTATTCCTGCTACTATCGACATGTGAGGGCTAAACTGATAATTAAAACATTTTTGGTATCATCCTACAGCCAACTTTTAGTCGACAGATCTGTTTTTTTGTCAGGATTTCACTATAAAAACATTCAATCACGAACAAAGACTTTGGGTTATTTTACAGCCATATTTTTGATGCCAAAGGAACTGTCAATCGGTGACAGATTATCGCAAGGCATGAGACATAGACATTATTTTCGCTAGGCCTAATCGATACCCGAAATACATCGCGCTTTCAGTATCGAAAATACCAAGTAATTACATGTTATTTTTGTTATTTAATATGCCAATTTTCTTGAAAAATTCGAAAAAAAACTACACATTTAAATAACAGTAAAAAAGTTGTTAAAAAGTTTTGAATGCGGGTTTAAATAAAATAATTGAAAAATTCGTAGTTAACAATAATTTGAGAGAATTTCCCCAGAGAAAAAAGAAAAGCAACTTTTTTTTAAATAGATAGTATACATTTTTACCATTTAAGTAATATTGACTTAGAAAAAACGTGGGCTGGCAACATGGGCATTGTGTTGTTGATGCTCCACCCACTTAGGATAACCTTAAATTTTTGATGTTTACTGCAAAAGTGTCAAAAAATTTCTTGTTTCACTCATGTACAGTTGACGATTGATGATTGTTTCTTTTAAAAACTTCCAGACAATACAGAGATAAAAAGTCAGCGTTTACTGAACCGTAGTGAGTATCTAGTCTTCATGCATAACGGCACTGGACAAAATTAGAGGGAGGAAAAACATGTACAGGACAAATTATGTTTTTGAAGTAAAGGTGGATCTTAAACCTCCCATCCCCTAAAACTATGAATAATTCCATTTAGTATTGTGTGAGGTAGTGATGCAGGCAAAAAGGCGATATTTGCTAGTATTTGTCGTAGCTTTTCTAACAATTTGGTACTTTGGGGGCTATCACTTTCGGCATAAACCAAGTGTTCCTTTTAACGAAGAAGTACTATCCAGCTATGTCAATTTGGATACTATAGATACAGGATACGCAATAGGCCGAGATAGGCACATCACACAAAATGATGCAAAAGTCCTCTGTAGAATGGAAACTTGTTTCGACTTCAGTAGATGTGAAAAAGACTTTAAAGTTTATGTTTATCCACAAGAAGAAAACAATATTCCCAGTCCGTCCTACTTGAAGCTCCTAAATGTGTTGTTAGAATCACGTTATTATACTTCTGATCCAAAGGAAGCATGCTTATTTGTCCTAAGTATGGATACATTAGATAGAGATCGTCTTAGCGCTGACTATGTGAGAAATATGCAAAGCAAAACTCAAAGACTGCCTTACTGGAATGATGGCCTTAACCATGTCATTTTTAACTTGTATTCTGGTACTTGGCCGAACTATACCGAAAATAATTTGGATTTTGATTATGGCAAAGCTATATTAGCTAAGGCAAGTATGTCTGAGGATCATATTAGGCCTGGATTTGATATAAGCATTCCTCTGTTTCACAAAATTCATCCCGAGAAAGGTATATTGATTCTACTGTATAAGAGCTTTAGTTTAATTTTTATCATTGAAGGTGGACACCCAGGGTCGAATTCTGCAAACAGTTATCCTTTAGAGAAAACCTATTTATTGGCCTTTAAAGGGAAACGTTATGTACATGGCATTGGCTCTGACACTAGAAATTCTTTATACCATCTACATAACAGGAAAGATATGATAATGGTTACAACTTGCATACATGGGAAAAGTTGGAAAGATATGAAAGATGAACGATGCGAAGAGGATAACAAAGAATATGAAAGGTTTGCATAAATATATTTTTCCAACTCATGAAAATTTACTCTTCGCAACTTCTCGCTTTTTCCAAATTTGCAAACATTTCGTTATCTTGCAGATACGATTATGAAATGCTATTGCAAAATTCAACATTTTGCTTAGTGCCCAGAGGTAGAAGATTGGGCTCGTTTCGATTTTTAGAAGCTCTACAAGCGGGTTGTATTCCTGTTTTATTATCAAATAGTTGGGCGTTACCATTTTCAGAGGTAATTGACTGGAATAAGGCAGTTATTTGGGCAGACGAACGATTGCTATTGCAGGTACTATTCAATATAAAGTAAATTGGGTACATGAGGCACGGAAACTTGCACGCGGGTGTTTTTTTAACTGTGGGTTTTTTGTGGGTTTAGGTTCCTCATATTATTCGCTCGATATCACCAAGCAAAATCCTACAATTACGCCAACAAACACAAGTGTTGTGGGATAGGTACTTTTCGTCAATAGAAAAAATAGTCTATACCACACTGGAGATTATAAGGGATAAACTTCCAAAGAAACAAAAGCGAGATGGTACCATATGGAATTCTTTCCCAGGGGCTTTGCTCACTTTACCAACCTTCTCAGACTCTCTGCAAGACTTTCCATTTCATGTTGAATCAGATATCAACAAATTTACTGCTGTTATATACTGTCAGCTTGGTAAGTAGATTTTCTATTTTACGAAAATAATGGTTGACGCTTTCTCGAAAAATATGTATTGTTTTTGGTTCTCGTGAGGCGGTATCCGCATAGTCCAAGCGATTTTCACAATACTGGTGAATTAAAAAAAAGAAATATTTTAAATAAAACGTTATCAGATGTATATTGAAAGTTAATCGATATTGAGAATCACGTATTTAGGCCAATGATCAAAAATCCGCCTTCAAAACCCGCTTTGCTGCCGTTTAATTAGACAAAAACGAGTTCTAGACCTTTTTATGATTGCCACAAAACAGAAGCATCGCTTAATTTGCTAATGGCTTTTCCGAACCAGCCTGAATGCGCTCCTGGCTGCTGTCCTCAAATTGCTAGAACGCGTTGAGCGCATAAAAATAATTCACTGTTCAAATAAGGTTTTTTGTGTAGGTTTTAATGTTTGTTAAAAAATGGTGGCATCAATTCTAGACAATCAAAATATGCAAGCACGTAAGGTTTAGTATCATTATATAAGAGTTTTAAAATCGTATTTTAATGTTTCCTATTTGTTTAATGATTTAATGGCGATTTCATATTTTGTTCGTTGTCATTTTCCGGCCTTTTTACTCGGTTGGCCTGTGGAAGGGCTTTTACATGCATGTTCAAATAAAGATTTCATATAAACGCGTTTGAAAAACACGATTTTTTGTTTTTGGTTAATATTGCAGTTGTTAGCAAAAATGGAGCTATCTAATGCCGCGTCCCAACGAGTCGATCCCGAGCCGAAGGTTTTGTCAAAAGACCGACAGACGATCCATTTTCTGTCGGTGTTTCGACGAAACATCAAAGAAATTTGCTCTGCGATTCAGCCTCGGCCTGTTGTGTAGGCTATTTTGTATTGTTTCATTTGCTATCCTGTAGATAACGTTTCTACAGGGTAGAAACTATAAACTAACACTATAACACAAAAAAAACACTATAAACATCAAATGCTGATCGCTACTATTTTCCGAAGGCACTCGACAAAGTATGGCAATCAAGTTTTTTGTGATTCTCCTTACACAATCACTAGAGGAAAGATGCGATATTTCAATCCATCTGCAAAAATCATCTCTGAAAGTATTTTTTTATATTTTAATTTCATATATAAAAATGTTTTCGTTCGAATCTATGACATTGTCCTTGGATGTTTTACTTGTGTGTTTGATGCGTGCTAGTAATGAGGTAAAAGCCACAATAAGTTCAGGCTCATTTTTGAATGGCTGTAAACTGAAACTTTTTTGAAAACGGTAAAAAAAAATTATTTAAAATATTTGCTCTGGTAATCGCGGAAGGTCCAGAACGCATCCTGGTGTCCATTAAACCACCTCGGTGTAGTATAGTAGTGCCCAGAACGTATTTTGGGTGAATTTTCCCGTTGTTGGCCCGAATCGGCTTGATCTTAACACGTTGGATTACCGAAAACTCAATTCAAATTACCCCTGAAAAAAAATTGTTGAAAATTACTCTTTTTAATTGAAAATTCGCAAGCTACTTCTAGGAAGAATTCTTCTTAGGATCACAATTCCTGAGTAACAGAGTGATTTTATTCCAGGTATAACTTTATCACAAACCTCGACACTTTACAGACTAGTCAGTTACGTGTCCCGAAGTAAATATGTAGCAAAAATTCTCATAGTGTGGTCAAATGACAAAAGACCACCGAACAGAAATCGTTGGCCACTTTTACCTATACATATTCCTTTACATATCATCCAAACTGGAAGCGGCCTGGAAGGAAAATCCAGCATTTCTCAGCGGTTTTACCCGCACAAAGAAATTAGGACCGATTCTGTTCTTTCGTTGGATGAGGATACGATACTTACCACTGAAGAAATTGATTTTGCGTTCGTTGTTTGGAGGCAATTTCCTGATAGAATTGTTGGGTATCCTGGTCGATCGCATTATTGGGATGACTCCAAATCCACTTGGGGATACACTTCCAAATGGACTAACGATTATTCGATCGTGCTGACGGGAGCAGCCTTCTATCATCGGTATTACAACTACCTTTATACCGAATGGCTGAGTCCATTGCTACATAAAACCGTCGAACAGAGTCAAAACTGTGAAGATATACTCATGAACTTTTTAGTCAGTCACGTTACACGTAGACCTCCAATTAAAATAACTCAAAGAAAACAGTACAAAGAACAGCCAAGCGCCGGTAGTTGGTCTCCATGGAATGACCCAGACCACTTCATTCAAAGACAAACCTGTCTCAATACATTTGCAGCGGTTTTTGGATATATGCCACTGTTGAGATCAAATTTAAGGCTAGATCCAGTGCTTTTTAAAGATTCGGTATCGAATAAAAGGAAAAAATATAGGAAAATTGAACTGGTAGGAAGTTAATGGATAACTAGTTCAAATATGGTGTGAATATAATTTCCATTAATGAAGCTACAAGCGGCAATTGAGATGCATCGGATGTACAATTTTCACGAATGCTTTATGATACTATAATAATATCAATATGCCAGGGTTTTCCAATTCCACGTATAGTTAGGTTCTAAAATTTAAAACCGTGCCATTTTCTTTTATTCTCCCCATTTTTTTAGATTGTAAGTAAGAGATACGAATCAAAAGAGATTTTTTTATCTCCACAAAATAAGCGCATTGATTAAAATCGCTAAATATTACCTTGATCTGTAAAACTTGGTTAAAAAAAGCATATGTTCTTTTTCCCGATAAGAGCAGCACCCAAATCATATAAACTATGACCGCTTTGAAGTCATGTTCTACTAGTTTACTATGATACGATCTTAGCTTTTATTGAAGCACAATAGCTAAAAGAGCAGCTTAATAGTCCAAAAACTTTTTAAATACGAATGCATAAACATTTACAGTTTGTGTAGTTCGCACTGAAAACAGAATAATTTTTCAAAAAGTAATTGTTTATTTTAGAATATTTTGCTTTTTTTGATCTACTTTTGAAAGAAAATAGTTATTCAATAAATCTTAAATATGAATATGGTGGTAAAGTCCACCTACCTACCAAAAATAAGCAACTTTATATAAAACCGTGTACATATATATGTAAAGTTAGTTTTTATATAACGATTTTGGGAGACCTATTTTACGCCATGATAGTTTATACAATTATTTTCAGCAAATATGGGCTTAACAATAAAGTAGAATCAATTAAGTAAAGCAATATATGTAAGATTGAAATGGACTGTATATCAATTGATAATTTTTAAGTCATCAGTAATGAATTTATATATTTATATTTATTAGGTGTATTGATTTAACTAGTCATTTAAAACGTATATTGCTAAATTTTTGAAAATTGCTTCAATTTAAATTCAAACTTATTCTTGAATCGGATATCTACAGGGTGGCTGAACATATTTTTAAACATTATTATCGTCCAAACTTCAAACTTAGACACCAGCCAGCATTTTTACTTTCTACGGTGTATCTGAAACAAAATATAATCATCCTGTAATTTTGTCCAATTTTTGCTAGTCATTCACAAGTTTTCTCGCTAATAAAACTAAAATCCGAAAAATAGATGGATATGTCAGATTTATATGGAAATATGTTTACTGTAGTTTTACAGTTTTGCTCAAATATTGCGTAAACACATCCTATTGTCTTGGAAGGATCTACTGGCTTGTACTTAAATGTCGAATGAACATTTAAAAAGTTTATAGTCAAATTTGGTTCCTATTTAATAGACGGCGGCATATACACCTGTACTTATATACTCGCGACGAAAACCAATAAGAATAAGTTTGAATGCATAGTTTTTTACGATAAGTTGTTTATATTATGCTAAGTTTTATTGGTTACCATTGAACTGAACAATGAAAGCTGTTATATTTTCTAAAGTTTATATCTACAGTGGCAATCTTATCACCTTTTTTAATTGTGTATAGTTTATTGAAACAAATTACCCCAATACATCTTTTCAATATTTTATACTGAAAATGCAGTTTTTTTTGTAGACGTAGAGTAGATAAATTATTCCACTTTATTTACTACAATATTTGGTTGAGAAGTGGCGCTAGTGTGTTTATTTCGATTTGAATAAATACTGTTTAATTAATGACCCTCCAATGCAAAAAAATCTGGAAAGGACGAAACAGCAAATAAAATAAAATCAAATTTATTTTTAAAATAATTTTATATTAAGCAAACTTATTGCGTCATACATACAATTGAGTTCTTAAAAAAGAAAGAATAAAATAATTCTATTTCAATCGCAATACACCTAATTTCATAATTGAATTACAATAAAGTCGCATTTTATTCATAATCTTAGATCAAATATATACAACTATCGTGTTGATTATATAAAAGTTTAGCTTGTGAGAAGGGCAACATTGATTTCTTTAACCATTTTAACACGATGTAGCATTTTTTCAAGTGCTTCTTTTGGTAGGGGCATTGTGGAATACCATACCGGACTATCCGGGACACAGGACCGTTCTGGTTGCAGATAAAACACATCATTTCGAGTTTTTACACTTTCAGGGCTAAAAAAAGGAAAACTGTTAATACACCTTGTAAAGATTTAAAAAGCTACTGTTACCATTTCGATAAGTAAAATTCATACAATTTTACCGGGCATCTGAGAGGGTTTTCTTCATTTTCTTGTTGTTCATATACTTTCTTTTTCCTCTGGTTATTTTCTAAATTACAAATCATACGTAAACATATTGAATTACCAATGTAACTGCAAACTTACGAAGAGCAGACTGAGGAGGGTAGAATCGCAATAATACGTTTCTCGATCCTGGAAGTTTGCTAGCACCTGGCTGGTTAGGGTTTCGTTTCCAATGTTTCATAATATGTGAGAAAGACAACTGCATATGTTCATCAACGGTCTAGAAAGGAAAAAAACCCAGTAGGTAATTCCTTAAGGGCAAGCATAAGCAACGACTCACCGTTAAATTGAAATGTTTGGTATTAAAAAACATCAATGTACTGAGCAAAACATGTGGTGAATGGGCGCCTAATTGCTTGCTTTCCCATAAATGTTCTTCCTCGACTCTTGTTACAATATAGTGCGAATCATTATATAAAACTGAAAATTTCTTGGCAACTTCGTCCAGACAATCAGTAAATTTTTCGTAATAGGGATCGCAGAAAATATTGTCAATTCTGCCATTTTCAAAGAGGTACTGTTGAATACCTAAACACAGATAATAAATTGTGTCAGGGGCGTATTCTTGACCATTTGGTTTCCGCACTTCCTTGACAAACAAACATAACGAATAGTTTAGTTCATCTGCTGTCAGTTGAAGAATTTCAGTTTTGAAGAGCTTTACACGTCGCGATGATTTTTCCAATTCAGCATTTTTCGTGGTAACCCACTGTTTCCATGCATTTACTCCGAATGTGTACTGCAATAAATCGATTAAGCATAACAAGAATGTGAAGAAATATTTCAATCAATACCTTTAGACACATGTTGGCGTCCGGCTTTTCTTGCGGCTCTGGAGGCGGAGGAGGTTGAGCAGGCTGTATCATGGGCATATCCACCTGATGATGTGACATCCTTCGACCACGCTTAGACTGTTGACCACGAGGTGATCCACGCATAGTCCTTTTTCTACCTCGCAGAGGTGATCGTTCTAGTAAATGAGAATGGATTGGTTGTGGATCGTCTACATTTTCTTCCTGAGAATGAGTGTCCGGAGGATGCCCACCTTGAGGAGCTGTGATTGTATTGGCAGTTAGAGCCCCTTCTAGATCCACAGCTGGTTCGTCGAGTTCTAAATTACACATTTTTTCACCTTTATCGAATCATAAATGTTGATTTCTACCTGTGGCCATTTTTAGAGCGATCTGTAGCATGTCATCACCGAATGTATTATTTGTGTCAACAGGTTCGGGACTATACTCTCCTCCAGTTTCGCCTACAGTATCATCAATGTCGCTTTCTGAATCCGTATGATCTTCCTTTTTCTCTTCCGCTACCATTTCTGCCATCATTAATAATTCCGCCTCATACGGATCGGTTGGGATTTTCACCTGAATTTTCTAAAAAAATAAATAATGTGTTAGCGTGTATCTTGTTTCTACTTCCATCCTTGCTCTTACCTTTATTTCTTTCATAATACCAGCTGCACTGTTTCTAGTTGTGGGTACAAATATAGGAATTGGTATTGGAAGTGGAAACGGTACGGGAAAAGGTACTGGTGTTGAAAACATATGACAGGGCGCAGGAACATATATCGGCACTGGTACTGGTATAATTATCTTTTTAATATCCTCGTTGTCTGTCTGTATGCATGCGTCCTTTGTTGTCGGTGTAATTTGCAATCCTGGAACTATATTTTCAATCGCTACTCACATCATCTACTTTCATATTTACCTTTCACGGCTTGCTTTGGCTGACACATAACGCCCACATTTCTCTGAGCGGGACACGGTTTTTCTTTTATAATAAAGTGTTGTTTAACTTGTACTTGAACTGGTAAATCTAAATTTTGTACTCCTTGGACGCTCGAAGTCTGCTGCTGTGGTGTTGACGTGGTGGATTTCGACCGAGTTAATCTAGTTGATGAAAGCGGAGTTAGGCCGGGTGGTAAAAGCGGCGGAGTTACAGACCCATTCGTAATTGCTAGACTTTGAACGTTTGATATTATGGGAAGTTGGGATATGTTTTCGCTTCCAGTAGTCGTTGCTGAAAATATAGAAGTGCTTAAAACCATGTATATACATTCCAATACGTGCGTCTCACTTTAAACCAAAGTAAATCATTCCGGGATATTTTCGAGGATAATTTCTTTACTGTTTCGTAACATTTGTGTGGTAACTTAAAATGTTGATTGATCCCTCGATCGAAAGTGATTCGCACGAAACTGCATTTTGTGAAATATTTTAAAATATTCTGAACTACTCACCAGTATCCGAAACAATAGCCTTTTTACTCTTCTGTGGAGTTCCTGCCGGAATGGGATCGACAACATTATTGAAGGAAAGCTGCTTTGGAAACTGATTTTGAAAATTCATGACACACATGTAAGAGCAAAAGTTCCTCATACTTGCATCGGACATGGTTAAATGGTAAGCGGGGTTTGCCTGCTTCTTGCAAAAATTGCAAGGCGTTGGTTTAGCATTCACAGCGTTTATAGATACTTGATACATATTCAGGCAATTTATGCTGCACATATTGATAACTGGTGAAGTTGTCGAATACTTTTTAATCATATCGAAATTATATTTCTTCACTTTGCACCAGCTACATGGCACGATTTTTCGATGTGCAATTATGTAGATGTTTTCGCAACTATTCGAACAAAAACTATATTGGATATTATCGTAATACATTGTGTGTTGCTCTAAGACAGATTTGTTGAAGTGTCTGCGACACATGGCACACTTTGCAGGTGATATTTTGTTGACAAAAGAAAATGCTACAAAGCAGGGTTCTCCACAAAAGTAATTCAAATTGTTATTATGTTCAAATTCGATTGAAATTACTTTCTCTTCTTTACATACAGAGCAGATAGTTCCTGATTCTACATTTGGGGGCCTATCATTGGTCATAATGTCGTATTTGTCCATACACACTTTCGAACAAAAGTCCTTAAATTGTCCCTTTTCGCCTACAGGAGCCAAAAACCCGTCTGGTCCATTTGACATATCTTGCTGACAATAGGAACATACTTTAAGTCCTTGCTTATACTGCTCAAGACAAGTACTAGTACAAAACTGCCTAATATCATTTCCAAACCGAACACAATATTTTCCTAGAGACGTCGACTTCACATCGCCCGCACAACTGGCACATTTGGATCCGATCATCTTTTGATACTTGGATAAACAGAATTCATTACAGAAATCCATTATTTCCCAAGTTAAGTTACTTTCGATATCATCAGTAACCTTGCTACAAGAAGCGCACTTTCGAATGAATGATAAAGATGGTGGTTCTTTATTTGGGCCCTCCATAAAATTTTTCACTCTCAATCCTTGAGCTTCATCAACAATCATCGTTACTTTCTTTGTGGCAGTATTTTTAAATTGCGTTAAGCAAGTCTCGGTACATATGTATGAAATTTCAGAATCCGTACCAGAGAAATGGTATTTTGCAGTTTTGGTCTGTAAACAAAGAGAAAACGATAATTTTGCTTAATTTATTTGCAATACAATTAATGGAATTAAATATTAGGGTGTCCCATAAGTACCTGTTTCCATTTATTGTTTAACGTTAATTTATGGTGAAACACAGGGTGCTAATAAATATACCGATAAACTTTTAGGAGTGGCAAGACAAGAAAGCAATGGTTTTTGTTGGTTGAAAAATGTTGTAAGCTTATAAGCCGTTGTAAGCTTATAACGTTATCGAAGATAATCAGCTAACGGTCGAAGTTCTTTTCCGCGTTTCACTACGGTGATTGGATAGGGACACAGAAGACAACTTCGACCGTTACCTCATCGCCTCGACCTCTAGTTTTTTAACTAAAGCTACTAAAAAACCCACATGAAAAGTTTACTGATGACGCATGATTAGCAGCCCGACAACAATTTCCAAAAAATTGTAGACATTTTTTTGTATGCAATAAGCTGTTAATTGTCCCATGAACGGTAAAATCGTGAAATTCTTTTTAATAAAATGCAATTGTTCACAAATTTCAACTGGTGGTTTCCGTGTCGGTTAACACAATTCTGAGCAGTTTCCGAACTTGCTTGTGAAATTTAGAAGAATTGATACTTTCAGCGCGCTTTTACGTTCCAGTTCCACGAAATGCTCAAAAACTTCCCAGTCCTTGATTCGCAACAATTGACCGGAAATTTTCTAAAAACTGATATAATTTTCAAAGAAATTCTCATCGCGAAAGTCTTTAAAAGGGGATCAGAAGCTGAAGAAAGAAAACCTAAGCAGAGACCTAAAAGAGCCAGCTAGAGTAATTCAGAATGGCGCGAAAGAAACTTGCGGGGCAACCGAATACCTCAATCAGGAATTTTTCTAAAATAAGATATTGTGTCAACAAACATAGAAATAATTTAATTCCAATCTGAGTCTCATTAAAACTCAAATCAGTTTTGATAGTAGATTTTAGTAGATGAATATATACAAAATCTCACCTCTTTGCACTCGCAACAAAACTGTTCGCTATCTTTTTCATGTCTGTATATTTTAATCTCATCTTCTGAAGACGTTTCTGGCTCATCAGTTTCTTCCTCTGGGGTACTTGATGTTTGATCTGATATATCCTTGAGAGTTGGCAGAGAAGATGCGGCTTCCTTTTCCGCCTATAAAAAGGGATTCGTATTAAAACTGATTATGGCCCAAAAACGTAAGATTTTTCATGAAATAAATCACTAAAATATAACCTACCTCTGTAATCTCTCTTTCACTGTCAGGAATGATGGTGATTGCTTCATCTGATCCCTGACTGTTGTCAATTGAATCGAGTACATCTGTCTCAGTATTGATGGCATCAATGTCTGAATCTAAAATGATATTAAGCTGAATATATATACACAAAAATTGCTTGGCATCTACCATACCTCTGCTATTACTTGTAGCTTTGTCCATTTCTTTTTCATTGTCATTGGCATCAAAATTAACTTCCGCAAATTCTATTCTGTCTTTTTCCATCAGTGGATTCTCTTCAACACTACCTTTAATAGTGTCAATACTAGCTGTTGGTGAAGATTGACTGTCTTCATCAGTTAGTAAATTGGTGGTTTCTTCTGAACTTTGTTCTGTTGGGCCTTGAATGTCTGCAACACTGATTGAATGTAATTCGGGATCGTTAAGAACATTTTCCGGATCATTGGACTGCTCAGGTGAATCTGTGGCCGGCACATTATCTCGACACGAAATATCCATATCATCTTCGGAAATTATTTTGATTGGGTCCATTTCCACATCGTTCAGTGTGGAGTCTTGTTCCTGGTCCTGATCTAGGTCCTTTTCTACATTTTCATAATGCTCAGGAATATTTAAGGTGTCTGCTAGGGGAGAATCACATTGAGTGTCACTACTTTTATGCACTGGTAACTCGTTTACTAATGAAAAGTCCTCATCAGCACTAGTCAGTTTACCAATATCAGGACATATACTGTCTCTATCACTAGTACTATCAAAAACAATAACACTTTCTGTCGGAAGCATTTTTGGTTCTGAATTTAAATCTTCACAAGGGGAAACTTTTTCATCACTTGGCTCATCTGAAGGAAATGTACTGAGAGTTGATATCGGATCACTATTTACATCCGGGGGGTCTTGAGACTCAATTTCACTGGTACTTTTACTGGCACAATCAATTGGATTAGATTCAATAGGGTCTATACTGCTTGTGGTTTCTACATTTTCAGATTCCATTATTTCAGTATCACGTTCACAATTTTCTGCAATATTTTCGTTAGACTCCAAATGTGGCGGCATGTTGTCTTTATGAATTTGACTTTCAGTTGGTCCATTATCTACTTCCATACTACTAAATGTCTCCGGCTCACCATTTGGGGGCCCTCGTGCCTCATTTTGAAGAATTTCAGGACTATCTGAAGAGTGAATTTCATTTGATATTGACTCGAATTCTTTACTATCACTCAAACTTGCTGCATTTTTTGTTACTGAACTATTTTCCGTTGTATCGTTAAGTAAGGATGAATCCGAAGCAGGCTTTTGAAGATCTAAACCATCAACATCCATGATGCCAGTGTTGTACTTAGGAGAATTATAGAATCACAAAATATTTTGTTAAACACACCTGCATGTGTTGACCTTTAGCGTATCCACAATGCAAAAACATAAACAAAAGTGTGAGCACTATGCTAACGTCCAGAAATGATACTTAGAAAAATATAATGGCAATGTGAGTAAAATGTTCTTTCTCGTTGAAAATCCCGGCTTTTTTGGTGTTTGGTTAATCTTCCAGTTGTCCCATTGGTTCCTGGATTTACTTCTAGACGTCTAAGCAACTAATAGCACTCACTGATTAACCACAAATAAATTGATATCAACAATATAACAATCAGATTTTTTAAACTACTTTTACATGACAAAATATACAAAAACTTGTCGTTTAATACCAAGCCAACATAATGGTGGAAAGTTACTAACGGATAGCCAACATTAAAATACAGCACTCCATTTTGTCCCTAGCTTAGAGAACAATTTCGAATTTTGTGCTTGTTAAACATGCATTTCTCTTCGGTAGCTTTTTATTATTCTGAAATACCATCAGCTACTTGGAGTGGTTGAGAAATGTATGCTATTTGTTGCAATAAATCAACATTTAAGTTAGTACCAACCTAATTATGAAGACAGTGGAGTTTCTCAGGCAATTAGGTATACACATCACTTTTTAGCAAACCCTATATATGCCTGAAAGTTTGTAATAATTTTATCTAAATGGCCATTGGTAATGAATCGACTGTAAGTGCTTTTATTGTATTTCATTGATAAACTAAGTATGAAAAGCATACAGAGTGGATCCATAAAACCTGAATAGGAATGACGTCACAATATGGCGTCTTAACCATATTTGACGAATTTTGAGGCTATTTGTAGATTACCCCTATAAACAGCTCAGAGTCAACTGTGTGATAAATTAGGCCTAAAAATGCTAATTAACTAGCTGGAACACTAATTAATAATAATAACTAGCCTCGAACTGCACTTTGAAGAACGCAAACGCATTAAAATAGACCTCAATGACAAAAAGAACTTATTTTGGTAAATGCGCATGTACTATAGGAGAGGATCGAAAAGAAAATATATCGGAACTATCTCACGTGAGGAAAAAGGATAGGCCACTATATCCATCATTGTTTGTCATTGAATCCGTCGTCGTCGTTTCTATTCTAACATGGCCGCATGTTAGTTTCCGATTTTTCTTTATTGTTTGCCAACGAAAGAATAAGATTTAGTAGTGGTGTTTAGTTAACATACATCCATTTGTTGTTATTGAATATTTAGAGCAGTAATTCGAATATTACTCGCTGTTATTTTATATAATCGACGCCGGTTTGAAGGTGCACTCCCAAGGATCCCAAAACTATTTGACCACTTCTATTTTCCTTATAGTATTTTCATTTAATATAACATGCTTCAAGAACATCATATGAGCCAAAGCGGTATGCAGAGAAATCCAAGGTATGTCTTTTAATGTACTAAATCTCCCTTCATCTCACCCTTAAGTAAACTGTCCTAACAGCACTTAATTGTTGTTGCTAATTTTCTGCCAATCTAACTGCTAATTGACCGAGTAATCCCTGCTACACAATGTATTTTTTTAAGTTATTGCCGATATTACCAATAGACGGGCTGTTTTTGCAGGACTAGAAAAACTGCTTAATTTTGTTTGACTTCTACTTTACAGAAGCATCTATTTTCCTTTGATTAAACTTGTTAGTTCATACCAGGAATTTGGAAAAACTTAATCAGCGGGTTTTTTGCCGCATTAACTGAAAAATGCCGCCCTAATTTTTTGTTGTTGTTCCTTCAAAATAATGCTAAAGGATTTTAATTCAAACACCTAATTAACATGCCACTGCGAAACCTTTCGAAAAGGACAATGTACTAGTTTGAGAAGGTTTTTTTACCATCTTGTGAATACGATTTTTTCATCTACTAAATGTCCCTTCGTCTGACTCTTAAGTAAACTGTCTTAACAGCATTTATTTGTTGTTGTTAATTTTCTGCCAATCTAACTGCTAATTGACCGAGTAGTCCCTGCCACACAATTTAATTTTTTTTAAAGTTATTGCTGATATTACCTATGGACGGGCTGTTTTTGCAGGACTAGAAAAACTGCTTGATTTTGTTTGACTTCTACTTTACAGAAGCATCTATTTTCCTTTGATTAAACTTGTTAGTTCATACCAGGAATTTGGAAAAACTTACTTAATCAGCGGGTTTTTTGCCGCATTAACTGAAAAATGCCTCCCTAATTTTTTGTTGCTGTTTCTTCAAAATAATGCTAGAGGATTTTAATTCAAATACCTAATTAACATGTCACTGCGAAACCTTTCGAAAAGGACAATGTACTAGTTTCAGAAAGTTTTTACACGACTAGGAAAACTACAAAATTTAGTTTGACTTTTACTTTACAAAAGCATCTATTTTCTTTTGATTAAACTTGTTAGTTCATGCCGGGAATTTGGAAAACTTGCTTAATTAGCTGATATTTTTGTCGCATTAACTGGAAAATGCCTCCATAATTTTCTGTTGTCTCCTACAAAAAAGTGCCAAAGCATTTTAATTGAAATGAATTAACATTTCACTCGGAAACCTTTTGAAGACGCCCAGGTATTGATTCGATAAGGCTTCTACACCATCTTACAGGCTCAATACGATTCCACCCTTAGTATAAGATTGTATTTTCAATAGTATTCCGACTGCTATTATTTAGAGAGTTGCAAAACATTACGACTTTACTACAGCAGCCATAAGCAAAATGTTCGTGATAATTAATAATAGTACTGAAAAGCATTCGGAACAGGATTTCCATTTTCCAACATATTTTTCAACGGTCAGGACCAGACACAAAATAAATAAATGCGCGAAAACTTAGGTAGTAAACATTTTTTAAATACATTTCTGAACGGTGAAGATATTTTTAAAAATATTCAGGGACAAATAGTAGAAATTGAAAATTTTCCGACTGTAAGATACAAACCGCACACATATAATCTGTTAAATGCTGTTTCATCTCAGAAAATGTAACTAAGTATTTTATTTGCATATGGCTTTAAAACTTTCCTCCTTGAATATTTTATAATTCCGTATTAATAATTAATAAAGAAAGCACGGTTCCTAAGACGCTGCTCTGAGACCTTTTAAAATGAAATCAATGAAAAGCGAAAAAGGTTGAAAATTGACTCCGACTCAAACCGACCCCTATATTATCCACTTTTGAGTTTCACATTTCAATGAAAACTACAATCAGCCACTAATATTTATTGATGAGTAAATTCAACATTAATAAAACTCGATGTATTAAAATAGTTTCTGTCTTATTTATTTAAGTAATATTGTTTCAGACAAAGCGTCTCATTGTGTTGGAATTGCAATGTGTTCATTTCCATCTGGTTAATAAACATTAGCAGCGATACCGGTGATCAAGTGCTAGAGATAACGCAAAGAAATCCTATCCTGTTAATTAAGTTTTTGAAAAAGTATTTGACGAGAAAAAGCAAATTCAACTGTAAATACGAAAATGTATCCAAGAAGTGATTAGCTCTTTAGCTTAAAACAAATAAGGGTTTCAATATTAAAAGTGGGTCTCAACTTTTAAAAAATCGTCGATAAAGAACTGTTAGATCGAATCGGTTTTCCAAAAAAAAATATGTTAAAGAGGAAATTATGTGCAATCCTATGCTTGCATATATTCCTATATCAAATAAATTACGTAAATAACTTATTTTGCTGTTGCTTGCATTCCTATTATAAACAGCTTCAAGTTGTCTCTTGGATTGTCATTACACATTTCGAGTCGTTTCTCCTTCATACTTCATAAATATTTATTGATCGCTTCATATTCTTGATTCCGTTTTTACTGTTTTTGGAATTACACTGATCTTTATCAATTATTCTTCGTTCTTAAAATTATTTTTAATTATCTGAAGGTCCGAATTTCTGTTCTATTTCTAGGTTTCGCTAGTTAGGTAACTTAAACTTGATATGTTTGGCTCTTTTCCGTATTATGCTCCAGAAAAGTAATGAACATTTTATGCCACGAAATTCCAAACACCGACCTTTACTGGTTTATTTAAATTTTATGTACATATTATCTAAAGTCGTTTTTTTATGCTGGAAAATATTGAGAACTATTTAAGTGAATGTGTTATAGATTTTTTCTATTACCTCTGTTTATGTCTTGGCAGATAAGTACATAAATAGCCTAATCGATTGCGTATTATGCAACACCTACGTAAATATCATTAAAATTTTAGAAGGTTTGCGAGAAGTTAATGCTTTATTTCCTCTAGATTGGGGATGCAGCAAATGGGTCCACCTCCAAATCAAAGAGCATCCATAATGATGAGTCTACCAGCAACTGGTAAGCATTTTTACGCACAATTTTGTATATTTATGAGAAATTATCTAATTAAACTGAATGGCACTTAGAGGTAACACAATTGCATTAGAAAAGCTACTGGTGATCTGTAGAATAGGGCTTTAGCTAAAGTTCTTTCTCGTTAAAGTTTTTAAAGAGACGAAATTCGCTAGCAGCAGATAAATAATAACATTTTAAAGTATGTACCGATTTACCGACAGTTTGCAAGCAAGATGAAAAATACAAATCTCCAGGGGGGCTGAAACCACCCTGAAAATGTTTTTTGCATTTTTGCAACCCCGTGGCCTGTGACCCCCTCATTGAAGAGCTCGTGGAAAGAGTACTGATCAAATTTGGGTTTTAAGCACGTTTGAGGGTTGCATTAAATAAAACTAAGTTATAAAACTTATTTTATTTTCAAACACCTGCTAGATACTTCATTCCCTTTAAAGTCTACTCTTATACGCTCACAGACAAAAATATTGTTATAGAGTTTTTGTGTTTATTTGTTTTGTATTAACTAACAGTATTACTGTTATCAATTACGAGCATATAACAGGCATATCATACATTGGTTTCATGTTTCAGCAAGCCATTTCCAGGGATTGATTTCTTGTTTATGTTGTTTAGATTAGTAGACAATGCGACATTTAATCCAGTGTTGACGAAATTGTTAGTTTGAATTTATGAGGTTTGCCGGCAAGAATGTATCGCGCGGATATTGTATGTTTATGAATCGATGTTTTGTCATAGAAATTTGTCGTAAAACCGGACACTGATATTGATAAACATTTAAAAAAGCCCAGTGAAGAGTGTAGAAGTGCGATTTTTGGGAATGGATTATTTGTAAAATTGCTCTCCCTTTTGTAAAAAATTATCATCAGATAGCCATCATAAGAAGACCACAGAAGATCCCTTTAAATTCAAAACGTCCTGCTAGATGCTAATCGAACGGCACATCAATGGGGGTAAATCCATTTTATAAATAAAACATGAATCCCCTTGCTGATCGAAACTTAAGAATGGATTCAACTCTTGAAGGCCGTCCTTAATCTTATTCGGTTTTTATTCGCCACGACAACTTTGTGCTGATGCCTGGCGCTCGAAGAAGGGTGCAAATATGAAGCTCGAAGAGTGCAATTTTTTCTGGAAATATTATTATGGGGTTTTTGATATTGTTTTAAATTAAAACGCATAGTCAGTCAGGCTGTTTTATTCATTCCTCTGCGGGTCTATTGGAAAACTTCAGTTTTGTAAGTTTTTCGGTTTTATCACACGTGAAACACTTCGGTGCAATAAAAACGGCTACTCAAGCGATCAAGGCTATCAATCAGTCTTGAGTAATTAAATCTCCAAGCATTATTATTTAGCCACAGGTACTTCAAAGGCTTTAAAAAAATATTACTTGTACACTAACTATTGGAACCAAATGGAAGTTTGCTGAGTGGAAGTCAGCTGGATAATAGTGATGTCGATTTACGTTACTTTATGAGCAACGCAGTAGGTACTCGTTTTTGTTGCTCTGAGATAATGCAATCCGTTTCGAAATTCGTCACTGTGTTTACTGCATTTTACGTTTACAAAATTTGTTTTATAAAAACAAACAAACAAACAAAATACGACGTTACGTCAACACAACTTATAAATACATTTTAATCAGATACGATGGCATTTTATTCCCAAAATACCACAATGGAAATTGTAGGATACTTTTTGAATAATTTCAAAAGTGTTTGTTGTGCGAGTTTTATTTATGGAATGTATAAAATACATTTTAGACTGTTTAATATAGGTACTTGATAGCAAAGGTATTGGAATTATTAAAACTAATACGCTTTTCTTAATATAGAGTACAATAGGTGAATATAATTCTTCTAAAAGTTGTTTTATTTTCCAAACATTTATTTTTTTAGGAAAGCCACACCATAGTGCGCAGATGAATTTTTATGTAGTATAATTTTAACTGAGATGCAAAAAAGTTAGGGTTTGCCAACTTGAAAAAATATTTTTTGAAGTTGTATTTCTTTGATTTTTGTTTTTTTGATTCACTTGTAAGTTTCTGTCATACATCTAAAAAGGTATCATAAAGAAACTATTATACCAAAAACGAGGTGGTTTGAGCGAGAGCACTTAAGAAAAACAGAAGTTCTCTCGTACAGACTGTAATCTATTGATGATTGCTGGGAAAAAATAGTACCTTACAATGTTATTTATAGGCGTACTTGTATCAATGCCGACTGGTCCGGGGCCGGCCTTAATTACCACTGCATCTATCCCACAACAGCCTCAACCCCAACAAAAACCCATGCAACAGCAGCCTCCAGTTTATCATTATGAAGCGCTTCCCACACAACCGCCACAGAATCCTCCTCCTAATGGTAAGTTTCTCTTGTATGAGTTCCAGTACTATCACATCGTTTTTTGCTAAATGGATTATCATTTCAGTCACTCGAAACGGCTATCAAATTAAGGTGTGGACTTCATTTGTTTCGTCTAAAACTAGCTTATTTTAAAAGCAAATTTCAACTTGAACTTGTTTTTAATTCGTCTATAATTTAACTTTTAGGTGTGACGCGAATGGTAATCTATAAGCGAACAATCTATTAACAACATTGAGGGAGATAGATTTTTGGGTCTATGTATGTATGGTGAGCCAAATATTTCAGTTTCAAAGTTGATGGCCACATTTAACTGTTCATTATTTCTGGGTGTCTAAACCACTTGAATTCTTTTAAAACTGATAATTGTTTAATAATCGAAGGAAATAAGGAATTTTTTTGAAATTTTCAATTAATTGCCAAACTTGAGAACAATCTTCATCAGAAAAAAATGCGCAATGCCATAAGAACATTGAGTACTGAAGTGAATTCATAATGAAATTATTATTAGGTTATTAGCATCAAAAGAACCTTGATTTCTAGTAGAACCTGATCATCAACAGCAGTCTCCACATATGAACAATCAGGATCAACAACAAATGAGTCAACACAGTCCAAACACGAGTACTTCTTCTGCGCCCAATCCTCCTTTGGCAAACATAAAAGAAAAAACCCCCATGTGTTTGGTAAATGAATTAGGTAAATTTGACGACAATAATGGTGTTTGGTAACTGCGAATTGCACGTTTTATGACAACAGCAAGGTACAACAAGATTCAGCATCAATATCGTCTGACTGGCGAGCAAGGGCCGGCACACAAGAAAATCTTCACCGTAACTCTCAAGCTCGGGAAAGAAGAATATGAAGCCGAAGGCCCCAGTATTAAAAAGGCCCAACACTCCGCCGCCGCTAAAGCATTAACCAAGACAGAATTCAAGCACCCACCACCCAAATCCATTCTCAACAGGCCTGGTCATCGACGACAAAATGCCATTGTTACTCCCACTGTTGAATTAAACGCCCTCGCTATGAAGAGAGGAGAGAGAGCCGTTTATGTTCTGGAGGGTGGAGCTCCTCCACATCAGGTAATAAACAAGCATCATTTTACTTTGTGTGTTTTTCTTTATGGTCTCAATTCTTATTTTGTGTATTGGTTTTTTCTACTTTATTTTATTCCCTTGTTGTGATGAACTGGACTATTTTATTATAATTATAAGCCATATCCGAGATTCAGTTTATCTTTGTAGCACCACCGTTAACGTTTTTTTGGCTGGATTGGTTGACTTTCGATTCCATTCAATTCTCAAAATCTTTAATATTTCCCCAACAGACATTTTTCCAAACAAAACTGGATTTCCAATCCAGACTTGGAAGAGAAAGTCAGCATTTATTTCTCACACGCAAAAGCACATGTTATATAATTGCCAAGACTGTTCCGATTGCTTGCAACTTTTTTGTTGCTGTTAATTGTAAATGTTTGGAAAGTGTATTTAGCGCGTTTGTGCATTGCAAAATATCAAATAGTATGCGATTTAATGAAGAAGACATGCAAGGGAACCACTGTTTTGTTTTATGTTTTTCAGTTTTAAGCAACAGGTCTTATTTTAGGGTTATATGAATCAACCGGGTTATTTTCCAAGACACAGTTTGAATTATCCACAGGCCCAGCAAAGGTACGGTGGCTTCGATGCGCGCCGAAACATGAGGAACTTCCACTCTTATGATAACAGATATTACGGCCAGTATCGACCGGCGATGCCTCATCATAGTCAGGGAGATCCTTATTCAGTTAGACTGCGAGTTGGAGATCGGGAGTATCCAGGTACTGCTGACTATGGTAATTTACCCTTTCTATTGGTGTTGTAGATAAAAATTGAACTAAAAATGCCCCTCTTTGTGCACTGAAGACGTTTTGGAAACATATGAATAGCTAAGTAACGCCGCTCAAATGCAAATGATTTGGAAGTAAAGTGTAACTGAGTATTCTGAATTTGTGGAAAATTTGTATAAGCACTTTGTCCAGGTCATGAGACATCAAATTTTTCGTTTATTTAGGACATGGTCCAACTGTACAAGCAGCCCGTCATGATGCAGCCGCCAAGGCAATTGACCATATTAAACAGTTAGGTGGCATCGACAGTCCTGATACAAATGGTACTGACAATGGTCACATAGCTGACCAAGCGCAAACTTCTTTTCAAAACGATGTAAATTCTGAGTTAAAGTCTCCCATATCGCTGGTATATGAGATTGCTTTAAAGAGAAACCTGAACGTCATTTTTGAAGTTCTGAGCGAGAAAGTATGAAAATAAATTTTTATTAAATAATACCGGAATATTGCATGTTCGTTGTTTTGCTCCAGGGACCACCGCATATGAAGGTCTTCATAACTTCATGTCGAGTGGGCAATTTTATTGCCGAAGGGGAAGGGAATGGCAAGAAGATCTCTAAAAAGAGAGCAGCAGAAAAAATGCTTGAGGAACTCTCCAAACTTCCTGCCCTACCCAATATGACTAATATAACTCAATTGAAGCGAAAACGGGTTGCTAACAAGAAAAAGACAAGGAACCTCATCAAGGTGCAGATATACTTAAAATGCATCTCACCAATAATGTTCGTGGAATGTTCGTTTAGGTGAATATGGACAAACCTTCAGAGACCACTGAAGAGATCAACCCGATTTCCCGTTTGATTCAAATACAGCAAGCGAATAAAGAGAGAGAACCGGTGTACACGGTTTTGGAAGAACGAGGTGCGCCACGTCGTAGAGAATTTGTAATCGAAGCCTCTGTAAATGGTCATTCTTGCACTGGAGTGGGACCTAATAAAAAGGTAAATGTTGATATTTTTGTTTACACAGGTGTGGAAGGGCTTCAAGCTTCCTGGTTAGGGCCATAAAAGAAGGTAGGCCAAGATTACACTTTAACTGATCGAAACACCATGACAAAGATACAAGGGACTTTTTACTCTTTTAAAATTAAAACATGAATAAAGTCAGCATTGAGAGCAATCAGATTCATCATTGGCCTATTCGTGCATTCAATCTCCTCTATAAACGGATGAATATCAACCCAATTTGGTCACCCCGTATATAATTGTTTCACTTACAATTTTGTATTTACTTAGGTTGCAAAACGCAACGCTGCGGATGCTCTTCTCTCAGATTTGGGTTATACATCATCACTATCGAAATCGCCACAACCAAAAGCTGAGAAAGACGATCAATCTGTCATACAAAATGAGAAAAATCGGAAAGTAACTTTCGTCGAAGAAAAGTTGGAAAATCAACAGGCTCAAAATGTGGGCGGCAGTGGTGGCCGACAGCTGGTTCCTGGAGTTTTGTTGGTAACTGAACAAAATGCAGGGTTTTCCAAGCCGAAGAGTGAACCGATGGAATCTCCAAAGCCGGTCCAACCAGCTCCCCTCAAAAATCCACCACCAGGCGTTCGTTCCAAAGATCAACTAATGTATTTGGCGCAACTCATGAATATTCAGGTAAAAGCACTGTTGGCATTTTTTGTCATTAACATTTTAAAAGTGAGGAGATTGTCTTGATTGTTGAATGGAAACTGGGTATTTTGGGGAATTTTGAGCATCGGTTTTGCGTGGCTTTTGAAAACCTCAATTTTTACGCCACGCTTTCATATTCAGCATGAAGAGTTGTTCGGACAGATCAAGGAAAGCGTAAAAATAAAACGAACTGAATTTTTTTCGAAGATTTTCAACTCTTTACCTCGAGGAGGGTGATCAAATACAAAAGAAACTTTTCACACGAACGAAAAACCGAATTAAAACGAGCTCTTACTATCACGATTGGTGCTATGGACTAGAACGGAATAGAATTTCACATCGGGAAAGTTGGAGCATTCGTCGGACACTTTCAAAAAGCCTTGGGTACCACCAAAAACCAAAAGTGGCGCTCAATGATATTTAAATTTCTGAATCGAATTTTCAATTCTCTATCGATATAACGACGCCAAAACGAATTTTGTGGCTCAAATGGGGTTGAAAACTTCGATAAAAGTAGTCATGTTTGAGTCGATTATGCAATAAAAAAACACGCAAATCTAAAACTTCGTGAAATCAAGACTTTTAGGAAAACTGCCAACATTTCCTTATCAATAGTTCACTTTCTAAAAATGCCATTTAGGTCTCTCTGGATTGATGTAAAAAGGAGCGCTCTTGCTCTGCATTTTGCTTCTGAGAAATGAGCAGAAACGGGACGGAAAACATGAAATTTTGGCATAATCTGCAAAGTGTGATATTCAAATTTCGCTTTTTTGGGTTAAAACTAAAAGTGGATCCGCCCCTGTACGACACCATCAAAATACCACACGCTTGTAAATGCAAGGGTGGAAAGACCGATTTGATCGATATACTTTTTCGAAAAAAATAAAGATTATATTATTATTATTTAAAATTGAAAAACGGAGCATTGCAATTCATTAATGGTTTATTTTTTCTTGATGCCCATCTTAATAAGTTTAAAAGGAATTCAAAAAAGGTCCTTTTTGTTCAACATCTATTTCTGATTTACTTGATTTGTCCTTCACCACTCTTCATCCTATAATTTTGTTCTGAAACCGAAAATAGCATTTTACCGTGGTAGGTCAAATCAAAATGAAAATGACAATAACCCTGATTAATTACGGCCAACTTTATCTCCGTAATTCCAAATCCACGGAGAAGTACATTTGAGAACCCTTTCCTAGGTGCATTTTTCTGACTTTCCTAAAGCGAATCATGAGATGTACTTGACGCTGGTTTCTTTGGGAACGAATCCACCTCAGGTATGTCATGGGGAAGGACCCACCACTGAAGCGTCCCACGAAAAAGCTGCTTTGGAGGCTTTGAAGGTGCTTTCTGAATTGGGTCTTGATATTGCCGCCAATAAAGAAAATTCCCAAAATGAGTAATTCATGAACTGGTGTAATCGTCACTTTGGTGAATCATTCGTACGTAATCTCAACATCAACAATCAAATTGGATTCATGTGCTTAGAATGTTTTGCTGAATAGATGTTATCTTGTCAACTATAGCTTGTTTTCCATTATTCGAATTAAAAAAAAATCGTGTAATGCTTTCGATACGATGTAAATGATCGTTTGCTTTAAAAAATGTATCTTTAAATTATTATTGAAACTCTGATACGTTTTTTAAATAGAATTTTAGTGAATAAGAAAGGAAATGCAAAACAGGCTATTAACATTTTCCTTAGTCTATTCATTTATTGGTTCTATGTGGCTATATCAATGAACTACATTAGTTTAGGAAATTGGCTCACTATTTTCCAATTTTCAGGGAAAAAATCCGGTATGATTTGTACTACAATTGTTTATAGTTTATAGTCATTGTTATTGAAATTTTCATTGGTACAGTCATGTTGAGCAAGGAGTTGCATGTGGCCATGCGACAACAATATGAAGAAATCATGTACATTTTAAATAACGTAGAATTATCACTTAACTTCTTATTTATGTAATCATTTAACATATTTAGATATATGAAATGATTTCATATACACATAATTCTGGTTATTGACGCTTCGGCACTTTATATTTACAGTGCCCACCGAATTTCGTTTAAGTTAAAGGGCGACCGAAAACGAAATCGGGACAGTAGTTCAGAATTGATTTGCTTCAGAAAATTCATTAATTTATAAATGCTAGTCACTGAATCTTGACCCAACTTTGTAGTGTTAGTCGGATTTGCTTCAAAATTATAAAATTATTTACGGCATTCATAGGTCCGGATTAACATCCCTCTTTAAGTAGAGGCAAGAGTAAGTTTGAAGTAAATTGCCTTCGGGTAGCGAAGCAGTCCACTACGCTGATAAAATTGTCAAAAGAGGTAGAAAGTATAGACGCGATAAAGAAAAAAGTTGTGCATATTTCAGGCAATTCTGATCTGCTGATTCACCTATTTGTAGATTGATTTCATTATTCTGGGGGCTTTGTGTTCATAAAATTGTTTCTTTTATTGTTCCGGTGTAATAGGGGTTAGATGTGTTCAAATGTGAACGATTTTATTGTTTTATTGTAGCTCTAATACGAGTTTTAAACGTTACTGTGACTATTAAATAATTTATTAAGGAACGTACCTATAGTAAGCTATTGCCTCATTTGAATTTGAAATCAATAAACATTATCACACATTAATCGTATTTTTTAATAAACCTACACACCCAAATGAGTAGATTTTGGGTTGACAAGTTTTGTCAAATGGCAGTTTGTTCCGTTTTTTCTTAAAAGTTTCATCAATATTCTCGTTGAAGATCGAGACAAATGTTTTCACAATTTGTGAAGTGAATTTCTAGTTTTCGTGTTTTCACGTGCGGGAAAACTTTGATTGTTTCGGTGAGTTTTAGACGCGAAGTTGATCTATGTGGTACCCTAGTTTCTGTCGACATTGATAGCAGTTGACACTAACTTTTTTTAGCCCTGTGTCATTTGGCAAGTTTCTTTGTTCGCGATTTTCATAGATTTAGGCTGCTGATGGTTTAAAGTTTCATTGAATTACTCCTGCGGTAAGTAGCAGTTTTGACCATCGACTATAGTACTTATTATCTACAGTTGGGTTAGTTGATATAACGAACTTGAAAAATGAACTAAAACTGGTTCGTTATATCCGGATTTCGCTATAAGCGAATAATAATACAAAAACACGTGGTGTATTTTTCGTTATTTTTACATAGGGTAGTAGAAGTTAGTAGGTATGACTAAAAAGAACACAAAAAGATAAACAAAATTCAATTTGAAATCTACTTCACAAAGTCTGTAATTTTTGTTTGTACATTTCTGCTGCAAAAATAGATGTTATTTATGTAGTTTTCAAGATCACAAAA
>NW_026017110.1:57898747-57921568 GCF_020466585.1 Dendroctonus ponderosae | reverse complement strand
AAGAGATTTACAGAAAATGTTTCATTTTTATCGATCGCCTCTAACGTTTTCATAAGAAGAATTTTTCACCGGCAGACTCTCCAACAATTTTTCCGTTACTGATATTATATCTCTTCTTGAAACGCTTTTCCCAACTTTTAGAACAATCAAACTCTTTGTTTTTGATTTTACTAGAATTTTCCCCCATTTCACTAGCATTTTCTTGCAAACACTGCCACTTATGGGAACGCTTTCTTGAGTAAACCACTTAATAAATCCCTTGTCAACCTTTTCATGTGCAGATAATTTTAACTTCCTACATCTAACATTTGTTTTGTCATACGCTGATAAAATGTTTTCTGTTTTTCCATATTGTTGCAACAGTAGACTTTCCAAGTGCTAATTCCTTACAAATGTTACTCTACTTTACTCCACTTTTTATTTTCTTAATAATCTCGTACTTATACGTACATTATCTCGTACGTATTTAGTGAAGAAGCTTTGCGTTTTTGTTTTTCCATTCTAAAACGATTTACATACATAACGCAGCAAAAAACAAGTCACTGCCTGTCTCTCGCTCTCACTAATATAAACAACTCCCCAGGATTGGTGTTGCTTAGCGTGGAAGTTCGTTATAAACGGAAAGTGAATATACTATACAACTAACCTAAAAAGTGATCGTTATATCCGGAAGTTCGTTATAACCAGTAAAAAAATACGTTGGTCTTTGTTTGTTGTTTGTTTGTGGGCGACGTTCCAATTAAAGGAAAAAAGTTCGTTTTAACCGAAAGTTCACTATAACCGGGTTCATTATAAGCGGATTTTACTGTAGTTGCAAAATTTGACTTCAGCGTTAATTAGTAAGCGTTATGAATAAAAATCACACCCAATATTGAAAACTTTATTTGAAGCCGGTGGGGTTGTTTATTTTTATTCTTATATATTTGCTGATTGATTATCTTGCGCATTATTACAGTTACAGCTTAGGTATACTTGTTAGTGCATTGAATGGTTTATTCGGACTTCCATTGTCTTACAGAGAATTTGCTTACCGCAAAGTTTCAGTTTACGCTTTTACAGTATTTCAGTATTTTCAAGCGAATACTGATTTGAATCCTAAAGCCGTGCCCTTATACAGGGTGAGTCAGGGAAAAGAAGCCACTTCGAATTCATTTTTATTTATTATCGTTGGAAGTCTATGGAAGCTTTTCTCTGACTAGCAAAGGTCCCGTTTAAAAATGTTTAATTCAAAGGAGTCTGTATTATTTCTGGTTTGAAACGCAATTTTATTATCGGCATCATCATGTTCTTATTTTAATTTCTCGTCGCTAGTCTTCTCAAAATCAGGAATATTGTCTGTTCTGATAGCGGGTTTAGGACTGGATTTATACTTTCTAAATATTTTCTAAAAATGCCCAACGTTTTCGCCCTTTATTCAAATAGGCTGGTGCCGAAACAAATTTACTGTAATATAAAAAAATGATAACAGGCAGGGACCAGATGGAAAATTTTGCTGAGGCTCACTTTAAGAAAAACTAAAATTTAAACACCATGATGAAACTCCTTATTTAAATGGGTAAAACCTCCGGGATTGCGTCCTTAAATTGATATCTCTAAGAATATCAAAAAGAAATAGTTATTTCCAATCTATAATGAGAGCCACCGATTTGCGTGTAGACATCAAAACTTATTACAACATTGTTTATCAAAAATATAAAAACGACTTGAATTTCAATTAAATCCGTAACAATTCAATGATAAAGTGATATCCGGTCTATGTGATTGGCAATTGAATTTATCGTTGTAATTAACTTTTAAAATGTGCGATTAATGTGACATTTATTATTTATTACTAAACGGTAGTTTAACGGGTTTTATATAGCAAAATAGTCAGTTGTTTCCAAGCAGGTTTTCTTTTTCAGTGGACTTTCAAATTGTTCAGTACACTTAACAACACTCTTTGTTAGTCCATTGCTGTTTACGTGAACAATATATTGCCATCGTACGTTTTTTTATAAACATAAATAATCTATCTAGAACGACAATCGCAAATCATGTGACTTATCGGCCAAGGATAAAGTATAGTATGCAAATTCTTTGAAATTATCTGCAGCAAGTCTCAGTACAATCACACATTATAGAAGTAAAAATGAAAGTCAATAAACCTTTGAGGCGTGACAAAGCCAACAATAAGCAAGATGGAATGTTAATAATTATCAGAAGTTATTATCCATGAACCAGGATGATAATAGCATAATTCTAGCGACGCATTTACTGATAACGTACAAGTGCGTTCATAGAAATGCACTTAGTCAATCTAAAGGAAGTGCCTTGACCCAAACAATAAAATGATAAATAATCGAATAAAACACTTCCACCGGACTATTTAAAGCGGTTTTGGGAAAAGCGTATTGACCCAACAAATCAACAAGACAGTTTCGGAACAATCGACGAAAATATAAAACATGTTATTCAATACAAACTTGAAAATGGAAGAATTGATTAGTGGCTTTATGTTGGTTCACTGTTCAAGGAAACGTATTGAAAATATTTTCCTATTAAAATTTTATGAAAAAAAAGGCCTAATACCTACAACATTCATGTATGAGTAATAGTGAGTTTAAAAATAAAATATAAATTGGGAAATAAATCTATAAAAATCCAATTAATCGCGCGATCTTCAGTTAAGTGCAAATTTTTGCACCAAAACAAAAATATTTAAAAAAAAATGGCGATTAGTAACTTGAATGCAGTTCAAATAGTTCCAACGAAGTGAAAAATAATGATCGGTTAAGGAAATAAGCCACATCGTTATCAGCTCACTATTAATTTTTGGTATTTACAACTACAAGAGCGAGAATCTGCCAAGACGAGATGGAATTTTAAACGAAACGATTTGTACAGAACGAAAGAATGAATTGATTTGAAATTTAGTTGGCAGCTTTTAACGAAACGCTTGAACACGTTATTAGAATTTCTAAATGAGCACAGTTTGTAACTAAATATTTTACTGAATTATTAAAACCGTCAAAGAGTTCTGATGTAAGAGAAGTGCTAATCTCAGGCACCTCCAGGACCAGTTTCGAGCCTGTTAGCTCGTATCTCAGTCTGTTCTTGATATGACTATGAACTGTAAATTTTTTTGTTAAACTGACTAACAGTCGGTCGCTTAATTGGAGCCAGTTTAAAAACTTGCATTATGCGCAACGAACATATTCAAAGAAAAATTCGAAATAAACTTATAAGCGCCGATCAGTTTATTTTGCTTGAAAAAACCAGTTATTTAAAAAAAATGTTATTAATTCAGACGTTTTAAATAAATTTCGTCCTTCCATCGTGAACACTGTAACATGCTCCAACAATGGACAAAAAATAGCCAATAAGCCATTATAATTTCAGGATAAATAAAATAGCAATCGATCAAAATTCAAATCATAAATGTTTGGGTTCGAGCAATCAAAAAAAATGTGTCTGTGAGTTTATCAACGTGATTCAAATGAGGAAACAAGCTGGAGTCTTCAAGTCGCAGAACGGTTGATTTGGTATTCTACACGTGCAAGAAGTCGCTGTTAATTGGAAATAATACACTACGTAGACAACAATATACATAGAAACGTTTGAGACAAATCGATAATTAGCTTCTGGCCATTTTAGTAAAACAAAAATTTTAAACGGCTGTTAAAAAACTACGGCAAGGAATTAAGACCGTGGCAGACGGGCCAGAAAAATATGCGGACCGCAACATCTGGAAGCCGAATTAAAATTTCCAGCAGAGGCATTTCTTCAGAACGGATATAAAGGAAGCGGTTAAATCGGAACAAAAGAGTTTCCTATTTATTCCGAGAGTAACACACGGAATCGAAAGTACAACTAAAATCCACACTACCTAAGGTCGAGTTGCTGCGAGTATTAGTTAAAATCAGGATCGAGAAACATCGAAGAAATTGTAGATTCGAACAAGTGGAAAAATTTGCGAAAACCTAAGTCCTGGCCATAACAACGGGCTATCGCACTCGACTCATAAAGGAAGCTATTGAATCGATAAGCGCAATAACTTCAGCAGAAAAGAACAATGCGAACAACAGGATGATGACAAACCGACAATATGATGATATACAGACTACGCCTGGAAAACCGCATCAATCAAGTGTAAGTTTTCCAAGCTCAACATCTCTGAAGATGCGAAGACGGCAGGACGAAATTAACTTTTTTTTCGAAAAACTTATCTACTAATGTGGAAACTTAGCATGGGGTTTCAGGACAAAGAAACTGCGGGTTCCAATATAAAAGTGTATTTATCCTTGTATACAAAATATGCAATTTTTATACCCTAGAAAATTTTGATCGGTGTTAAATAGCACCCCAAAAATAGCAATTTTCAGGGCTTAAGGCATCTTAAAACTTTACCCTGTGTGCTAAATACTAAACAAAACACATAAGCCTAAAATTCTACAATCGGGTTAATATCAAGCAAATAGGTGTTATTGCAGTAAAAACTATCATGTGCAGAACAAGTTGGGGAGTATTCGAGTGTTTATTTATTGCGGAGAAACCAACGTTATCTGCTATGTATCTTTCAACACTTAATAAGAAGTAAAGGTTTCAGGTTTCTAACTTGTTATGCACAGAGTTGATTAAATATATAGTTGCGGACATATAGAAAACAAACAATTTATATTATATTTAAATCAGTCACTATAAATTAAAACATCAGATCAAAATCCATCTCCTTATTTTTATTTTATTTAATATAGTTCAGTGCTAAAATAAATATTTTTGGTTTAATTCGATTACAAAAGCCTCCGACTGACATGGCAGTGAACAACAATGCTGAGCGAGAAATAAACTAAAGACACGCAAAGCACCATTATACCATAAATAAATTAAAGTAGAAAACAGTTTCGTTTACAACGTTTAAATGAATAAAAATGATCACCCAGCGAGTTCAATAACTATGTTTGGAGAATCGAAATCCAAATTTGGAACACTGTCTAGGAAACAACATTATAACAAATTAAGGTTTGCTGCAAGAAAGGCCAAGAACCGTATTTATATAAATCTGGAATGAGTAGGGGAGAGTGGCAGACAGTGGAGCAGTAAAATTGTTATAGTTTAATCACCATTTAAAAGCACTTATTATTTTACAAGATGCTTCAGTTTCGGTGTCTATTTCGGTATTTATTACTTTTTCATGAAATGAAGAAGCTTTCGTTAGTGTATTAGTGAATAATGCACTAACAATTCTTCGACTGCAGTCGACTCTCCCCTGCTGAATAAATATGGCTTGAGTCCAATTTGCTTTACATAGCAAATAATAACTCGGGGTCAACTGAAACTCATATAGAATGCAATTTAGCAAGTTTCTGGACTCCAATGCTGTGTCATTTCAGCTAATTCCATTTGAGTTGATGAAGTTCTTAAGTGGCAAGTCGCTTTTAAATCGTTTAATAATTTACTTAAGCAATAATGAAGAGCTTTTTTGAAGCGACAATTATCCAGTACGGTTCATTATTATCTAATTATAGAATTCCCTCTTAAGCCAATTAATGAGTCAAAAGGCCACATTGGCTGCAGGTTGGAAGTTGATTTCACTAGAGGCTCCATTAATTCCACTAGTTAAAACTCAGGAAAAGCAAACGATTTGTATTAAAAAAAACTACAGAATTAATGAAGTAAAACCGAAGGCATAAAAATCGACTTTTGAATATTAATTAGTGATGGAAAGTTAAATCCGGTAAAAAAGTTTGCTTTGATTTCAATTAATTTTTTATAATTGAATTTCATGTTCCTCCTTGAGTTAAAATGTATTCAATAAATACATTATTTTATGCACTTGCTTCGCAATTCTGATTTGGATGCGGTTTGAAGCAGCCTTGAGATGCTTAAACTTCTTCAATAGTTTTAATAAAATATACAGTCAATTTAAAGAAACTAGTGAAAAATGAGCAAAATTAATGAAAAATCAGCTACCTACTGGACGGATTTCACAAAAAAATCTCAAAATAAAAAACAACTAGGTACTCTATCGACGTGTTCCACGCTAAAAAAGGGCCTTTATTGATAAATTTTCATTGAAGGAATGGAGTATCCAAAATTAGTTATTGATTCAACTGGGCAGTTCAATTAATGGAAGATTTATTAAAATCCACCGGTGTTTTAAAATAAACCATCTACTACAATGAACGAAAAAATCACACAAAACGAAGTTCTCCAAAAGAAGTAAAAATACATTTCTGTTGAAGTCCCTACTAGCAATTAGTTTTTACCATAAAGCCGTGGAATATCCTCCCGGAGGAACACGCCCATTTCTAGCTGGAATTTTCTCCACCTTCTCTGGTTCTTTCACTTTAGTAATCTCCTCCGGAGCCGTGTTCTCATCAGATCCATCTAATTCAGTCTTTTCCTCTTCTTCTAAGTTCTTCTGATTGCCATTTTCCTCAATTTGTGCCTCAGAGCCATTTAGTTTCGTGTGAGGTTCTGAGTCACCATTAGCGAAACAACTGCCGATGGTAGATTGTGGATGATTCCTCCTTTTGTGTGGAGTGATTGCAATTTCGTTGTCGTTGATCCCGAAAATATCTGAATGGCCACCGCCTGGTGGTCTTAAAACACGACTGGAATTTCTTTCGCTACTTAAACCGATGTTGAACTGATTGCTAGTCATCTGCAATGGAGGAAAACAGCGTTAAAAACCTTGTTATTTAAAATAGTCGCAAAGCAAATCTCGTTATAAAAATAAAACACTTACTTTGAGATATTTCAGGCACTATTTTATTCACAAGGGCAAAAACTAAGCGGTATTAAACGTTTGCGAGGGCGAAACAGGGCGAACTGAACAGGCCGGATCGAGCAAGCAACGAAATAGACTCAACGGTTTCCTCCGTCACTTTATCCTTTGTTGATTTCAAATAATCAACCATTTGAGGGAAATTTACCTGCTGCCAGATTTCCGCAGAAAACGTCCACCCCAATTAACCGTGGCTCAATTTTGATTTTATTTACCTCAAAACCAGTTTTAGTCAACATTTTTAAACTAACTTCATATTTTTCTATTGAATTATTCATGAAACGGCAATAAATTGGCCACAAAATTACATTTTAATGCCGCTCACCGGATTTAAAGAGAAATGCGGCTACACTGTCACACATAAAATCGCTTCAATACATGCAGCTGACGCTAGCGGTGCTGGCGCATGGCACATTTTTTCCTGAGCTTAGGGACATTGGAATCTGTCCACTAATTCGACTTTCTGCAGAAATTAAAATGCTCACACCGCTCTACTTGGGTGAGCTTTTAGTAAAACTGATGCAAAAAAATAACCAATACCCCAAATACAATGGTAACTAATTCAATCGGTACTCAGTAATACAATTAATAAAGCTAAAAACATCTCAGCGATTTTTGAGTACTTCTTAGATAAGAAATACTAATATGAACACTTGGCATCACCGGACTGGCTTGCGTGTTGCACGTGAGGAGGGCCACTTGAATCTAGTTGCAATTGCAGCCGTCAATGACCGCCGAAGCGCTAGTGTTGATGCCTCATTGTTATACAGGGTGTTTCAGAACAAACACGGGACACTTCAGGCGGTCAACTTGTTGAAATTGCAAAGTTAGTTGTAGTTTTAGCGTTAGGGAGCAATTTTGTCCTATTTTGAGAAGTTCTGGGCTCTTCTGAGCTAAAGAAGATTACACTTTTGGGTTTTTTATAGTTTCTTTGCTCTTATGACTAAATTTTTACCGCAATTTTCCTGATGTTTTCGCCCCCGTCAAAACCCCACATTTTCGCATGATTTAAATGAATTTGAACGTTCAAGGTAATATTTTTTCGAACAATTCTTTAATATTAAAGCCTAGTTCTCATAAGCTAATTTTTGGGAAAAAAAATCCGAATAATCGGATCATTTGAGTTGAAAAAGTCGAATATTTAAAAATTTAGAATTGCTTGTGCTGTAAAAAGTTTTGTTACATTTCTCAAACTTTTCAGACTGATGCTTTTGCTACTCGCTCTGAAAATTGTGGGAAATGATTCAATTCGGAAGTTACGACTTTTTAAAAGAAAGCCTTATTTGCTGATTTGTTCAGTAAACCCTTTTCAACCCTTGGATAGGGGTAGCTAGATTTATTCGATTTATTTTAATTCGAAGAGTTGGAAAAAGTGTATTGACTGATTTGATTAGTAAACCCTTTTCAACCCTTCGATTGAAAAAAAAAACTCGAAAAACATTCGAATAAATCTAGCTACCCCTATCGAAGAGTTTTAAAAATTTTATTACCTTATTTGTAGATTTGGTCAGCAAACCTTTTTCAACCCTGAATAAAAAAAAGGTTTAACAGACCAAATCAGCAAATAACTCACACTAACAATAAACTTTTTTCAACCAAGACTTTGTCTGATTGGAGGTTCTTTTTAGTTTAATACAACACTTTCTAGTTAATTTAAAAAACCTAAGTCCTTTTGTCGTTTGCTTATCTTTACAACGGAATATGCTTGATACAAAAAGAAATCACTCCCTGAAGTTTTTCGCTTTCATTTTAAATACCCTGTATAATTAATTTATCGTCCAATTTCCTTTAACAAATTTTTAGTAAGGAATATTTTTTTTCGTAACCTTATTACACTGCTTTATGGCGATTGGAAAATCCGCGATTGTCGACAAAGTTTCCATTCTGAGTCCGTCTACACTTGTTTGTTGCTTTGGCTCGTGTAATCCGATAAAGTAAAGAAGAAAAGTCCTGGTTACATGAATAGAATGAATAAACTGATGAGCACAACTACATTTATTTAACAATAAGATATTTGCTTTAACAATTATTGGGTATATGAAGAGAAGGAGACATGCTTTAACACTCAAAAGCTACATTTCTAGCCTATATTAATGCGAACTTTAAAACGATCGTATAATCAATTAAAATAGCGCTTTTGAACAGCATTTAAGGCTAGGAAAATTAAATGGATATTTTTCATTCTTTATATATTATTTTATACATATACCTTAATAAAATTTAACAAAATTAACGACCACAATTAAAAGTAAGTTTAAGTACTCGTCATAGTCAATTAATGACCTCTCGCATCAACATTGACTCGTTCTAGGTATGAAATGGAAGTATTGGTTTTCGATATTAGATTCACCGAAATTCATCTTGGTGTTGTTGCAAGAGGGAAGCAGAGTTATTAAAAATATTCTTATACAAATACATTTTTAATTACACACATAGAATTTCCGATTACTTATATAGGAGTCCGTATAGAGCAATCGAAAAGTGTAATGAGTGTTGTGCATGGCCGATGAGTACTTCCTAGAATATTTGGTGTTTACGCCCAGGCCTAATACTGCATGTAATGCGGTTAATTTGTGGTAAAAAACTTGCTTAGCGATCAGTAAATTATAGCTAGACGGACCCCTACTTTCATCGCCGACTGTAATGCTATACGTTTTCAACATATTTATATTAATCACAACACATATTATACTATTCCATTATTATTCCTCTTCTTGCTTATCTTAATTTTGCAAAATAAGTATCAGCATAGAAAGTAATTAATTCTTCCTCTGCATAACTCTTCTCAGAAAAATATCAACCATCCAGTATCACATTTTAAGAGTGAAGACTTACTTACAAAACTTGTCTATATTGACGATACTATTTTGCCCAAGACTTAAAACATTATACATATTTTTTTTAGTAAAAAAAATCAAATGCACAATATATTAAGGCGTGAATTTTACGTTTGGAATGTACCACTAAAACAACGCTCAACATTGATTCTGAAAATGCATGAAGACATTCAGACATCAATCGGAATTTCTCTAACGATCAAAACACTAAAACATGTCTTTTAGTAACGAACTAGTTTGGAATACGCCAATTACAAAAACCAGAATGTTTAAACAGAGCCTCAGTTAACCATGAAGGAAATAACTTGCGGTAGAACAAGAGATTTTGTACTGGCATATCAGTTGTGACCAATGATCAACTCAATATCACTAACATAAATAATCTTTACAACGAATGACTAGAAAATCAATAATACGAATTAACACGAACATGGAATAACGCAAGTTTACTTTAAATCTGTTTCCTCATTAAGCATATCTTCGATATCCTTGTCTAAGTTGTTGTCCTTACTATCAGTAACCATTTCATAGTCTTGCAGCTCTGCTTCTAGTTCTTTTTCCCAGTCTTCTTCTAAGCGGCAGAAAGGGTAAAGGATAAAAAACAAACGAGAAAAATAAAATAAAAAAACAAACCCATCGAAACAGAAATAATATGCCACACGTATTGTAAATAAAGAGTATTTTTTAATTGAACTTGCAGTGTTCACCAGATGCTCAGAGTGGTAGTTTCCTGTTCTCAGTATTCTATCTGAGCTCCTGGTTATTATGCTTAATGATTGTACGTTGATTATTCAAATGAATCGCCCCGCTTATGGCCAAAGTACAACCTTTTCATATTGCTTTGTTTCGTGGAAACACTGATCACAATTTATGGTGATTCATATGAAGAAAAATGCATTCAAAGGTCAGTATTGAAGAGGACAAAAAACACTGCAAGTGGAACAGACATGCATTTAAGATTGTTTTTCTTTCGGTATTGTCAACAAAATACCTGCGTCAATGCGAAAAAAGTATACTTGTGCAAACGACCAATATGTTCTCCCTTTATATCTCTTCTCCATATTTATAGAGTGATTTATATTTTTTACCTCGCATATCTTCATCAATTAATTAATATGGTGATTCAGCCTACTTTACTTAGCTCTTTTGTATATGAATCGATTTTCTATTTAAAAGGAAAGTAATAAATAAGAAACGCCTTAGTCTAATGACACAAATTTGCCCAAATGTTGCTGCTTGAAAATCAATTAAATGTGTAATTAAACTCGAACCCAGTTTACTTAAACAAAGTGTAAACTAGACTATATCTACATTTGCACAAGTATCTTATGACAAGAAAACTACGTTAAAAAGCACGCACGGACCTAATTATAATTTTAGTGTAATTTTAAACGTTGAAAACATTCTTAATTACCTATACACCTAATGTTTAGTTTTACAATTAAATATAGAATCATCAAGATTAACTTTTCAAATAACGTTTAAGAGAACGCAAACGAAACAGAATAAGAAAGGGTAAACGGATTAGGAGCGAATCGAAAAAAAAAACTTTAAAAAATTAATAGAAATTCAACTACTAAAGGGATCAAAAGTAAAAAGTCTTATTTAAGGGACTTGTTGGGGAAGCAAATGTAACGTTGATCTTCTTTTAGGCTGAGAAAAAAAATAAACAGGAAACTAACACATTGAAAATTTTCCAAGTCTCTATGCTCTCCTATTGTGAGAAAACAAAGCATGAAGTGATTTTTTATTTACATGTACGGTGGTAGTTCTTTCTGTCAACATTCAATAAAGCAAGTAGGTATGACTTAGTTGACTCATAAATCATTAAAAAGAAAGTCATTCATTACAATGTACATAAGTATTCATTAAAAACTGTAAAAATCTCGCAAAATGCAACAAAATCGCGCCTCTATACAGAATGTTCCAGTTTTAAGAGCAAACCGTTTAAGAAATGACAAAGAACAGACTGTTACATTTAAACGAGAGGTGAGTTGTTACAATTATAACTTATAATGCGTGTAAATTTTCCGCAGTTGCCAACAAAAATAATAAAGTAGTTAAAACTGACGTAAAAACATTACAAGACTTTAAGGTCTTAAATTTGACTCAGGATTCACGCATTAAATATTTTACCATCTATTCAGATGCACCCTATATAAAAATTTGTCCTCAATTCTGGAACGGCATATACTTGCTTTCTATTGATTGTTCTTTAGCCCATTCAAGCATTTGTTCAAAAAGCACTTACCATTCAAATGTTTGGATCCTAGCGCCAGCTTTTTCATGCCTTCGTGTACCTCATCTAAGTCTTCTTTATTTGCGATAAGAGTATCAGATACAAACTCATGCTCTTTGTCTTTTCTATCTACTTATCGAGAAAGGAATCGTGGAAATAAAAAAATCAGTCAACAACTATGAAGGGATGAGATAAGCAACATAAAGAAATCTACAGAATAGCACAACATTTCGAGTTGTGATATTTCTGAATTGAGTCTGCTAAGCATTCGCTAACAACTCAAGCAATATTAAGATTTTGTTAATGAAAATATTAAGGGCTCATACCTATCGGTTGTACTGAGGAAGTGTCAGTAGTACCGTGGATGTTGTCGCCTTCTCTAGACATGAATGATAATTCATTGGCTTGGCAGATTAGGCTTACACGGTAGAAGTAGTTTTTCCAGAATTCTTCCTCAGAGATTCTGCAAAATAATCCATAATCAAGTATTTAAGTTCTGCCTTTTTACTTTGGCTTTATTCTCGGGTTTAGTTGGCCTTACATTTTAGGCACTAGTTCATAGCGCATTTTTTCCAAGTTAGGATCTTGCTCCATTATAGCCATAGCAACAGGATAAGACACTTCATAGTCAAACTGAAAGTCCACACCTGCTGGTGGGGCTCGAACGAAGTTCCTAAGACAAGAAAAACTACAATGAAAAATTAATTAAATCAAGTTTTAGTTCTCAGGATATGGAGGGTTTTCCACGCTTATCGTCACGCTAAGTCGTGGACCATTGGAATTGCCTCCTGACGTTTCTCTTTCACCTGCTATTCCAATTGTTGGGAACTGAACGCAAAACTGTTAACACTGGATATTTCAGTAAGTTGGAACTTTATGGAAATTTTTTTATTATTAATTTTAGGCAAAAAATCTTCTTAAAAAGTTCCGTATGGTTTAAAACATATAATGCAACTATGCGATAGTTAATTGTTCCAGGCGTATACGAAGTGAGCAAAAAAATTAACTTTGTCCACGACTAACGTGTCTTTTGACAAATCGAAAGTTGCTATTAAAAAAATTTTAATTTTTGTTGAGATGCACTTAATAGTTTTCTTCCGCAATTAATTTTTTTTGTTCACTTATTAATAACACCATCTTTACTACTTTAAAGTACTATACATTTTAGTACTATAAAAATTCTAACCCGTTTGACGGTCGCAGTAAAAGATTTATTGTTATTGTGGTTGTAATTGCAGATTTGAACGTGGTTTCCGTGGTTTTACTTTACTCTTGGTCAAAATTCGTGTTTTTTGCCAAACTTTGTACACACCTGGGAAAATTAAGTATTTGCTAGTTGCGCTTTAGGTTTAGAGCATGCAGAACTTTTTAAGAGGAATAACTTTATTCCTACAATTAATAACAAAAAAATACATATGGTTCGAGCATACTGAGACATACTGTATACATCAGGCTTTCGCCTCTACAATGACTGACATGTTTAGATGAAGTGGTTTAAATAATTACAAATTTCAACATAACTGAATCAGTTCATTTAAATAAAGCAATTGGCAGGTAGAAACATTACCTCCTATCAGTTGATAAGCTTAAACACTCCTCCTTGAGACTCTCTGCATTCGCACAACCAACCCATGGAGGCAGAGATGTTGCAGTGGAGTTAGATTTGCCTTTCATGAAAGCTTCTTGCTCTTTATTGAAGTCGCCTAGGATATTCTAATAGAATGTTTGAAATAATGATTTGTTTTTTCTGGGACTTGTACATCAGATCAAAACGTTACTTACGTTAATGACGTGAATTTTTGATCCAGCCTCAGTAACGGTTTTACCTGCTTTATTCACAGCAGAATACAAGAAATTGCCTAAGGACTTAGCTCCTGCCAAGGCCTTACTTTGTACTGGAAGAAAAGACAGTTGAGGTAAATTTAATGGATTAGACGATTGATCGAACAGAAATGAGCAGGTTCCCAGAACGCTTTCCAACTGAACTTACCACTTCCTTGAGAAATCTAAAGTTTCCGATACAAAAAGAGAAACAGATGTCGTTTTAAATACCAATTTCCTGTTAAAATACATGCATACATCAAGCACAAGTTTAGAGACTACTGCTAAGCCATCTTATGTAAAGAGATATGTTCGAAAGTGCATTAACAACTCTTTTCAGTTGTATGTATGTCAAAGGAAGCTCGTAAATTATCATAATGTCTGGTGTATTTTCACGGAAAGCAAATAATTATGGCTGGAATCGTTGTTGACGTTGTACGCTGAAAACCACTAAAATCCATCATACACGGGAAATTTAATTTCCAGATATCCAGAGCAATAGCTCTGGATCTGAAAAATGTATAAACTGGATTGAAGAAATTATTTCCTTGAATATCCAACGTTCGGTTTTAATAATAGTTTGAGGTGTAAACAAGTTTCATGGAGGGCAACATAAAAGATTATTGGCAGACTAATTAATATCGACGATCCAGATCTTTTAGTTTTATCGTCGATGAACTGAAGTCCCATACTTTTTTATACCTAATTCCTGAAAAAAGGCCACCAATTTTGTTTGATTCAATTCAAAACATTGAGGATAAATGAACAAGCAAAACTTGCAAACAGTAAAATCTGCAAGCTCCAACAAATAATTTCAATGTGAGGATGGGATGTTAAAATGGGCAAATACAGACATGAAATTTACAATAATCTTGAATTAAAATGCGTTGTTTAACGGGTATATATTTTAGTATCACGGAACTAAACATACGTTTATTTAAGGGAAATATGCCCATATAATTTGGCAATCCCTTTGCAGATACCTCGCATTTTACGACTAACTATACTCGGATTTTTATCAGATAAAATTGGAAATGTTCCTAAGTAAATAAGGGCGGGTATTTACCAAAAGGGCAATTAATTCTTGGGAAGTGAATTTAAATTTGTTGAACGCAAAACACTCCCTAATGCTGTTAGTTTTAACAAGGATGTACATATTGTATGTAGAAGTATAGATTGCATGTATTGAGAGAGCGAGTTAAAGAAATATACATACATCTATACAACATCAATAGGGACATTTTTTCACATACCATTTCCAAATTGACCTTCTTTATTTTCCTCAGTGAGTGATTCGGCAAGCGACTGCGGTCCCGAGTCTGCTCCCCCGGTAGCACTAAAATTCCTACATTAGGTTTTTTTATAAACTTTCCAAGAAACGATTCACCCAGACCCAAAATATATGCTTGAGTTAGAAATCCAATTTAACCATATTTGCAATATAGTCACAATTTATTTTGAATCGTACCAATTAGATGATCTACGTTGGCTTAATAGGAATAAATAATTTATATAGCTTTTCCAAAGTCAGTTTAAAACAATGTAAATGATGGTTATACAAGGTAAAAATTGCTGGTAACAGAGGAATAACATAATTGCTACTTAGGTACCATTTTGACCACAAGTTACTAACTACAATTAGTTAAGCATGTTTTTTAGTAGAAAGCAAAAATCGACTTTAGTGTTTTTTGATAATACTTTTCAAATATTAATATTATAAACTGACATTGGAAAATCCTGTACTATTACACTCTTGAAAGATGTGAAATCATAAATAAATAGAAATATCGCTCTCAAAATCAATGTTTTCACTCAATTGCACTTCATCCGTTAATAATTCGCATCTTCCAAAAAAAAGTAGCGAATTGAAATTTGCACCGTAGTCCTGCGTAACACTGTGTTGAGTTGCGCCTTTGAGTCGTTGTCGCTCTCTGAGTTCTAACTAATTGGTTAATGAGTCTCTCATGTATTAAAACGGATTAAATCTTCACGAGACTCAAGACTGGAATTTTAACATTGAAAAAATTTCCATTTCATTAAAAAAAAGTCATCAACATTTTTTATGAGTAACCTTTTACCACTTTGTACAGTGAAATAAATATAGAAAGTATGTATATAAATTTTAAAGCGTATATATTTCGTTTTAAATGCCTCTAATACGTCGCTTAAGAAAACAGTGAAAAGCGATTGGTGCTGCACCCTCTAAAGTGAATAAGTCGAACTAAAATCGACAAAAGCATCCTCTGAAGTGAATAAGTCGAACTAAAATCGCCAAAAGCGCCCTCGGAAGTAAATAAGTCGAACTTCGAATTTTGGTTCGACGTATTCACTTCAGAGTGCGCTAATGTAGATTTTAGTTCGACCTATTCCCTTCAGAAGGCGCTTTTGTCGATTTTAGTTCGACTTATTCACTTCAGATGACGCTTTTGTGAAACTTAGTTCGACCTATTCACTACAGAGGGCGCTGCTCTCGAAAAGTAGTTCTATTTATTTACTATAGAGGGGGCTTCAGTCGTCTTAGTCAGTTCATAAGGCAGTACCCCACCACAGTGTTCGTTGACAACTTTATTTAAATTTGTTAAAAGTTGGACCGTTTTCAAGTTGTGAATTAACTTTCATCGATCGCTCCGCGCTCAGATTGGCCAAAATATTATTTGGTTGCCCCAACTATCAACTGCAATTGGACAAAGTGTTTTCAACTTTTTGCATATGTGCTCCAAAAGCTGAATAAACATTGTGGATTGTAAAAGCCACTCGTCCTAAATTCCGGGAAAATGCGCGCAATGTGTAGTGCAAAAAATCCAACACGCACTTGTCAATATTTTCAATTAACATTTGCCTGTGGACACGTGAATGGGCCTGCTTAACACTGTGTTTAGTTGCGCTTTTGAGTTATAACTCATTTATTAAACCTTTATACGAGACTGGAACGTTTAACAAAATTTATAAACATTTTTTATGAGTAAGGTTTGACCCATTTGTCCACACATAAAAAAAATTGTCACCTCATTTTTATAAGTACATTTTCCGAGCAACGGAACTGAGTTACTGCGTCGGTGCGTTGGGTTAGTGCACCAAGCCATTTGCGCTAGGCCTGGGTGATTCAGTGAATTTTTAGGAGTTGGCGCTGTGCGGCGCAAATGTCTTGGTACGCCAACACAACTTACGCAACGGCGCAGTAACTCAGTTCCGCTACTGAAAAATGTTGATAACATTTTTTTTTCTTCAAAATTTCAGTTTCACTAAAAAATGCTGACAATTAAGGTATTTTCGGAGAAAAATTATTAAATAAATTTGTAATCCTTAACCGTTTTGCAAAAATATTTGGAAAACCTTTTCCCCGACCTGAAAAAGCAAAAGTGTAATCATTTATTTGGAACTCTTGGAAACTGGGGTTTCTTCACCTTTAGATCAATATTTCTAGACAACACTGTCTCTAAACAGAAAAACCGCGTGTTTTCTAACGTTTGACTGTCAAATTAAATCTTTTATGCAAAAGACCGATTTTACATAAAAACTGGTCGACTTTCTGTGGACTCAGTTCTGTTGCTGGGAAAATCTAGATGACTTTTGTTAGTTGTTTGAGTAGTACAATGTTACTAACCTTTTTTTTAGATGTGAAAATTCCACTCTCGTGTCTCGTAAAGCTTTAATAAATCACTCATTAACTCAGCGAGCGACAACAGCTCAATAGCGCAACTCAACACAGTATTTGCACATTCACTGACTAGAAAATACTTGACTTTTGTAAAGTTGCTCAAAATTTTATAAAAATTGCCCAAAACGATGATCTTTTTCCAGTTGAGTAAGCATGTTTTCAAAATGAATGTTTCTGTTAAACTGTGCTCCCACTTAAAAATTTGTTCAACTTTGTAAACACTGTGGTTAGAAATCACTTGAACCTATAGTTCCTGAAAGTTTCATAACAATTGCCTACAGTTATGATTCTATACATGCTGTCATAAAATTTCCCGAAATTGTGATTTTTGTCAGCTTAGTAAATATCTATCTCAAAATGGACGTTTTTCCTCAAATGAGCTTTCTCTTTTAAAAGTTCGCATCTTCCAAACTCAAGTCAGTAGTAACTTGAAATTGTCAGCATTCTTAGAAAACATTTAACTCTAAGGCTGCTGAAAGTTTCACAAAGATCGCCCAGAACCCTCATTTTTGCCAACTTAATTTCGGACTCAAAATAGATGTTTTTACCCAAATGCTCTATCCTTTAAAAATTTGCATCTTCTAAACTAAATGAAGTAACTGGTTGAAATGTGTACATTTAGAAGGCATTTGATTCTAAAGGTGCTAAAAGTTTCACCCAAATCACATCGAATCCTGATTTTTGCTATAGTTAAAAACATGGGTTTCAAAATGAACATTTTTGCTCAAATGCGCTTTTGCCTCTTGACTCTAAAGTTGTTAGAAGATTCTTTCATAAACATCTTTCAGAATCCTACATTTTGGTAGCTTAGTAAATATCGGTCTCAAAATGAGTGTTTTTCCAAACCGCGTCCTCCCCTTCAAAAATTTGCATTTTCAAAAGTTAAACAAGAAACAATTAAAATGTTTCACCATCTTTGGATCATCAAGTCACTAAATATGCTGGAAGTTTCATGAAAATCACTCGAGCACATTTTCTGCAAATGCAAAAAACCATATCAATTTCCTTTGATACTTTTCAAATGTTCCACAACGTAAATAATCGGGATCATTCTTTACAATTTCCCATCAGAGCTGGAACTTTGGAACACAACAAACAACTTCTATTCTCTATTTATGTGGTCATTAATTAACATTTCTACTAATGACATTCCCGTTTAAAACGCACTTCGCTTCTATTGACTTAGATCGCAATCAATCATTCGATGAGGTAAAGGAGAGGTATATAGGGTAGGAAATCTCCAAAGCGATTCCACAAAATCGCATATAATCTCCTTTTATTAGTGGTAATGGAATAACAACTCTAACATAATTCGGTTAATGCGATCGCATGCTTGTAGGCCGAGAATAAAAGGAGAAACTTAGCTAGTTGAAGTCGATAATTGCTTGGGTTTCAAACTTCCAAAACATTCTGTTCTCTCAATAGTAGCTAATGGAAATGGAATGGAACCCTGATATTCACCGGCCTGCTATTAAAAGATTCTTGTCTCACGTGTTTCTTTATTGATCGGCCAGAAAAGCTCTGAGATCGCTTTTAACGAAAAATAACCCTCTAATAAACCTTTCAGGCAAATAAAAATGTATATTGCAAATATGGAAACGCAAGCATATCCGTTTGGGTATAAGTGAATGAACCAATTTAGAGTTTAAAGTTACCTGGAATTATCATCATCGTCTCTGGCTTCTTTGCCTGGATCACCCAAATCGGGAGATCCAGTATCAGCAGCTGGATTTTCGTGTCCAGCAGCTTCTGAACTGATCCCATCAGGGTCACCTTTGCGTAGTTTTGGTATGCTGGAACCCAACCAGCCTCCAATGCCCTCAAACTGGTTCTTCACATTTGAGAACATTTCTAGACGACTGCTGCCAACGGTCTTGGAAGGGCTACTGTACAATTGAAATGTGACTTATGCACATATATCGCAATCCATTAGAGCATAGACCCTAAGTCTTTAATGTGTGAGTTAATTTATTTGCCAAATGAAAATACCTCTACATTCCAATATTTCATCCGCAAAGTATTGCTGACACTGGTGCACAAGAAATGTAATTAAATTTCAGTCCTAAATTATGACAAAATCCAGATGAGCTGGATAAACCCGTTACCAGTTGTAAATGCGAATCGGTTTATCATATTCCATTTTAATGCCAGAAAAGGCGTATTCTACAATGTATTTTTACGTCGCTTTAAGTGTTTTTCACAATTGTGGGAGAAAAGGCGAATTAGAGAGTTTCGTTCAAGCTTTTAAATGGAACGCAGTAAACGCGAAATGTGCAAATTTATTTATCAACATAATTCGATTTTCTGACAATGTAAAAGACAGGAAAAAGGATAAAGCGACAAAAAGCCGGTAGAATAACAAAGAAAATTTATTAACATAATGGGTACCTTTGAGGTAATGCTCTTTTCAGCAATTTTTAATTGCCTTGAGTCCCAAATGAAATTTATGTAGATTGTTACAAACTCATCCACTTTTTCTGCTACAAAGAACTTTGTTTTTCTCTAATTCGCTCAGGCCGTTTCGAAATGAATAATACATTTTCTTAGAAAATGTATTTCCAGCGAAAAATTCGAATATTTCACGAGTTCAGCTTAATTAAATATTCAGCGGTTCTTATTGCTTATCCTGCTCCGTAGGGTTCGAAAACGCTCAATTAAGAGAAATTAGATGTTTTTATTCACATTGATGGTTTGATTGATGATTTCATGCTTCATGATTGGCAGAATTTTTTTATAAATATTTATGAATTTATTAAATTTTTATATCAAAATATCTTGCATTTGTTTTGAATCACCCTGCATGCTTTGTTTATTTTATAATCTGCAAACTGGAATGTTCATTTTCTCCTTAGAAAACTATTATTATTAATCAAAGAATGGTAAAAACCGAAAAAAAACACAGTCTTGTTCCTTGCTTGCTCCCAGACAATTTTGCAGTCGTTTAATAACGAAGAAACAATAACGAATTTATCTTTCTAGTTTGAGTGAAGAATTTTAGAGAAATATTTTTGATGTTTCACGTTTTATTTGATAACAAATATTCGGATAAATCAATAAGCCCATCGACATCCGACAGAAGCATTTACCGAGAGGTTGGGAAAAAATCTATTGTTGCGAGGCACAGATGGGGTTCCGTTCGAATATTTAGTTAATTAAATTGAGTGATTCTCAAAGAGTAAAAAAACAAATAATCGTTGCTCTAAATAATAGTGATTTTTTTTCTTGAATTTAATGAACAAAATGAAGATGCAGATTTTTCGTGTAGAAACGTTTGTCAGTAAATATGATGAAAAATATACGTGTTTTTGAACCTATGACTTTACATCTGGAATAACAATGGCGCTACAGTTGTTTTCGAAAAAAAATAGAAAATTGATTAATTCTACAGAAAAGATCCAAATCTAAAAAGTTTTCTCAAAAGATCTGAAAATACAGAGTGTTATTTATGAAGAAAAGGTAAATATACTGTCTGTTCTGTTATTAACAAGCTCTAGATATAATTGGACTTTTGCCTAAATAAAGCGAACGAAAAGAGAAGCCTAAGAAATTGAAGTACGGAAGCGAAGAAGAAACAGTGGCAAATCGTATGTAAGTCAACGAAACATTGTAAGGATGTGAAGAAATTTCGAAATAAAGTGCTATGAAGAAGTCCAGGTTCTTAATATAGAAGCGAAGAAGACCTGAAATTCCTGCAATAGAAGCAGAAGAAATATGGATTTCTATCCAGTAACAAAAGAAGATGGGAGATCTAACTCAGATTTGTTGACAAACGTTCGAGAAGATTTTTGTTGTAACTTTTAGAAAAAATCGAAAGCTAACAGAAATCATGAGGGAAGATAAATTATTTTCTGAATTAAAAAATTTAAGAATTAAATTTCTTTCGAAATTAAATTCTGAACAGAAATGTTTTTTCCAAGAACATTTCAGAGAAGCAGTAAAGAGCCCCGAATTAAATAGATTAAAATTTAATTCAGTGGGGTCCCGGAGGACAACCTGGCCAATATTTTGACAAAAAAGTGCACCACTGAATTATTTTCAGGTCTGATATTTTTTTAGGGTTAAGCAACTTTTTGGGATCTTAATTTTGTTTCGTATCTCGATTCGTTTTCGAGATACAAAAATAAACGCCTAGAGGCGACATAATAATTAAACAGTTCAGCAATTAAAATTACACAAAAGTATTAGTTAATTAATAATGTCAATCAACCTGTAATTTATAAAACACGCTTACCGCATTATTTCAGACACAAACATTTATATGAACGTTTACTTGTGTTTTTATGCCGATTAATTAATTGAAAACTCCTGTTTGTGTAATGTTGGTGGCCTGCACTATCACTTCTACTGATTATAAACAATCCGAGTAGACTCTTTCACAGATCTTGCACTGCATTTAAATCAATTTTGTAATTTTTTTACTAAACAGACGGCTTATAGATTAAGAAAAAACCTGGCTGGAGCCTAGGAGATGCCTTAATTAATCCATTTGATAAATTTGCACTTGAAACAAATTTATACACAATATAGACGAAGCTAAATTCAATTGCGTCGCAGTTCCCCACATTGATAATACAAATTCAATCAAGGAAAAGTGGAAGTAAACCAATCTGCGACACCCCGGAGTTTTGTTGTTGTTTAGCAACAACGTTCATTGTTTATAAAATTGTATTGTTGCTTACATATGGGGCACATTAATAAAAAGCTGCAAAACCTAGAGCTAAGAAGAACTGGAGAAGATATAAAGAAGATTTGAGCTAGAGCAAGTAGAAGAAGTTGAGGAGCTCTTCACATAACCACTAGAAAAATTAGGTCAAAACGTCTTACCAGGCGCCACCATCTGGGTTGATAAGAGCATTGCTCTCCTCAGTAGGAGTGGGTACCTTTTCTTCAGTTTCACCCTTCACTGTGCCCATCCAGGAGCTAACTTGATTGGTTAATCCAGAAAACATGATGAACTATTACAATTAGCTGTACTTTGGCAGTACGTAAGCGAAAACCTTGATGTAAACTCAGTGGCAAAAGGGTAGCAAGGAATAATTTATGAAAATGTGATACGCTCAGACATAATCACACCACGTTTAGGGAATTACACTGAACTGAGCACTTTAGATTCAATGATTTTCTTCTGATCTTTTCGGCTGGCGATATCAATTGTCACAGGCAATACTCCATGCGCAGTGTGTCACGGCAGTTCTGACCAATGAAAAGACGACTTTGTTCAATAAAATGATGGTAGGAAAGGCGAAAAATGCAGCGTTGCCAGACTGACCTGAACATTTTCTGATTTGTTTTGTCAGTCGCGCTAAGATTTGCTTAATTTGGAAACTAGACCAAATGAAATGGAAACTGGTGCAACTCTTCCAGCAGAAAAATATAGTTAAAAGAAAGTGAATTAATAATGTGTTTTCAGTTCTATAAGCATATATCTATACAGGGTGTCCCATCGGGAACCGCCGCGATCGATATCTGGCAAACTGTAATTAAGAGAAATTTGAAAATT
>NW_026017110.1:57891546-57897748 GCF_020466585.1 Dendroctonus ponderosae | reverse complement strand
TTTTTCTATTTCTTAGCATATTCCAGATTCTTTTCTGTCCTCCATATAGGTCGTGTTCCATATCGGCAGAGAATTTTTCCCAATGCTGTCGTTTACTTGACTGGATTTCTGCATTGACCCGGTTTATCACCGCTTTATATACTTCGTACGTAATTGTGTTCGATCGGTATTGCAGGTACGCTTTACCTCCTGTTTAAACCAAGGTTTAGTGTTTCCTTTTCCGGTTCTGGCTTTAGTTCTTCTTCCAAGTGCTTCTTCGGCTGCCTTTAGTAGATTTGTGCGTAATTTATTCCATGCCATTTCCACGTCGTCGTCATTTTTTATCCCATTATTTGCAATCTTCTGTTTCAGCCTTTGTTGGTATAGATGTTTCGTAGAATAATTTGCTAGTGCCTCCATATTGAGTTTACTGGTTGCTTCGTTCTGTTTTTTCTTTATTTGGTATGTCGTGACTCTTATTTTTGCCATTACGAGATTGTGATTAGTAACAGCATTTGCGGAACTTAAAGCTCTTACGTCCAACACTTGGGAGGGGTGAATGTTTCTGTTTGTTATTATATAATCTATTATGGACTTTTGTCTTCGTGTGTTTTCAAATGTGAATTTATGTTGCGGTTTATGTTGAAAGAATGTGTTGGTAATTCGCAGTTCGTTAAGGGCGCATATCTGTATAAGTTGTTCACCGTTGTCGTTGATTGTTTCTTCATTAAATCGGTTTTTGATCCCCACTATTGTTTCATTGCCAATGCTTGCATTAAGATCTCCCAGGATAATTACTTCATCTTGCTTTGGAATACCGCCGAGGGTTCTCTGCAAGTTCTGGTAAAAAGTGTCTATCTCTGATTATATGACTTCTTTTGCTCTTCTGAAGTTTGACAAAAGAACAAAATGTGTTTTCAAAAAAGTATAATGAGAAATTCTTATTATAAAGAACGACACAGTTTGGCCGCAACCTGGCCGAGTTCTTCGGTTGATTTTAGTTTTGCACCTCCGTTATCACCTCAGTTGGCAACCTGCCCTGAAAAACACCGAAGTTCTGTGGAAAAACTAGTCTTCAGGGTAACTAATTTATGCATGTGTAGAAAACAATGAAAATAAAATTCACTGAAACTCGAGAAAACACTTTGTTTTTTTCGCAGACAACCGTGTTAAAGGGTCATAATCTTTTGAACAAGGGTTCTGATACTGGAATCTTGCACTGCAAAATCCCTAGAGTTCTGAGTCACCCTGTATGTATTTTAGAACAATTCACGTTGTTTATTATTTTGGTTTGTGTGAATGAGTGCGGAACATCATTTATTCGTAGCACAATTTCGAGCTTCCACCTCCTCATGGATGAGCAGCCCACATACAAATTTCTGCAGACGTAAACATGACTAGACAATCAAGAAAAACTCTGAAAAAAAACAACCTTTACAAAGGATATTATTGTTGAATGTTCCAGCAATTAGGTATTGAAATTTTTAACCAGGCATCAATTTCTTAAGGAAACGCAAGGTCGTATGAACAATTTACAACCTTCACATCTCAATTATTTCTAGGTAAACGCGCATCAAAACAATTATGAGTCTTTTTTGCAAGTTAACATATAGAAAAAGCACTTAACGTGCTGTTGTGAGTCATGGTAAAATTACATTGGTTTATTTGGTACTACAGGCGTCCAATGAAATTGAAAATAATCTGTACCAAACTAATGATGTGTGCTCATCCAATTGCTGTTGATTTTTTTTATTACTGAAGAGCTACATGAGAACCAAAAGCTCGCATGCAAATTGGAAATCCCCGACAACAGGTAATTTGTTGAATAACTAGAACGTCACATGATGATCCATCCATTGCATTTAACAGGAATAATTAAAATTCGATTTAAATTTCTCGTCACGTACTAAAACGGTTAGTGCTTAAAGTGCCTAGTTTAAATCCTGATAAAAATGTATCATATAATTTTCCAGCAAAATCGTTTGGGGCCTTATATTATGAAAGATGGAAAATAAGTTTTTCAAATATTATTTCCTGTTTCATAAAATTTTAAACAACGTATGAAAATCCTGTTTGTTTGCCTTGCCAGATGGCCCGATTTGACACCCGTCGACTTTCTCCTAATACCTGATAAACACATTGGTAAATAAACCAACTAAATTTTTCATCTAGTGAAAATCTTGAAGTTACTGCATATCTACCTTCTACCATTACCTTCTAAATTTTCAACCAAATGACAAACACCCTGAATAAGATGGGAGTAGATACATATTTCGAGATGTGCGAATTTTGGACACGCCTCCAACCGGTTTCGAGCCTATTAACTGCCATCGACTGCGTTCAGCCTGAGAATAACACTTCCTTTCCGTCCTGGGTTTCAGTACAAGTGTGAAATAAAAATGTTTATATCGTTTGTCCTCTTGAACGTATCGTCTTGAAACCTCAAACATGTTTCAAGACAGCAAAGACCTAAAAGAATCCAATATTTACCAATTATGAGTTTGTATGAATTTTAAATCTGATGATGGCGCTGTTGTCTCGCCGAAACGTTATGAAATAAACGATATAAACATTTTTATTTCACACTTTGACTGAAACCCAGAAAGGAAAGGAATATAATAACAATTACACGCCGTCAGGAAATTAAATCAAAATAGCGCTTCCGGAACCTGTACTTTATTTTGCCCATGTATTTTACATCCGCGCCGATGTAGGCATTTTTGAGAAACCTCGTATACAATTGGTAAAAAACTTATTTAAGATTCTAATTTCTTTCAAGAAGAGAGCACATTTGAGTGACCGACCTTGAGACTGACTCACTAAGGTGTCAAAAATAAGGATTAATACCCAATTTTATCAAACTTTCCACATTTCTAGAATGCAGTGTTTTCTAAAAATTGTGAACATTTCGAATTACTACATGGCTTAGTTTGAAAGATGTGAATTATTCAAGGAAAGATCGCAGTTGGTTAAAGACATCCATTTTGAGACTAAGTTGGCAAAAATCAAAATCCGGCACGATTTCCCCGAAATTTTCCGCAACTTTAGAAGCAAGTATCTGCTAAAGATGGTGAAAATTTCAAGTTCCTACTTGCTTCAGTTTAGAAGCTACGATTTTTTAAACGGGAGAGCGTTTAAATTTTAAAACTATTCGCAGCTGTGTTTTTTAGCTTAATGCGTAGCTGTCGATCAATAATATCGTCGGATAAAGATCCTGATCGCTTATAAATAGGGCGAAATGTTGGAATTTTTCGAATCTGTATGATTTAGCGTGTTTTCACTAAGTTTAGTTCATGCCCACGTCAACAGGTGATTTCTTGCTTGTGTGCGATGAAAATATTGTATCGTTTGAGACATTTTGAGCCAATTTAGATTTCTCAAAAAAATTTCAAAAAGCTACTTTACTCGTGAGGCAATCAAATCTAATATCTAAAGTTTTATTTAACGCGAAACACATCGATAATGTAAATAAAACTGTTAGTCTAGATCAGACCAGAAAGAAGAACAATACAACATAAAGTCTGATGCATCGAATATGAAATAGAGAATCCAGCTAATAAAAATTACTTTTCGAACAGTGAAAAATTATAGAGATCTTGAGTAGCGAATAAGAGAAGACCAATCACATGAGCATATGAATAGAGCAGGGGTTCTCAAACTTTTTTGGTGACGAAAACTTTTTAAAGAACTAAATTTTTAACGGAGCCCTAAACCCTAACTGAACTAAAAGCAAAACGACTTCTATATTTACTATTTATTAATAAGGATACAAAGAAAGATTTTTTGTAATTAAATGAAAATTGGTAGGCAGACATAATCGGCTGTGCAAGTCTAAATATGGTTTTTGGCTATGTTTCCGGAAACATCGAAAATCGACGATATCTGGGCTTTTTTAAATGGAAAGTCTCTATTTTGATTTCATATTTGTATTCAGCATTACATTTTGAGTTTAAAATGTCCACTTGTCAACACCCATCTGTCATAGTTTTTGACGTATGTCCCATTTATTGCAAAAAAACTGGGATGCAGAGGTTTATTTGAAAAATTATAACTCCTGAACCATTCCTATTTTTTTATTAAATTTTCAAAGGTTTGGCCGAAATTTTGCATTGATTCTGATACTTTTGTTATTCGTGCGTTTGTTGCGGTGATTCAAAGTTGACAATCAAAAAATGCCTGCAGTACGATTTCTGAGAAAAAATTCAAATTTACGAATTACTTCTATAGCCGACTACTTGCTAAGAAAACAGTAATATTTCTGCCAAAAAATGCCAATAACTCATAAACGACTTGAGAGGAACATACACAATGTCAATAAAAGTGGACTTACAGTATTTTACGTACGTACAAGTTTTTGTCATTTTTTTTTACTGTCAACTTTGGAAAATCTCAGCAAAAGCATGAAACATAACAAAAGGGTCAAAATCGATGCAGAATGTCTGCCAAACCTTTGGGAATTGAACTAAATAATGCCGATTAATTTATTTGCAATGGTTAAGAAAATACGAATTTCTTGATGAACCTGTTTTTCTGCTTTCTGCTACCCTGTTTTTTTGCAAAAAATGGCATGAGTCAAAAACGGTGACAGATAAGTGTTGACAAATGGACATTCTTAACTCACAATGTCTAACATTGTTAAGTGGCAAGAAAACAGATATATTTTTTTGCCCAAAAACTCTAAACGCTACATGATTTTACAAACAGCATAAAATTGTGAATAAATGGTTAGTGCATCAACCAAAAAAAATGAGTTGATTCCATCAGCCAAATAAAAAGTTCTGGTAGTTTTTGTATCAAGACATTCAAGAATTCACCACTTGTCCAAAACGGCTGAACTCTTACATAAGAACAAATTTACAGCGAGTTTCACCAAAATATATCGTACCCTTCTCTCGATTTTTCAAAAAAGATAAGGTTTTTGAAGAACTTTGACCATCAATAGCAGAGAAGCCAGATATTTTTTGTTAATAAAAGTTAGGTCAGATCGTGTTCTTTTGATCCAAAGAATATCGCAGTACCCTTTTGATCATGTGCTCACGGGACACCCTGTATATTGTGGCAATAAGATTTCGGAAAATAAAATTTTTTCTAACGAATGGGCTACGTGAATCACCCTGTATTATTATGTACCTACCAGTAAAATCTATAAGTAGGCGTTTTTTTTCGGTAGTTTATTTTTATCTTCGGTAACTTTATTCATATAGATTCATCTTTAATACATGTACTAATTTTATTGTAGGCGAAGTCCTACCGTAGACTTTACGGGGCACCGGGGCTCCGCGCAGCACACTTTGGGTAACGCTGAAATAAAAAATCTAGCAAATTGACATGATTTTCTTTGGAAATCTTTAGTGGCGAATAAAAGAAGACTAATCAGGCATCGGATTTGGAAATAAAACCGATATAAAATCTTGTAAAACATAGAAGACATCTCTTGACTTGACAGACAATCTGCTGCATCGGCTATATTATCGAGATGAAATAGAAAATCCAGCGAATGAAAATTCTTTTTCGAACTGTGAAAAACTGAGAAGATCTTCAGTAGCTAGTAAGGGAACATCAATCGGATATGAAATCTGATGCAGCCAATCCGGCTAAAAGAAATGTTTTTTTGGAACAGTGGAAAATTGAAGAGATCTTTAGTGGCGAATAAGAGAAGACCAATGAGACATCGAATCTGATGGATCGAATATGAAATGAAATGAAATCGAGATGAAATATAAAATCGAGGTAATGGAAATGAAAAAAATACGACAGGGGATCCAGTAGTTGAACCAGTCTTAGTCGGAAAGCATGGTAACTGCTTCATCGCCTTTGATAATGTCCACAGCAGTTGTGGACGAAACGTCAGGAAGAAATTCCCATGGACCACGGCTTCAAAGCCCGGAAAACATTTCTAAATGTAATGGAAATGTTCTTTCGAACAATAAAAATTGAAGAGATCTTCGATGGCGAATAGGAGAAGACGAATGAGGCATCGAAAGTGACGCATCGCATACGAAATCGAAATGAAATACAGAATCCCTCTAATAGAAAATATTTAACCCACAGTGAGCAATTGAAATTTTTAGTGCCGAATATGAGAAGACCAATGAGCAGGGGCGGATCCAGCTTTAAAGTCAGGAGGCGGGTTATGTAGAAAAAATACAGTCTTCTGTTATCTATGAAATTAGAAAAATGATCGTCGTTTTGTGCAAGGGTGGCGCAAGATTATTGCAAAATT
>NW_026017110.1:57875924-57890547 GCF_020466585.1 Dendroctonus ponderosae | reverse complement strand
AAATTCGAATAGTTTTGGCCCAGAAAGCGAAATTTGAATATCAGACACTTAGGTGCAAGATTATGCCAAAATTCCATGTTTTCTGTCCCGTTTTTTGCTCATATCTCGGAAGCAAAATGAGCAAGAACGCTCATTTGTACATTATTCTAGAGATAAATAAATGGTCCTTTTAGAAAGTGAACCATGGATGGGAAAATGTTGGCAGTTTTCTCAAAAAATGCTTGAATTCAAGAAGTTTTATATGTGCGTGGTTTTTTGAGTTGCAAAATCTGCTTGCTTTTTTCGAAGTTTCTCAAGAACCTTTCGAGCCCCCCCTGGATCCGCCCTGGCCAATGAGACATCGAATCTGATGCATCGGGCGTGAAATTGAGATGAAACAGAGAATCCAGTTAACGGAAATTACTTTTCTATCAGTAATAAGTTGAACAGATCTTCAGTGACAAATAAGAGAAGATCAATCAGACATCGAAGATGAAATAGAGTATCCAGCTAATGGAAATGTTTTTTCGAACAGTAAAAATTGAGATCTCCAGTGGCGATTAAAAGAACACATTTTGATGAAAATCACTTGTCGAACAGTGAAAAATTAAGAGATCTTTACCGGCAAATAAAAGAAGCCCAATCAGACGTCGAAGATGAAATAGAGAATGCTTCTAATGCAGATCTTCATCATACCGCCCTAAGGAGAAGAAGAACTTGTGCCAAGTGATAGTAATAGTTTGGTAATATCTGGTTAAAGAAGCATACAATATTTCGAAGACTTTAAAACCCACAGTTAATAAAGACACTAGAAATACCATATACTGGATATGGGGGCATTAGAAGCAACACTGAAAGGTGGTAGAAATGCCAGTAGCCTTCCGGGTCGTACCAAAATTAAACCGATAATGTGTTTTGAATAAAAGTTTATTGAAACTAGAAATGTTGATGTTAGAGTCAAATTGAGTAGTTAAAGGGCAAAGGGTGATGATGATCAACATCCGACAATGTGGTGCAAGGACGGTGTAGACTGTGTTGGATGATGGCAGATGTGCGCTCCTACTTCCAAACAATAAGAGTGAATAATATTTTTCGACGTCACTGTTGGAAGAGTGGTTCGGTACCATTGTAATGGTGGGGTGCGGGGTCTCCGTCCGACCGACCATCAAGCGCTAGCACTCACCTTACCACTTCCACTGAACCAAACAAAAACGAGATTTGAAGTTCTTTAGCAGCGAGCGCAGTAAACGTGTAGAATTGAAAATCGATGGTGTATGGTCGGCTTCGGAATAATTTTTCATATAAAAATACGAATACCGAGCACCTGTTTCATCAGTGGTTTTACCTGTTTTCAGGAGTGGGTAGTGCGCGATAGCGTGATGATCCTTTTTTTGGCAGTTTGACGTTTGACCTTTCCTCGAGTGTTAAGGCACCGTTAGTGTACCTAGAGTGGCCTTGGAGGGACATTTTTCAAAAAAAATGTCGGCCGAAAAATTGAACGGCAATCATTCCAAAGCGCGGCTTTGTCATATTCGAAAAGTGGACAACTTTGATGGATACGGTTTCAATCTGCATGCAGAAAAAGGCAAGCCTGGCCAGTACATTGGCAAAGTGGATGATGGATCTCCTGCGGAAGCAGCCGGCTTAAGGCAAGGCGACCGAATCCTGGAAGTCAATGGAGAAAGCATTGGAGATAAAACGCATAAGCAAGTCGTCGAACTTATAAAGCAACACTCTGACGAAACCAAACTTCTGGTAGTAGACCCCGATGATAACTCCATTATTCCCACAAACAACACCGAATCGTTAAAGCATGCGGAAAATGCGTCGAATGGAAAGCAGGAAAATAATTACTCCAACAACAAAAATCACAGTGCAGGAAAGAAAGAAGCAAATGGTACCTTGAACCTCAGTATGACAGCAGCGGAACTTCGAGCTAAGCTAGCAGCAAAGAAGAAATTCGATCCCAAGAAAGAAGCCATGGACTTCAAGCAGAAGTTTGATATAGTCCAAAAGTTATGAGACCTGTAAGTGTTTGGTTTATAGTGTGAATATGTGATGTGTACTGTTAAACGAAATGTTATTCTCATTCTCATGTTTGTCTAATTAGCGACAAGATTCGCGTTTAGAAGGAATTTTATTTTTTATGAATAGTATTAAGGAGTGGCTGAATATATCACCGTTTAAATATGCACACTTGTATATTGCCTCTGGCTCAGAGGTCGCATATCTATAAGGTTATAAATACTCTCGCCTTTAACTTGGAAAAGAAGATGTTCTTGTTCAGGTAAAACCGCTTTCACTGTGTCTCGGACATCATTAAATCTAAGCAATTCCTTTGGAATGTCGTTAAATTCTCTATAACTTTGCTTCATTGTAAAACACACGCTGGGCGATCTAATAATAAAACGATTCATTTTGTAGCTAGGATTTATTCCTCGAAATTTATTTCTTATACAAATACATGTTATGAACTTTTTGTGGATTTTCATTTTTTCACTTCACATTCCAAAAATCATTCTTCGAACCGTGGACATTTTCACAAATTATTAAAATTGCACACATTATCTCGAGGTCAATTGACAAATATACACAATTATTAGAACGATCCTTATCATATCCTATTCCAATATGTTACAATTCCAAAGTCATTCATGAATCAATAAATTAATTAAGATAATTTTTTAAATACAGGACGATAAAATGTGTAATCATTCTCAGACCTTCTGTTCGATTGCGATTCGCTATTTCAATCAGGTGGAATTCTTAATTGAAATAACAATTTTAAGCCAAATAAGTGACTGATAAAGTCAAAACTTAATCTGATTTAATGGCATTGATTGAATTAGTATTAATAAGTTTAGAAATAAGTACTACATGAAAAACCCGTTTTTTAACTGAATAAACATATTTATTACATATACTGGAATTTTTACAGCAAATTATACACACAGTCCATAAAATTTAAAATCAAATCCAGATCTTCCATAGATATTTGGAAAATGCCCACTCAAACACCCAAACCTTCTACAGCTTTATCGATTAAAACATTTTTGGTTGCGGTTTTGCGTGGATCACCCTTTTAATATCCACATGCGAAGTTCAAATATCACTGTGGTAAATTAACCATTAGAGTACTGAACCCAATAAAGCTTCGGTTAAGCCTACAAACAGTAGACGCGTTGTAGAATCGGACTTTACATTATACGGGCATACAATTTAAATTATCAATCAGAAGTTTTTTTGCGAATACACAAAAGCAGTTTTTTTGAAACGTGGTCAAGTTCTCGGTTAACCCAGAAGTCGTTATACAGTAGGTACAATATACTAAAAACAAATCTAAATACTTCCGGGACTTTGCATGATCTGATCTAATTCACTGTTTTGAAGGGAAATACGTTTTTTTCAATGTTATGTGTGTAGCGTATTACGTATTCTACCGGTATTGCGATAATCAATCAACTAGAAATTGCCCCTATGTACTAGAACAAAGGATATTTACATTGGTACCGTAGAAATCGAAAACAATGTTTTAGTTTTTCAATGCAATCTCAATGCTCTTTCAGGTAAGTTAAATAATAATAACTACAGAATAGTGTGTTTGATGCCTTACAAACCAGCCATTGTATTTTAGCGTTTAATTAAAAGCAGTGATGTGCAATTGAGAAAACTTGCTCTTTCAAGAAATCCTTTATTTTATAAACTAAGTGGTAGACCTGTATGGAAACCGAAGAGTTCTTCATTCAAACAGAGAATATTGGAATTTGCAGAAAAGCAATGCAGCGTATTTTATTATACAGGGTATCAATTTGAAAACTTCCCACCCTTAACATCTTTCTTGCAGTTGAAAATATGAAAAATCGGAATACCCGTCAATTTTATTTGAAAGGGGGACACTTTAAGGGGTCTCCTTGTTTCAACCCCCTAGGACGGGTAGATGTCACCCTTAGAATCTTAAATGGGAAGGCGGGTCAAGTGGCACATCGTTCAATTCTCTTTACATTAGTTACTATTTTGTTGTGTTTTGTTCAGAGGTTCTCTAATAATCGCGTCTTAAAGTTGTAGAAACCATTAAACTTGCGTGCATTCAGATATTGGGTTTCTGGTTTGTGTTTACAGAAATACAATTGTATTGAGCCTCCTTGTAATACAGAGTAGGTTACACTGTTAAAATCATTGAATAACAGGAAGAAAATCTAGTTTAAACAATTGATTTCGGATTTATTGATTATTTTACTAAAAAGAAAATTATTTACCGAACAGAAATTTCTACAATAAAACCCATGATATCTACTTACGCACCATCTTATAGGTTGTTCAAAATGTTGTCTATTTTCCTGTAAACAATAAAGTCTATTTTCGAACCCTCCCTAACATGGATAAAATATTCCCGGATAGATCGTTTGGCAGAAGGGGACCAATTGAATGGCCTCCAAGATCACCGGATTGAACACACTTAGACTTCTTTCTTTGGGGACATCTTAAGTCCATTGTTTATAAAACACAACCTGCTGATATTGATGATCTTAAAAGGCGAATTGCAGCAGAATCCCGGTCAATTCCCTGCAAAGTATTCCGAAAAGCTAGGAAGGAGTTTGGAAACAATTTAATAAGATAGTGTGTAGATTTTATTGAAGAAATTTATCTTCCGCAAATAAAAAGTTATTTTTGTCCACGTAAAATAATCAATAAATAAGAAATAATGGACGCGGCTTAACACATTGTACCTATTTAACAAACGCTTCCTTAAAGCCGGGGATACCGGGTTATTCCCAGCTTCACTTTGCTATCTACAACTCGCCTACAAGACTAATGTAACTCATAGAGGTTGAGTGTAGGTACAGACAAATTGACACATATTTTTTCCAAACTAAATGAAGAATCAAAAACCGATTTTTGATTTCATGAAAATATTCTTAAAAGTATACAGAAACAATTGCTTGAAATGAATAACGCATGCTAAAAACTGTACTAATTGCACAAAACCCAAATCGTAAAAAGCTAGAATCTAAAATTCCCGAAACTGCAAGCAAAAATGTTGATTTTTTGCTGTAAAGTGAACAGTCCACTATTAAAATTCCGACTGCAAGACGCTAATTTTGAACCATTCTGTATCGCATTGGACAGCCGACAATCAAAAAGTAGCCTGAAAACCAGAAGTCCATATGAGAGAAAAACATGTGCAAAATGGTTTGTTTACCAAACACCGTCATAACAATGTTATATAATGCTAATATTGAATTATAATTTAATGATGCCAAGGTCACCATGATACATAATGGCAATAATTCAATTATTTCACTGGAAACCATCATCAATAGCGATTTTGCAGATAGTTAAGAGGTCACTTGATGGGTTTTCTACCATCTACCATCTGCTGTGGTCAATTCTCCGCAAACTTTTTCATTCAACCAAGATCACATGGTTTCAACAAATGCACTGATCAGAATTCCTTCGAAAACCCGTTGCTGGTTAGCATTTGTTTATTTATTAGTATGCAATGGATTCATGGAAAGTTTTGGTTTCATACAGGTACATAGAAGGCATTTAAATTAACACCTCTGATTTTTTGTCCCAAACAGCAGTCACACATTTTAGATGATTCTGTGAAAAAAGTGTTTTTCCATACAGGGTTCAAAAATGGCGTCATTCCTTTTAAGGATATATAGGGGCCCACTTAGAGAGTACGAGAAAAATGTTTAAAAATTTTTTTACGAAAATTTAAAGAAGATATTACCAGTGGAAGATTGTTATTAAGCATTATTTTGAAAAGGTCCCACATTTGGTTGGTAGCCTATTGGAATACTTAAGCATTCGAAAAGAAAAATTACGATCTTTTTGTCAAATTACAAAAATTTTTTATACTAAAAAAGTGCTCTTCTACAATTTTTTGATGAAAAGTCAAAGCGGCAATGATGTTTTTTGTCATTAACAGATAGTTACAGGTAGACAGCCTTTGTCAATAATAACAAGCATTTGTCAAACTGTGGCTTATTTTGAAGCTCCTTGAAGCTGCTCAAAATATGAAAAGTGATTGGGACACAAAGATGTTTGGAGTGAAACAGGCAGGACTTCTTGCTCTTGAGAACACTTGTGTTTTAACAACAGAATTGTATTTTATTTGATCAATGATACATAACCTTTAACCGATGGTTTTGGATGACAGTTGTGACTTATTTAGGTATATCACTCATTTGCCCCAAGAAGATGGCTCGGGCACTCGGGGGCTGTTTTGTCGTAGCACTGACCTCAAGGTGACACCGTCATCCTAACCTCAACGCATGTTATTGTCTCTTTTAAATAAAAGACAATCTTAGCTTCATGTTTATCCATGGTTACGGGAGTTTTTAATAATTACGAAGGGACAGATATTTGCGAAATGTTAATTAGGCAGATTACCTTGAAAAACATTGTTGCCATATTTCTGATCTAGTTTTTTGCAAATATCTGAGTTTTTAAAAACACCTAATGTTTTTTACTATTTTTTCTGTACTCCCAAGACGCCCCCAGACAACACCTCCAGAGGAATGACGCCAATGTTGAATCACCCTGTATAGAATCACTGTTAAATCAATGTGTTTTGACGTGTCAAAGGTTGCAAAGCTGCTGCGTATAACCGCTCCATGAGAAGCGCAGAAACAATCAAATGAGTCAACTGTCTTTTGCCATTAAAATGTGACAAATCTGACGGTGAAAATTCGCAAGAATTAAACTAAACCAGACAATATTAGAAAGTCATTTTGAGTTCGATTATTGGCTGTTCGATTTAACAGGAAATTGTATGTTGGCAATGGCAATCTGCAACTGTTTCCATAAGGAAACAGCTGAATTTCCACGAAACAAATTAACGTTAGGGTACTTGTGTCATACTTGTGGAGTTTAACAACACCACGGGGTTTTTAAGTGTCATTTGAATTTTAAAACTTTTATAAATGATTACCGTAATGGTCTTATTAATAAGCAAAGTTCAGATATTGTGCAGTCGACTCGCTCAACTGCAGACATTCTCAAGGCTTGTTTTATTCTGTAATAAAAAATGTTTGCTTTTAAAGACAGTTACTAAGAGTGGCGACAGTAATTTTTCTCTAATGCGTATTCATTAAAAATCCATGCCAACAAGCACGTAGCAGGAGGAAATCAGCGTACAGTAGCTGATCGCTGACAAGCGCTGTTTTCAATTCCTCTTTAGCTAAGAAATTCTTCGCAATGTATTCAACTTTGTGGTTGAATACATAATAATTTGTTAATTTAATAAAAATGTTTCACAGAATTATAGTAAATCTAAGCTTTCTTAATTTGAAACACTTCCAGTTTTGCTTTTTTTAACCAGTTGCCTTAAAAGTGAGGCATTGCGATTTGATTAGTAAAGTTTTCGTTTTTATACAGCAAATCACTACAATAGAATTTCCGATGGTAAATTCGACTAGTTGACGCTCGTTCTGAAAAAGCACGTTTTTACATTGATAATTACACGTGTTTTAAGCTATGCGTCGCTTAAGACAATGAGTGCTGAATGAGGGTAAATTCCATGTACAACCTGAGACCCTTAATAGATAGAACAATGACCAGTGAACCAAGTTAGGTAGCAAGAGAAGCCAAAAAAACCGGATAGGGGTTTATGGCCTTTTGTTGGATGAAGCGCAAAGAAATTCAAAATATCTACTTATATGTGGGTGTATTCAAGCGTAATTTTCCAGATTGTTTACCTGAAAATTCCTGAAGTTTTCAGCCGCTATATCTAGATTTAAGTATCCAGGTCAAAATTAAAAATTCGCAATAATTAATGTTTTAAAATTGTTCACTAGACCATGAAGCAATAAAACGTCACGTCTCCTCAAGCTTAGTAAAAATGATAAATAGGCAAGAAGTTTATCTGATTGAATTTTGATTCATGGAAAACATTCGCAAATGTTTGTCAGATTTTTCAAGTTCACATTGACATTAATCAGAATTAAAATGACAACAATTGCAAACTGACGTTAATCAAAAACAAATTGACAGCAATCAAAATTTTATTGACATTAATCAAAAGCAAATTGACAATCAACAATCAAGTTCAATAGTGAAACTATTAAATTAAATTATTAAAAAGTTAAACTTTTGCAGTCATTCCTTGACATACTGGTGAGAGTTTCGGGTGTTTAGGCGTCCTTAATTAGATTTTTTTCCGGACGTTTCGCAAGCACTTCAGATGTGGTTACTGCGTGGAGCAAACTGTATCCCGGCTGTTTGAAGAAATGTAACACTTTTCCATGAAATAAACCAAAAATGGTTCAATTTGCATTTAGGAATTTTAGTTGAAAGTCGTTCCTTAATCTGAACCGTGGTGGAAAATAATTAATTTCTTACTTTCACGCCAGGAAGTAATAACTTTCCATAGGAAACTATCAAGGAAGCGGAGATTTTGAAATATTCACAGGTGATGAGAAAAACTTCCCAGTTACAACCCAGTTGAATTTTTCTTGTTCCGTCAGTGACAAATCTGTATCAGGATTTTTAAAACAATTTTGGATTACAATATATTATATTCATGCATGTATTAAAAGAATGTTTCTGCGGCAAATAAAAAAGGGCCTGCATGCCAACCCGTAATCTTGCACCTACTGGGGGTATCAAAAAGATCTGCTTATTGACGGGGCCACAATCAAGAACGACCAGAGGAGCAGCTACCAAAGAAGGTAAAGGTAGAGTTAAAATAAACGCGAAACATCGTCAATTCATGGGGCGCAGAAAATCCTAAAATCGTTCTTAATAACTGAGTGAAAAGTGCGTTCGACTGCATCTGAATGGACTGATATTCACTTTGAAAGACACTCATAGAGAACCAGAAAACCCAAATCGTTTGGAAGGAAAAACAAGCAGGCAAAACTGCGTTGGAAAATTGCATTAGTTTTGCAAGATATAAATTTAAAGAAAGTTTGTTATTTAAAACTTTTGTTAGTGGCTTCAATTATTTATTACATTATCTACTGTGTCTATCATTCAATAAATTATTGTATTCAACTGAAAGTTGACCAGCCAATTTGGTTTTCTTTATTGTCAATTACTTTTGATTAATGCTGATGTTGCCAATTTGATTTTGACTATTGTCATTTTATTCTGACTAAAGCCAATTGAACTTGACTTGAACTTGTATTGTTCATTCGAACAAAATGCCTGTTTACTTAATTTTGCCAAATTCTAAATAATTAAGAATGCGCATTTAACTTGTATAATTGACTGCAGTCAACTTAAGGTTATTCCAGTAATAGTTACATCCTTTTTAGTCATGAATAATTGACTCGATTATATTGTGCAGTAATTTATTAACTGAGGATTAGAATGCAACTTTTAACGTTAAATTGGAAGTTCACGGAAGCGTGCAATAAACATCAACATATCAAATGACACAAACAAAATCATTGTATCAACATCAAGCAACAGGACTTTAGGAAGCAATTTAATTTACTCATTAGTTCACTTCGGGGTAAGTTCTCATGCCAATGCTTTATATAACTTGTAATGAATTGAAATGCATTAATTTTAATTATTATTTATAGGTATACCCGATGTTCCATTAGCATGAAATAATTTATTAAGAATTACTTCTAAACGACTGGAGGCAGGCAGAGAATAAAAATTTCCAGGATTATTATGCGATCTGCATTAACTATGCATCATACCAGGTACTTGGTGAATTCGACATTAAATTTCCAATCATTTGCTCCTGTGGCTGATCGGAAATTTGATTTTCTTGTCTTAAGTGACGCTTGCAAAGGATGTTTTGAAAATGGATTTCGCAAAAATGGTAGAAGAAAAATTGTATTGGCTTTTCATATTTTAAAGTCTCTCTAGCTACACATATGTATTTTTTACAAATTTTCAAATGACTAAAACCATTTTTTTTTCAAATGCAACTTTTTTGCTGGATTGCTGGACACTTTTCTCCAAAATAAACCCCATGTCTTCTAATTCTTTGGTCGAAAACTTCATTTTTGTGACATAATATGAAATCAACGCAACAGTTGGAAATTTTCACAAAACTCTCTTATATGGGTATGGAACATAATGGTATCAAAAAACGTAGACTGAGATGCCGAGTAAATTTGATTAAAAAGACATGGTTTTCACGTGAAAAAAAGTTAGTCAATTGAAATATTTGAAGTTCTAGTAATCGTAGAAAATACATATGAGCAGCTAATAAAATGATAAAACACTAAAAAGAAAGTCTTTCTCTAACTATTGGCGAAAGAAGGAGTCGCTATCTCTAACTGTTTCTGAGAAATCATTTTATAATTACCCATTGCCAGAATCACTTTGCACAAGAAAATTAAAACTGCCGGTCAATCATAGGTGCAAATGATCGACAATGGGGCATCAAATGATTGCAAATTTAATTTTAATGCGCTTTTATGAGACTGTTAACCGGAAAAGAATTTTAACATCTGCGCGAGTGAATAAACCACGATATTTTTATTTTCTGTTTCTGTTTTATCTCTGAAAGCAGTTTAGCGGTTTTCATAATGTGTGAGATTTTTCCCACTTCCGCAACTATGTCAAATGCTAAATGGATCCTGATGCTGATCTAATTTAAGACCGAGACATTGGCAATAAATCAAAAAATATTCCAGGAAATTCGTTCATTTTCATTGCAGCGTCCAAAGTACCTTATATTCCCCTCAACTAGCTAGTTCTGATCGGTTTTATCTTAAATTCTTGAGATTCACTTCGCTCGAGATAAAATATGCACAAAGGCAATTTTATTGGAACTTTCCAATAAAAATCGCGATTTAAAATGCAGGAAATTAAGGTGCTTATGTAAATCTAAATCGTGTTATTAGTAGCATACGCAACAGATAATTACGTTACTAAATCTCCCTAATTTTCTAATGTCGCAACAGTTGATAATTATCTTATTTATTTTTTTAATACTGCTTGCATGGTGTTGGAATGTTTGGATTTAAGTCATCATTTCTCATTTGCATACCCTGCATACAGGGTGACACACACACACAATACAACGATGTTCAATTCAATAATTCATTGCTCGTTAATGTTTTAATTACATACATAAATCCGTGCATTATAGAGGGGTGTGATATAGGAAAACCTATTCTGTATATTCTTCAATAGAAAATAATCTTTATAGCGCATAAAATAGGTCATCAACTGAAAGAAACCAAAAAGGCTTTGAATGAAAGTTATATAGTTTTCTAAAGACCGTAAATCTGGAAAAAATGTAGGGGTTCCTATTTAACATTTGAAAGCTGTGGGGATTCATTTTGGTATCATTTGATAGCTTCTATCCGTATTATACGTGTTTTTTCAGATATTCATGGGTTTCCACACGCTTTGGACACATAAGAAAAAGGACTATAATGTTAAGCTCTAATTTCCAGGCTTATGAGTATAACGAGTTTAGTCGCTTAGTTCAAATGTGTTTGTAAAGGTTTTAGACTAAAACCTTTACATTATTACACAATTCAAATTTCGCTTTCTGGGTCAAAACTACTCGAATTTCCTCACTCATGTTGTTATGAATCAAATTTTCAATTCTCTATACAACGATGACCAAACGAATTATGTGGCTCAAATGAGGCTTGAGAAACTTCGAAAAAAGCAGCGTCATGTTTGAGTCGATTTTGCAACTCAAAAAAACCGGCAAATCTAAAACTTCTTAAAATCAAGACTTTTTTGCTTTTTGCAAAAAATGCATTCAACTATATTCTGAAGAATAATCACACTGTAGACGTTCGGAAGCCTCGTGATCAGCTACAAATAATTAGCTACAAAATATTGAACAAACAAATTAGCAGTTACTCGCAAACTTACAAAAACAAATCTTATGCCATTAAAATGATTGCTACCTTGAACAATATATTAATTATTTATGCATTTATGCAATAGATTTAATTCTACCACATTACAAAGGTAAAAAGCGTTTAATAGTATTGAGGAACGAATGTGGTTAACAATCTGCAATTCAGCTGCAAGTGAAGCTTTTAGTATTAAAAGTGACTTTTATACTTGAATATCCATCCAACAAATAGTCATAAATTGAGCAAATGTGCTTCAATTGGTCATGTTAGGAAAATTGAATTATAAAAAATGTGTGAACAATATTACTAGAATAACAATTCTTTAAAAACATTATTATGACACGTAAACGAGTTTATTTGGGATTGATCTCAGTTCCCATGTAAGGACGGGTGAAATGTTCAGATTAAAAATTCGATTAATTACAGCCTACTCAAATGAGTAAGTAACAGCCGACAGACCGGTTGTTGAAATCTACACGAAACAATTATCGCCTTTTCCAGTAACACTTTTCAATGCTGTTAATGAACCAATCATGTTTTCAAATTCGGTAACCAGCGTAATTAAAACACCCATATAAGACATGTAAAAATTACTTCCTTAACTTTTAATGATGAGTAATTTTCAAATTTCCGGCATATTAATTAATATCTCTTGAATAAAATAAAGGTCATTTTTGTGATTTCAGTTCGGATTACTCATGCAGTACAAGGTAGCTGAAAGCTTAAACACAATGTAGTATCTTAATAATGCGAAGGAATGTTTTAAATGATTTAATGCTTTATTGTTATCAGTTATGCACATTTGGAATTAATCGAATTAATTAATTTTGAAATGGAAATAGCTGGTAATAGGTACTAAACGAACGTTCAAAGAATAATTTCTCAAAGAATTCATAATTGTGTGTAGATTTTTTTGATTGCGAAATAGGTAATTGAAAATTCGCCAAACTTTGACGAAAATAATGTACATAGATGCTGAAAAAGGCTGAGTTATGGAATCTCCAATTTTGGCTGATGACTTGCAGATTACGACTAAATAAAAACCAAGAGCTTTGCTACATAAACTCGTATAGAAGTCTGACGTTAATTTGGCGTAATTTATTATACATATTGGCCAGCAGCGACGTCAAACTATTACGTAAAATATGCGACAAAATGTACAGTCGAATCTCACTTAGGAACCATCGAAAAACGTTACGTCTAATGTACGTAATATTTGCTCAAATTTGCATTTAAGTTGTGTACAGTAGACTGGAGGAAGATTTTTGAAAAGCCATGAAATAAACTTCTAAAATTTTTTTCATTTTATTTCAGAACATGAAGACATTAGATGATAGAGAGTAATAAACATTTTGTTTTATTTCCCCGAATAGGTACTTTAAACGCCAAAAACATGATAAGTTTGTAAATCCGTCAACTTCCCTCTAGGATTTACAAATTAATGTTTAACTGTCTCTGGTTTAACAACCATCTTAACCTTCGCATATTAAATAATCGATTTTGCATATGAAAACTGATCAATTTTATAACATCCGCTATAAAACTTACACAGGCAAAGTGACTCCAACCTGATTTATCTGGCAACAGAATACATGCCATATCTAAACGGTTATTGAATGCTTTGTTTTCGACCTAAGAATGCATATGTAGGTTAGTTAAGGTCCATAATAAATGGCAGAAATCGTCGGTGGCAAATTACAAAAGTGTGTAAAATAGTTCAAAATTATCAGTTATTTCGACTTAGAGTGTTCTAGCGTTGGATTCCTGGATTTTTGGGATACAAATGGCGTAGGTATAGAAGTTTCACCTTAGGATTTTTTAGTACTACGTAAGAAACTTCAGTTTGTATATAGAGGGGTGGTTAACTCTATAATTTACGATCGCATTAGACTCAATGTGCGGAGGATTTTACCGATTCTCAGTTTGGATTCAGAAAGGGTGTTTTTGCATGCTTTATCGCCAATGAAAATTTTTTACCTTATACGACACAGTAAACTTATGGCAATACTACAGGGAACTGGGATAGATGATAGTTATCCAAATAATTAAAAATCTTTAATGGAATTAGTGTTGAGCAAAGCAAGATGGTACGATGATTCGAAAGTGTTTCTATTGGTTGGAGATCTGTCAATTCGTCCTCCTCAATAGAAACACTCGTATCATCGTACCATCGTATAAACGGATGCATGGGACACAGGCTTAAGTCTTGCTTTTAAGTAAAGCGTTAAGTTATATAAAATTAATTCAATAATAACGATAATTATAATAAAATTAAAAGATAATCATAAGCAACAAACAATATCAGGCTGTTTGCAAGAGTCTTGCGAGAGTCTCTTGCCTAGTTGACTTTTAGTCATAGTCTTGCATACCAAAAAGCTTGGCTTTGAGTTGACTTTTTTGGAAGACCAGTTTTCCTCATAACTAATTGGAATAAAACCGCGCAAGTAAAAACAATTAATTTCAGAACAGACAAGATAGAAATACAACGCGGAGTAAGACAGGGTTGCGCACTATCACCTTTACAGCGGAAGAGATATGAGAATTTTGCATGAAAATAAAGACAGCCAAAAACTACAATCAAATGATGATACAAGAGAATTGGCGGGGAAACAGCAGTTGTGGCTCCAACAATGGTAAAATTTCTCGCATGGCAGAGGACAGAACAAGGTAAATTTTGTCAACGTAAGGGAGATCGGACGGATAATGGGGAAGGAAATGGAAAAAGGCCATAACATATTGAAACCGCTCAAGATAGTCCAACATTTCTGGTTATTCAGGGTTTAGCATGTCTGTTACGGAGTCCTCGCTTCTTTGCAATGAATTTGGTAGAGTTTCAGATTTTATGA
>NW_026017110.1:57871402-57874925 GCF_020466585.1 Dendroctonus ponderosae | reverse complement strand
TTTTTAACTGAATGGATAGTTTTCAACCGATTACAGATGTCGATTGGTAATCGCACAACTTCCAAATTTCGAGTTTTTCTAAAAAAAAGCGATTTATTTGCGTTGAAATTGATTTGAATCGCAATCTGAGGCATTTTACGCAATTTGAGTTTTTTCAAACAAATAGCTTACAATTTTTTTGGATCAAAATCAGCATTTTACAGGCGTGTTTTTTCCTCAATCCATAGTTTTCGAGCGCGGAGGCTCCCGAGATTAAAGATCAAAACCGCTGAAAAAAGCTCTAATGTTCGGTTATGTCTGATCAGAATTGCCTGTCGCGTCTATTGCTAAGCGAGTTGGCTTCCTCACTTTCTAACTATGAAAATTGTATGGAATTTATGCCCTAAATTCTAGTGCACAACATGGAAAACATCATTGGTTTTAAAACTGGAAGTTTTCAAAATAATAGTCTAACGTTCCATCTAATATACACATATCGATCATACCTTCTTTAAATACATTCTTTAAATTTTTATTTTTTTTTGTGAGTTTCGACCTATGCTCAGCACATTTAAGAATTACGTTAGAAATATTCCAAATGATGAATTGAATACTTAAAAAATTGAAGACTGTAAAACATGAAACGGCATGTGGGTTAAGCAGAGAATCCGCATGAATCAATAAAGTAGGAGCCAAATGGTCATTGATCTGACGTGGATGGACGACCTAAATAAAACCATCTCAGAAATAACCAATACATACTGACATGAAAGAACTGAGATGACTAAATCAAATCATTCGAGCTTTAATACTATATAAGAAAAGCGGTTTCCAACAGCTTTCACTTACATTGGGATTTGTCTAATGATTTAATACAGTTCAGTAAATCAGGACATTTTGATCTAAATCGAATTTCAGCGATACAACTCATAATAATGTCAATATAATGATTAAGGTTGTACCACAACATTGAATCTAATGAAGGCAAACACGTTGTGAGATACTGCGAGTTCAAGCCTTGAAAAAATTAACATTAAGGTGAAAATAAATATTGAAAGTTTCAGAGGCTGCAGTTGAACATTATAGTTCGAAATGCTTTCGGATGCAGACGATTTCAATTCATCGGTGAGAGTTGTGGAATTTTTAAAAAATGGCCAAAACTGCGGGTTTTCTTTGACGAGAGGAAAATGGGATCCGTATCCGTGGGTTAGTAACGTCGATGAAAATTCGGTGTCAAGTTTAGCCGGATTGAAGCCAGGCGACTGTCTACTGGAAGTGAACGGTGAAGATGTTGTTGGTCAAAAAATCTCCAAAATTGCGGAACTAGTGAAATCAAAGCCCGATAAAGTTTCCCTTTTACTGTGGAATGCTGGTGTGGATCCCCATTGTTCACCAGAGGTACGTATGCATGAACAAGTAAATGTAAATTCTCAAAATTATCGGCAATGAACTCAAAACACCTCAGCAGAGTTTCCGGATACGTCAAACGCGAGTATTATCAGCGTCTATGTTGAAATAAACCCTCAAGTAGATGAACTTTATGTTTACAATTCATTGCTGTATTGTATATTTACAATATAATTTTTTTAAATATTTGGCTGCACACAGATGATCTAGAGGGATAATTGAAATCGATGAAAATTGTTTTATTCCGATATTGACCAGTGCAATATAAAAAAATTGTCCCCATTTTGCACTACTTTGCCAATTGAAAAAGTTATATTAAACAATTTTATTGAATTGCATCTAGATGACCATGACATGAACCATGGCAATTCGAAATTATTACCGGTTGGCAATATTGTGTGAAATTGCAAGAACTTTACCCGCTAATTTCTCTAGTTGTAGGCAGTGATTGCACCATATAGCTTAGTTAGTATTTTTTAAGGGATTCACGTGTCATAAAGAACACATTCAGCTGAACACAAACACTTTACTCACTAACAGAGTCATTGGTTTAAGGAAGGAATTTTAAATTATTTCAAATCAATCTAGGCAAATTAGACTAGACCAGGATAGAATACGAGAGGGCTTGCACAAGCCATTAATTAAAATTGCCAAAATTGAAAGCAATGCAGTTTTGATCGGATTTGACCAAAAAATGTGGATGTTGCCTAAAATAAAAACCCGCTCGAAAAAGCTTGTTATTCGGAACGCAACATTTACTTTTTACAGCGAATTTAGGCATATTTTCTTATACAAACATAACTTATTTATGATGAAGAGCTCATTACCCACACTGTAACTTGAATTTTTCCTTAAAAAAACACGCCTTCGTTTTTATTTTATTCCCGATCGACAAAGACCGACCTACTTTAAGAAGCTTTCAGCTTTGAAGTTACGCCCTCGGCGTTGAATCTGTATTTGATTCGATTTGTCGAAATTAAAGATTTGACGTTTTTTTTTGCTAAACATACTTCCAGAGATGTGTATAATTTGTTTAGCCTAATTTTGCTCTCTAGAGGTTGGATATTTCTGATAAAACCTAATTTGAAAAAAAATTCAAGACGCTCCATCGAGAAAGCCCCAATGTTTATTCAGATATTTTAAACCGTTGCGAGATAGAAAACGGTTCCTTAAAAGTTCGCAATCTTAAATAACCTTTTCATCATTAATAATTTGGGATACAGTCTAATTAGGAAAATACACTTCTCGGGACGCTCTCTTCTTGAGAAGCTTCTAATAATATTTTGCTCAAAGTGTCAAGCTCTTAACCTTGACACTTTGGCTTCTAACTTTCTAAACATCAAGATTATCTGATAACGCTAAGGAATCAAAGACAGTTCTTGAAACGCTCAATCGAAAACTATTAATGATTATTCGGATATATTCAACCATTTTCGACGTATTTAGTCTGAAACTTCAAAATCGCCTGAAATGTTGGTGTTTTTGCATCTATTTTTTGAAATATTGGGAATTTCTAATAAAACCTAATCAATAACTAATAGTTTTGGAGAGGATCTTTCGAAAAGTCATTGCTCGCATTTTTCCAGTCGTTTATAAGTAGTGTACATTTGTAATTTTAAGCGGCTCGAGGAGTTTTGGGTCCCCTTAAGGGGCAAAGCCTAAGAAAATTTTATGCCGCAAAATAGCGCTCCGCTGGCCAGCTTTTCCCAACCGCTTCCGAGATAGACAGGTGTATTTTTAAATGTTGCCAAAAGCTTTTACCTAAAAAAATTTACGTAAAAGACGAAATGGTAAATTGAAGAAAAATTGTTAACAACGCAAAACCAACCCTTCCAACCAACTACTATACGAACTCACATGACAAAAATTTCGGAAAGACTAATACACTTGCAGACAAAATGGACAAACAAGACCGACAAAACACTCCCGTTTTCGTTCCCCAACAGATACTTTACTAGAACACCTACAAACGCAACTGAACTAAGGACTGAGATATGTTTGTTTTGTGAGCCAGGAATTTTTATTTTTTATTTTTTTATAGCTGTCTAATTTATACGAGTGTTAGGAATAGAAATTAATTTTAGAATAAGCTAGGCTAAGACATATGTACTAAACAAGGGCAGAAAGACCGATTGGG
>NW_026017110.1:57851190-57871352 GCF_020466585.1 Dendroctonus ponderosae | reverse complement strand
CACATGATCACAAGCTCGCAATGTGCTTGGAGACAATAAAGTGTTTGGGTGTATAATAAAAAATATATCGTCGATTAAAAGTCGTAACCGCTCAACAAATGCTTAAAAGGTGTCGAAAAAGGCTTCTACCGTGTTTTTCAAAACGCTCATTACATTCCTGTCTTCCTTGAAGCGAATATGGAGCAGAACTCGGGGCATTTTGAGAGAATACATTTTTTTCAGAAAATCAACCCACTTTTTTGTAAAATTTTTGGTCAAAAATCAGAACTTCACATGCTTGTTTTTTGAGCTCAATGGATTATTTCCCATCTAAGAAAGTTCGTTGTTGTTGTGCCAGCTGAAAAAATTCTTAAAATGGGACGAAAATGTAAATTATTTTGAATCTAAAGCTTCTATGGTTTTCACTCGTTGCATTCTTGGCTTTCAGAGAAAATAATATAGAACTCGAGGCTTTTTGAGAAAAAACTTTTTTCCAAAAATCGAATTTTACCCCTTACGAAATTTTCAGTCAAAAATCAAAATTTCACATGCGTGTTTTTTGAGCTCAATGGATTAATTTCGATCTAAGATGCCCTCCAAGGTGCATATATAAACAGTTTGGACCTTTAATCAGAAATACATCGTCAGTTAAAAGTCGTGGCCGCTCAAAAACTGCTTTAAATGAGCAAAAAATGTCGATTAGTTCGGATTTGAAGCTACTAGCGTGGTTTTCAATGAGTTCATTCGTGCAGGCTGAAGCTGGAGCAAAAATATTTCGTTGCCTGTCTCCAAAAACTTACTTATATTTTTTCTCCTTATTTCTAAAACTGATTTTCGAATATTCCTGCAATATTAATTGAATGTCGTTTTTCGTGAAATTGTTGCGTATTCTTCTCCATACATTAGTTTATATCACATATCAGCTTTGTTAAACTTCCAAAATTAGCTTTGGTAGGAAGTGAATTATATCCTTGACACTAATATGCATTTAATCGTTAAACTACGCCCAGTGTAGATGGAGAGGAAATTATTATACTACAAACTGTGTGTAAATTTGCTCTTCCCAAATGGAACTGATTCGATTACATCATAACAATTGAAGAATCGCAATTAAGTCGGTTATTTATAAGCTGAAGGAGATTCGCAGCCTCCATCAAAAAACTGAATTTAAACAGTTTGTTTCAAATGAGAATAATTTCAATTCAATTCAATTACATATAATATATTGCAGTTACATCATTTTCATAAACGCATCATGTTTCCCACGCGTTCCAACATTTCCGGCTTTTGTTTTGATATCGTGCATTTGAAATAATCTCATAATTGTTCAATATTTTTTAACACCAAATCTCGAATTTTGCTAACTGCTACATGAGCTGTTAAATCGAATTTGCGTGGGTACCAATAAAACACACAATAAATATTGTACTGCTGGCGGTTGCTCACAATTATTCCGAAATTAAATGCATGATATTTTTAATAACGCACACCTGCGATAAAGAATAAAGTCTGCAATCATTCATTGCACAAAAGTGAAGCTTACTAATCTAATTAAAATGCATTAAGCGTAAACAACGTATTCGTGTTATTGGAATACCTATTCAAATTGTCGATAATTGTTATTCTGACTAATGCCCATATGTCGAAACTGTTACGATGGAAAGTAAAAATACTTCCATCCGTCTCGGAATGTTTCCTTGCACAGAATATGAAACATACACTTCCTGAATTTAATTAAAATTGGATATATTTCAAAGACTCCGTCTGAATCCGTAATATTATTTAAATACAGAAGAACTAAACTAATGTTTCAGGCACTATGCTGTGGGCCAATTCCCAACAATTTAACCCGATTATCAGCCTGCATGTCATCGATATTGGCTTTTCTGGAATGTCCCATATGTTTAGACACCATTTCTCCACCTACATATCAATGCGACAACGGACATTTAATCTGCATAAGATGTAGAGCCAAGTCTGAAAGGTGTCCAGTTTGCAGACTCAGACTGTCCAGAGGACGGTCTTTGGTCTCAGACCAGGTAATTAATTAAACTGGTAATCCTACAGTGCGTTCACGATGAAAGCAACAAATTCACTTTAAATGTATTATTCTACAAGTTTCCGGGAAAGCGCTCGATCAAATCAACTAGCAATTCTAATTGCATTTCAAATTCAGGCGATGGCTGATAAAAAGATTGAAAAATACACGTTGTCGATCTAGTTTCCAATGGAAAATTTCCAAAATTTACGCAAACAGCAATTGTAACTTTTTAGCAGAAACCTCTTGTGCCAGTAATGGTGAAACTAATTAGCCGAATTTCTCATTTAAGCACAAACCATTTAATTTTGTACATTGAAACAAATCAGGCTGAATATTTACCGAAAAAAACCTGTTTAAATACGTTTATATTTGTGTACCTAATTATAAAGCCGACCCGTGGGTAGAACCCAGGAAAAGTTTCTTTTCAATATCTGGTTATGACTACTTTGAAATGTGTTTTCCTTTTTTTATTACTTAAACGAAAAAACAGAGTATAATAAAACCAGAGATTTTATTTGAGCTAACCGCCTTTGAATGCGTTGAATAAGCCGTACAATTTTTTTGTATTTATTGTTTTAGGTGTACAATGCGGTGATTGACGCATTTGATTTGAAAGAAGACGCCAATGATATCCGGTCTCAGAAAATTCAGCAAATCTTCAAACCGAAAGTGAAAAACACAAATATACCCAATATTAAAGTCACTGAATGCTATGCGAACAAATTTTTGGCGAAACTTGCGGGCAAGTCATCATCGGTGGGTAATCTTTCCTCAAACAGTACTCTATTAGTGCCTAGCCAGAACGACCATTTGAAAATGAAGAGTTTGTCTTCGAGTGAGATTTTCAACGAATCGACACCGACAGTTTCAAGAGTTGGCTCGATCACTAGATTAGGACGGCGAAAATACAATGATACCACTATGGATGACTCTTTAACTAATATAAGCGATTTCGGAGATAGGGCCTCTTCTTGTCACGGATCATTTGAGTTTCTTAATTCAAATTTGGAAAATCAACAACGAAATTCCATATGTGCATCGTCAAAGGACGAGCTTTCTTATTATTGTCCATTTGACTCAAAATGCACTACTCTAATCAAAGGTACTAAAGTAAATGTTTTTTTAGGAAGCAATTAAGAACATGGTGAAGGGACAGTGGAAAATTGCAAATATACTGCGCTCCAAATTCATCTCATAGCTTAAATTTCATTAACTTTTGCCTAGAAATATTTTCTCAACCGATAATCCGATAAGTATAAAATATGGTACAGTGTGTTTCAATAGTGTCACTTCGTGTCCTGTCTTCTGAATAATTTTGATCTTTAATCGTTTGATAAAGAGAGATAAAAAGAGAGAGATCATTCGAGAGATATTCATTTTTTTATAACCAGTTACATTTTTCGCACGAAATTTATTTCAATTTTACTTTTTCATTCCGAAGACTGTTGTGCAAACAGAATTTTATTAGAAGATGCTTCTCATTATTTTGTTACGTATGTAATTAGGAAAACCAAAATTTTAACCACTAAGTTGAAAGGGCACAGAAAGTGGCCAAATAAACAGAGCTATCAGCTTGTAATAATAGTGTTATTCACAGAGCATTTTTGCCGCAAATTTTCTTATCAAATGAAAAAAGTTTAAGTACATTTCTCGAGGAAATTATGACCAGTCATAAACAAAATCATCGAATGGCTGAGGATGAACAAACGATTAAAGATCCAAACTACTCAGAAGACATAAGGCTATAACATCGTAAACTTTTTTCTCTGTGCGCTAATTGCCCGCAGAAATATTTTAAGTTTAATCCAAAAAACATCACAGTAAATAAACATCCTATTCTATTTTACAGGGTGCTAATATGTGAGTTGCGTAAATATATTATATTTATGTCATAACTTAAATTTTGATTCCAATCGAATCACCGACTTAGAAAATATTCACAGTCAAAGTTAGGAAATATTTAAACTTTGAGTTTGCAGAGCATTATATTTCTGAGAGCTTTCTAAAATCGCTTCTAAAAGGTTTTAAAACTCAATTCGATATCTGCAACTTTGCCTTTCAAAACATTGCCATTTAGGCAAAAATGTTCCCACAATCGACAATGTATTCCCCTTTCAGTAGAATTTCGGCGTATTGATTTTTCAGATAAATAATTAAAATTTCTGTTTATAGGTGTGAACTTTAGAGAACATTTCCAAACCAATCACACCGGCCCATTAATCCAATATTTCGGATCATCGTTTGAAATCCTGCTGAAGAATATAGAAAACGAAATGTGTTTTGTCGTCAACAACGACAGCAATATTTTCTTTATTAAAATAGTTACTGTATTTGATAAAGCAGATCAAGAAAATAAGTAAGTTTTCTCCATCTACCGCTATTTAATCTTGTAAAATTTCCATTTAATTTTTTTAGAAAATCTGACGCAATCTTAGCTTGGTGTTGGTACTTGGGACCGAAAGTTGCATCAAAAACCTTTGAAATGAAATTGGAGGTAAAGGAATCCGAAGCCCCTCTATTGCGAGTAGTCGGCTCAGTGTTTTCTCTAAACGCCACTTCTTTTTTCGATATAACCGAATTTAAAAGAGGGATATTTTTGAGCTCGAAGACTATAAATGCATTGGGTCATATTGATCAGTTGAGTCTATCAGTTAATATTACCTGTGTGGATGTATGAGAATAGATGCTAGAATTAGATAGGTGCTTATTAAGGGCAAATTACTATATGAAAATACTTTTTTTAAGCGGAAATTATAGAATTTATATAAAAAATACACTTCAATGGCAGTATTATTGTAAGATTTTTCAGGGTGAAAAGCAAATGTTACCCAAATGCAAATAGAGCGCAGAGTGTAAAACGCGCATATTAAATATATTCAAAAAGGTTCCAATGAATGGTAGGCGAGTTCAAGTTAATATTGTCCAGAATAATCCTTCAATGTAAGCAATGTGGCCTTCAAGCCTTCTACAAGCTCTTCTGTGAAGATCAAAAAGATGAACTGTAATTACACTTGCAGCACTAAATGACCGAAATGTGTGTATTATTTATATATTATATTACATCTAAGTGTGTCGTTTTGCTAGTAAGAGGAATTAGCCTGCATATTGTATGTAAATAGTGTGTAATAGTATTTGTATTGAAACACATAAAAACAAATTTTAAGATGACACTCAATTAGGCCTGGGTAACTCAATTAATTTTTAGAAGTTGGCGCAATGCTATGCAAATCGTTTGCGTTGGGTTGGGTGCTCCAACCCAACGAACCGGCGCAGTAACTCAGTTCCGTGGTTGGAAAAATGTTGATTACTTTTTTCTTGTTTTAAGATTTATTTTAAGGGCCATTTATCAATAATATTTTTAATATTTCCTCAAAATTTCAGAATTTTTCAGTTTTAGCTAAATTACTATGTTTTTCTAAATGCTCAATTTGCAAAAAGATCACTTAAAAATACTGACAGTCTTAAAGTATTTTGCGCGAAAAAAACACGAACAGAATCAGCAAAAGTTTATAATAAATTATTTGAAAAACTCGTCACCTCCATTCCTTTGAAGACTGTTAAAGCTTGTTAAAAAATGTGATTTTTTAGTTTTAACTGATTTTTTTGCGTTACTTTCCACTCAAAAACGATCTATTTTGTAGAGTTTTACTTAAAAATACTGACGATTTGGATGGATTACTCGAAAAATTACAAGATAAATCTATAGGTTTGTAGGAATTTTACAAAAACTTATTTCAGCTTCGAATTCGGGACAAAAACGAAACTAAATTTCTCCCGTTTTTTCACGAGAATCCTTAAGATTTTCTCAAAAACCGATCACAAAACTAAAAGTTTTTAATCGAAAACGCAAAAAAAGCATAATTTTCTGATGATTTTCTTTTTTTACAATAATGGGGTGTTTTCAGTTAAAAATGACAAAAATAATTTTGCTAGAAAATTCGCCTCATTCATCGGTTTGCAGAGAATTTTAGAAAACCAATTTTGCACAAAAACCAAATAATTTTAATCAGTTTTTTACTGAGGGTAATTAAGATTATCTTGAAGAAACGGCTAGAGACTAGAAAACAAATATTTGAAAACTTCGCCACCCTCATCGCCCTGAATATTTTTAAAGTTTCTTTAAAATTTCAGGTCATTCCAGTTTTAGCAAAGTTTCTATTAAGCAATTCTTGCTACGCAAATAACGTATTATTTGTTGTTTTTAAAATACTGAAATGCTTCAGGTATTTTCTATGAAGACAGTAAAATTAATTGTTCTTTTCTCGTTTCTTTAAAATTTCCGGATTTTCCCGTTTTAGACCAAAGCTCAATCGTATGCGCAAAAGCTCCATATTGATGGCTTTTTTGTTAGATGTTAAAATTCCGTACTCGGTCATGAGTTATTACCAATGAGTTGAAACTCATTAACTCAGAGAGCGGTAACAACTCAAAAGCGCAACTCAACACAGTGTTACTCAGGCCAAATACCATTTGATTTTGACTGAAATTCACAGCTGAACGACAATAATTTTAAATTTATGCGGAATTGATTTATATAAAATAGTCCACTGTAGACAACCTAACTAGTTAATGCTGAAAAATTGTATGAAATAAATTTAAAATTTAAAAAATCGCACCATATGCCCATTGAGAATACAAGATCCGTTTAATTTAAGGTGTAATTCACAGTAGATAAAACCAATAACTAAAATAAGGCAAAACAAAGTTGTTTACAGTAGCACTTACTTACACTGACGTTAATATTAAAAAGCTGAGTGGAGAGGATTTAGAATTTGTAAAATAAAATATGTCCATTGAGAATACAAGAGTTTAAATTCATTCGCAGACGAAATATCCAATAAAGGGCACAAAGTACCTTCAATCAAAGTTGTAATTCACAGTAAAACGACACTAATTTAGAGTATATATAATAACAGTTCTTTGTAGAAAATATCATTCGTTATCAGTTGGGAACCGTTTTTTCGAAAATTTTTAATACCGAATTGTCCTTGTTTCTCGTCAAATAAAGATTTCATCCAACAATATAAAATGCTAGTCCATATAAGTATGAGACTAAAAGCAATCTACATATGGCAGTCAAGGGTAAAAAATGCCAAACTTACCGAAAGCTGCCTGGTGCCACCTGAAAAGAGGGGAAAACATTCTTTAGTATAACAGAAACTTAGTTTAAAGTCGAATTATCTTAAATAAGGAAGGAAAATAAAGCGAAATAGCCTGCCTGCCTTGCTTTGAAGAAAGCCTGCTTTGCTTTTCAAAAAGCTAAACTCAGTTTAAGCTAAGGGCTATATAGATAGAGATTCTTCTTACCAGCTTTCCGCAAACTGGTGCTCCAACGTCAATTTTCTACCCAGCAATCTGCAAAAAGTACCATGCACTACACTATTTCGTTCATTGTTGGTAATAAAGTGAATATTTAGTCAACTTTTCGAAAAAACTCGTACGCTATTGAGATTTTTGATGATATGGTATAATCGTTGGCTTGATTGTCCCTTGGATGGACCATTGCTTTACTTTACGCTTTGATTTCAGTTATTTTGTTGTTGGAAAATTTGCAGAAATTTTCTTTCCATGCGAAAATATTTTCAAAGGCGTAGGTAAAGAGTGCCCAAATAACAATTAAAATGTTTAAAAGTGCATCACATGATTAGTCGCATGGACATGTCGATAATAAAGAAGCGCAACAATGAATCCAACAGCTCAAAAGACATAAAAAAAAGAACATTGAACGATTATGGTCGTTACAGGCCAAGTTATTGTCTTTTTTTCACTCATTTTTCGAGTTTTGCGAGGATTTTTGCTTATAACTATTTTTTGACGATACTAAGAGCGCTTATTAACCTGACGTTGAGAGGCACCAACACATGAAAGGGCAAGTTATTCGTTAAAAGTTCCGAAAATGAAAAAAACTAAGCACAATTAGCAGGGTGAAATGGCGAGGGAAACGTCTTAGCGTCGAGATTATCGCCCAAAATTACATGAACACAAAAAGTTCAACTTAAAAAAAACTAAGCGATGACAATGCGCATAATTTTAATTAGAATTGGATTTTTCTACAAATCCTCGAGCAAACGCTTTTTCAAAGAAATTAAAGCCAAGTAAAAGTCACATAAAAGATTCCTTTTGGGTATCTTGGAATATCGTAGACTAGATGGCGATGTGGAGGGCCAGCCAGAAAATTGCAAGCTCGGCGAAAAAGAGGGTTAGGTCACATTCGACGATCAGGGCCATATTTAAAAATGTTGTGAGGCAATTTGCACTGCTTTTACCATTTTCTTGAAGAAAAGTGATCATTGACTATAATAGTGTGAAAAATCGTGCAAAATGTCGGCTTCTAAACTCAAACAACCGGTACCCAGAGTACCCGAAACAATCAATTTTCCAGCTGAAGAGGAGACGATTCTGAACTACTGGAAGGCCATCAAAGCGTTTGAATCCTGCTTGAAACAGTCCAAAGGCAGACCCAAGTAAGTATCCTGGATTTTGCTATATAGTATAATTGATGGAAAATTTCCCATTTGATAATATGTCCATAAAAATACCCGGCATCATTTTTAATCAGTCCTGCAACCGATTGTTCTCCATTATCGCCTATTATAGATATACTTTCTATGATGGGCCTCCTTTCGCGACGGGGCTTCCTCACTATGGCCATATCTTGGCAGGAACCATTAAAGACGTGGTAACCAGATACGCCCATCAACAGGGTTATCATGTTGAAAGACGTTTTGGGTGGGACACTCACGGGTTGCCTGTTGAATTCGAAATTGATAAAGCCTTAAACATCAAAGGCCCAGAAGATGTGATGAAAATAGGCATTCGAAAGTATAATGAGGAATGCAGGAAAATTGTCACTCGCTATTGCTCAGAGTGGGAATATACCATTACCAGACTAGGGAGATGGATAGGTACAAGTTAATTCCCATACTACTCCAACGTTCTATCACTACATTATTGCAGATTTCAAAAATGATTACAAAACTCTTTATCCCTGGTTTATGGAATCCGTCTGGTGGATTTTCTCGCAATTGTTCCAAAAGGGCCTGGTATACAAAGGCAACAAAGTGATGCCATACTCAACTGCCTGCAGCACTCCATTATCCAACTTTGAATCTGGTCAAAACTACAAAGACGTTGTTGACCCAGCTGTGACCGTCAGCTTACCAATAATCAACGATACTGAGAATACATGTCTACTAGTATGGACCACCACCCCTTGGACCTTACCAAGCAATATGGCTGCATGCGTTCATCCAACTCTTAAATACGCCAGAGTCAAGCACCTCTCCACTGGCAACTTCTACATTCTTATGGAATGCAGAGTTGAGACAGTATTCCATCCAGGAGACTACGAGATCTTAGACAGATTCCGGGGAAAATCGCTTGAAGGTTTGAGGTACCAACCAGTGTTTCCCTATTTTGAAGAGTTTGGTGACAAAGGTAAGCATTTCCATTTTCAATTATTACAGCCGGGTCCTCCTCATATTGATATAAGCTTTAAATTTTCCGATATTTTTCCTTCAGGTTATTTAGAACGAGTGAAAGTTACTAGCATGGTCAAAGTTAAAAATTATTGGGTTCGTTTTACAGCTCGGGTGATATAAATACCTTAAAAAATAAATACGGAAACATTGTATAAACAGTCTATCTACTTCAGTTCGCACCGTATGGACAACTTTTTTCTTATTCATTTTACGAAGAAAAGTTACCTAAAAGTCTCCTTGATCCAAAACCTAAAATGCAACCATCATATATTATGTTTTTGTATCGTATACGAGGTTTATCAAATAATATGAATTTTGCTCAAGATTAAAGTACATACTTTTATTTTTGACAATGTCGAAAATTGTTATTAAGAAAAGTTGATCAAAACTAACATGGCGTGATTGCATATTTGAACGTAATATTTAGTTCTAATCATCTTTTTTTAATAACAAGTTTCAATATTGTCAAAATCAAAGGTACTTTACTCTTGAGCAAAATTCGTATTTTTTACAAACCGGTTACACGACTGATAAAATTGAATCTTAAATTTTAGAACATGCAGAACTTTGTATAAAGAGTTTTTAAAGAGTCAACTTTTCCTAATAAAAACTTTCAATGTCAAAAATATACACATACTTTATTCTTCAGCAAAAATCATATTTTCTCATACACGGCTGAAAACTCTGAGGTTGGTTACATTTTAGGTTTTGGACCAAGCAGACATTTTTATGAAGAACAAGTTTACTTTGTGTTTTGAGTTTTCTTAGATCGAGGAATCTAAATTATTTATTACTTAGCTTGCAGTTTCTGAAAGCTGCAACAGTCTGGAATCATTTAAAACATCAGAACTTTTTTGGTTTTAAAATATCGCTTTTTTGTCGGTATCTGGTTGTCCGATATTTCTTAAGCAAAAAATTTGTACTTGGATTAAGTCGATATCTCACCGTTTTCGAGATATTGCACATCGAAACTTCTAGTGACTTTTTAAGTAACTCAAATTTTGAAACCCAAAAAAGTCTTGTGCAGCTTGCGTAGAAGTAATATGAAATATGGATTTCTCGATCTAAAAAAGCTCCAAATAAAATTTGTTTTGGTAATAATACAGTAACATTTTATTTACACTTTCACGCTCTGTACCTCCGAAACTATTAACTTTTGGATAAGACAAATTTGCCTGAAATGCATTATTTTTGCTAAACGGTAAATTTTGTCACATTGATTGAAAACCACCCTGTATATGTATGTTATATGTGTGTCACCTAACTCATTATTTATCTAATAATAAAAGTGATTTTGTTCTATATCGTTCTTGATCAAAATCAAAAACTGCGTCTTCATATAAACAAGTTCATAGATTGGAGTATCTTGATATGTTCTAATTTTTTAACGTTCAAAAACACAAACTGTTTCCGAATGTTCTTACTTTTCACCGTGTTGTCGGTTCTTTGCTAATAAAACCACCTTGCACCAAAATGTATCATTTCAATTAGCCTTAAGACTATTTGGACATAAACATATTGCGATTGCAGAATATCGTGCAATTATTATCATTGTATTTTTTAAAAATTTAACTCGAATTACGGCTTAACGGTACCGTTTTTGCTCCATAGCATTAATATGGATGAGTGAGCAAGTCGTTATTATTTACTAATTATATAAGGCAGCTGGGTCGTTTTGGGGCTTAGAAGATGTTTAAAACTTTACTTTATACCAAACCGAATACAGTATTATTAACATAATTTTTTAAGTTAATTTTCATCAATTTGGTATTCGGTTTTCAGAAAATGAATCCGCATCGCAACTAAAATCTGCATTTTCTATTCCCTGTTAGAAATATTCAAATTATTATTCAAAGAATCGCTTTTAGACATTTGTGTTTTCAGTTTGCAGATATAGTTCCCGTGCAAAATCGTCAATTTTTTCGTCTCTTCTTCGTAGTATTTTCCAAATATCTCACTAGGTTTACTTCCAGGTGCTTTTCGAGTGCTGGTAGATGAATACGTGACTTCCGACTCCGGTACAGGCATTGTCCACAATGCCCCGTACTTTGGAGAAGACGATTACAGGGTATGCCTGGCTGGGCAAATTATTACCAAAGATATGGATCCCGTCTGCCCTTTGGATAGTGTTGGCAGATTCGTAAATCCTGTGACTGATTTTGCTGGCCAGTACGTGAAAGATGCTGATAAAGCCATTATTGCCCATCTCAAAGCGAATGGGCGTCTCATCCATCAGTCCCAGGTATGCTAGACAGTCGCTTTGCTATCACACCTGAATAAATTGTTCTCCAGATCAAGCACAGTTATCCATTTTGCTGGCGCTCTGATACTCCGCTGATTTACCGAGCAGTTCCGTCTTGGTTCGTACGAGTTGAACAAATGCAACAAGAGTTGCTGAAGGCTACTTCTAAGACTTACTGGGTGCCCGAATTCATCAAAGAAAAACGTTTTGGAAATTGGCTGAAAGATGCGCGTGACTGGGCCATCAGCAGAAACCGATACTGGGGTACCCCAATTCCCTTATGGATATCCCCATCCGGAGACGAAATTCGGTGCATCGGCAGCATTGCTGAACTAGAAAAACTAACTGGGAGAAAAGTCACAGATTTACATCGCGAGTCTATAGACCATCTTGAGATTCCTAGTTTCATCCCTGGCAGGCCACCTTTGAAGCGTATTCCTGAAGTATTCGATTGCTGGTTTGAATCTGGTAAGTACTTATGATTTGAACTCGATTTCAAGTCATCAGCAATTAATATTTTTGATCAAACCTTGGAGCTGAATACTAAAGCTAAGCTGTATATTTCCAGGTTCTATGCCATACGCTCAACAGCACTATCCATTTGCAAATCTCAAAGAGTTTGAGGACAACTTCCCCGCCGACTTCATTGCAGAAGGAATTGACCAAACGCGCGGCTGGTTCTACACTTTGACTGTTTTGTCGACTGCTTTGTATGGTAAGGCACCATATAAGAATCTAGTTGTCAATGGTTTAGTACTGGCTGGAGATGGACAGAAGATGTCCAAGAGAAAGAAGAATTATCCAGACCCTCTAGAAGTAGTGGGCAAGTATGGCGCTGACGCATTGCGCTTGTATCTGATCAGCAGCCCTGTTGTTCGAGCAGAAAATCTGAGATTTAAAGAAGAAGGAGTCAGAGACATAATCAAAGATGTGTTCTTGCCTTGGTACAATGCTTTCAGATTTTTGTTCCAAAATATTGAGGTTTTCGTCGAAGGGAATCAAAAGCAATTTAATTATGACCCTAACAATCTGACAAGCGATAATATTATGGATAAGTGGATATTGTCTTCCACTCAGTCACTTTTGGAATTCGTGCAAAAAGAAATGAAACTGTATCATCTTTATACGGTTGTGCCATCATTGACCAAATTCATTGATTATTTGACCAATTGGTATGTAAGAATGAACAGAAAACGACTAAAAGGAGAAGGTGGAGAAGCTGACGCCTTTGTGGCTTTAACAACTTTATACAACGTGCTTGACAATATTGTGAGAATGATGGCACCATTTGCGCCGTTCATTGCAGAACATATGTATCAGTATATGAAGGTACTGAATGCCTCATCCTCGGACAGCGTTCATTTTCTAATGTTTCCCACTGCCAATTCAGCCTTGATTCATTTGGACATTGAAAGAGCAGTTGCTCGAATGCAAAGTGTCATTGAACTTGGACGAGTTGTGAGAGACCGAAAAACTATACCCATCAAATATCCGCTGCCTGAAGTTATTGTTGTTCATCAAGACCCTCAACATATCGAGGACATTCTAGCGTTACAAGAATATATTCTTTCCGAGTTGAATGTTCGGAAAATCAGTACTACTACTGATAAAAGCAAGTTTGGTATCACGTTGAGAGCTGAGCCAGACCACAAAGTATTGGGACTTAGATTAAAACAAGAATTTAAGGCTGTGACTCAGGGAATTAAAGCTCTTTCGAATTATGAGATAAATGATATGATCTCCAAAGGTTACCGAACCATTTGCGGACAAATCATTGAAATTTCCGAAGTTCGACTGATTTTTAAATCTGAGTCTCTGAATATTAATAAGTACGAAGTGAATAGTGACAACGACTTTCTGATTTTGATGGATATAAGTCCGGATTCTTCAATGCAAAATGAGGGAATAGCAAGAGAGATAATTAATCGCATTCAAAAGTTGAGAAAGAAGGCTCATTTGGTACCAACAGATGAAATATCAGTATTTTACAGAACTGAAGGAGATATAAATCGAGTGGCCACTGAGTATAAGGAGTTTATTGAGGGTACTATCAAAGCTCAGCTAAAATCTGACAATGAGCGAAAAGCTACCGATCAATTAATCATAGAAGAAACTCAAAAACTGAAGGACTGCAGCTTTTATATTGCATTGACAAAATCAGCTAGCCTCACTAATGAACCTGGCAGTATCTGGGTAAACGTACAACTAGTTGGAATATCTTCAAGATATTGCCACGGTGCTTCAAAGGCTGTGATTCTCTCAAAAATCGGCACAAACTCCATTAGTGTGGAGCAGATCAAGCACGAAATTTCCAAACTCTTTGGAATAGATAATTTCGAATGTGCTATATCAGAAAACGAACTGCTGACATCAGAGCAAGCTCTGATAAAAGTAGGTGGAAGTACCATTTTCGTAATTCCAAAAGACAAAACCGTCGCATTACCCAAACCATCATCAGAACCGTTCTGCTCATTTTTCAATGTTAATGTTACACCGCAGAACGATCCTGGGATGGTTTTAGTGGAAAATCCTGCTGGAAATCCAGTTGGGTCCGACATCCAAGAGGAAATGGAAGTTCTATGGACCGAAATTCCTTAATATGTTTTTTAACAGTTAACAGATTTTTATTTTCACGTTTTTATTCGATTATTTTTCTATTATATAAGTTTGTTTCGCTAGATTTAAGTATTAAAGCATTTTGAATATGATTTTTGTGTTATTGGCTGAGTTAAGTCCCTGTAAGCAAACCCTTGATAAGGGGCGGCTATTATTGAAGTGGCTTTGCTGCACATTTTCGTGCTTTTGATGACTATTTGCGTTTTGTGGAGTGAACATTGAAAGTTTTCTTAATTTCTTATAAATTACTAAAGAAACTGGAATAAACTTCCGCAAAGTGCTTCAAAATTCAGGGTTGTTGCGACACTAGAATTTTCTCGCCTTCCTCCTAAAACTTGGGCGTTTTACAAACGGTAAGTAAACAATTTTAAAAATAATTTTCTTGTTTATGTTTACACTGAAAAATTGCTTTCATGACGGCCTCAAACCCCGAAAAGTCCACAAGTTTCACATTTAGGTTTAAAAAGTAAACTAATTTTATGGGACTTTTTGAAGCCATTACTTAGCTTTATACTTGCAAATTAATTCTTCGGGCGTTAAAAAAGAGCTCTCCGGAAAGTGCAAGTTTCACTTTTAGAGTTGGTTAAAAAATCAAGTTATTTACACACTATACCCGACACTACTTTCGAAAATTGCTGGGGTATAGTTTGGTAAGATGGATTTTGTGTGCGTCTTACGAGCAACCCATGATTATTGACCGTCAAGGAAATCAATATTTTTCATAGAAACTAGAAATTGCAAAATATCAGTTGTTTCCACTAAAAACGAATGTTTGTATTAAGTTTCCAGTGGCGAAGGAATATTTATTAGCGTGAGATAAACATGTATTCTCTATGAATATACCTGAGAACAGTAATCTAGTGTAAAACGCAAGTCCCTATAAATATGTGGTTATTTTTAACGACCTCCCGATCTCGCTCGGAGAATAAACGCATTTAGCGAATGGGTGGAAGCGTGCAATTATACTTAACTGTGTTGCCAAACACTTGCACGTATTATCCAATTGTTCAAACTGTATTTAATTGTTTCGTGTAAACCTGCAAAGAGCCAGCTTTATCAAGGCTGTTATAATCGATAATGGGTAAACATTCACAAATCCTTCGTAATAGTTGCTACTTTGTGTTATCCAACATGGATTTATTGGTAATATTTTCCAGTGTCTACTCAATCCTTCTGGGGGGAAAATGCTCAGTATGGCAACACAGCAAAGGCCGGATTCCATTCTTAAAAATTAACGAAGGGTGTTTGCTCTCTGCCGCCTCCCATTTCTACTATATGAGTTTTGGAACCCACATTTTTCACGTTGTTCAACATAAATATTATTACAATTTTTGAAAAAACCCTGTGCATTTGAGAATTTTCCGTCGAATATGTTCAGACCTCACATTTATAGATATAATAATGGTACCTAGTAAAATAAACTGTGGGAAGAAAATATTTACGCTTGAAGTAAAACACTAATAATCGTTTACATTTTTAGTGGGGAAGTGTCGAGCAAGGCGTGTGGAGAAAAACTGGTGATTTTCAGTGGAAATGAAGGCAGAAAAAGCATTTAATTACGAAAGTAACCGGGCTTATATAAGTTGTTTATGTGAGAAGATCAGATTTGAATATGGCGGCAATATTTGACGTTTTAATGTTTTGAACAGTTGGTATCAACGCGTGTGGACAGTTTGGCATTTTGTGATGAGAGATTTTTACTAAAGTTTTTATTATGTTCGTAATAGTAATAGTAAGTGCGAAAAGTGCTATTTTAGTGCAGTACTTATGGAAGCGGTACTTACATGAGACGACTTACAAGCGAGATGATTAAAGAAAAGCACGAAAAAGGCTCTGATAGCGTGAAAGAAGACCCTGTAAGCGCCAATAAGGAGCCAACCAACACAGAAGTACAAATAAAAAAGGAAGACGATGTGGCGACTAAGAAAGAGCCCTCCACAGGGCCTATTACGAAGAATGGCGGTCTTGTGGGTTCCACTAACACAGGCTCTCTACAAACAACTCCTGATCTCAAAACAGAAGCCCCTAGTGAAGACCCTGTCACTGCAGCAGTGTCAGAGGCTACATCGCTGCCTCTTAAACAAGAAGATAATATAGTAGACAATGACCCCTTAGGTGATCCATTTGGTTTAGGATTAGGCCCTCCTGTACCAACATCTGGTAATACAGGACATGCACCTCAAACACAACCAGAAAGTATACAGCCATTAGGAAGTAATGTGATAAATAAACAATCTAGTTCCATGGAAGTGCAGTATATGCAGCAGCAGAGTCAAATTTTCGTGTTTTCCACTGGGCTAGCTAATTCAGGGGCTGACGAAGTTTTACATGGTCGATATCCTTCCATTATAGCCTACCATTGTGCCCAACCTGGTACTAAAAAGTACCTAGAAAAGAACCCTTTAAAAGTGACCCAGTTTAATAGACAGCATCCAGTGCAGTGGTTAAATAACATTCACGTCATGAAGAACAAAAATTGTACAAGAAGTCCTGGATTGGGCTCGAAACCTCCTCCTAGTATAGATAATTTCCTAGGCCCCGAAGGACTGGAAGACATGGTTGGACTTGGTGATAGTGATGCGCCGTGGGACCAGAAAACCAACCATCAACTGGACAGTTTAGAAGGTGCAGTGACGAATGGTTTGCCTGATATGGGGCCAGACATGGATTCTTGCAGTCCGTCATTATTAAATGTTCAGCCTAAATTGCAAGGCGTTCAAGTGCCTGATGAAAATCTAACCCCTCAGCAGAGACAACATCGGGAAGAACGTTTAGCGAGCATTCGCAAAATGCATCAGATGTTGTTTCCTGAAAGTCAGAATGATTCTGCAGCGGGCCCCCCCGAAGGGCTGCCGGGCATGTCACCAGGGGGAGCCGCGCCGTTAGGACCGGCCGGGCCAGGGGTTCCCGCCCCGGGTCAACCACCGGTCACTGCCCAATTGGAATGGCAAAAGTTGCAAAATCAATTCTACGACGATCGAACAAAAATTAAGACTCAGCCCCAACAGGGAAGCAATCCTAGCTGTAGTAATCCCATAGTTCCTGTTGGGCCTGTGAGCGGCAATGGCCCACAATCAACCAATGCGCAAAATTCTCGAACTGGTCCAGCTCTAGGGCAGCGTCTCCAAGGTCCCCCACCACCATATCATCAAACCCAACGTTCTGCAAGTGTTCCTATCGCCCTACAAAGTCCCAATCCCACATCACCCAATAATCCGACTTCAAATCTATCGCTGCCTTCTCCAAGGGCTTCATCAGCTCTAAATTCCCCCGCCGATCCAAATCGACCTTTTGGAACTATCACACGGCATATGAGCACTGGACAAAGCCCCACTTCGCAAGACTCACCTTCTGCTCCACGTTTAAATCACAGCAATCCTAGCACGCCTCTTTCATCTCATTTATCTCCAAGCGTTACAAGCAGTAGTACGGAACCTTCATCGACCCATCAATCTACAGGTAATTATTTTACTTCAATATTCTTTGTTGCAAATGAGAAATTATTTTTTGTGGTGGCAGTTTCGTTGTTTTTAATATACGGGGTGGTTCATCTACAATTGGAATTTTTTTTTAAAAGAGTCAAGAACTGATAGTAATTACCCCAACGGCACGTTTTAATGTTACATATATTTTTTAATTAAACACTGTGTGCCAATTGGTTGGTTATAACTCTACTCATCCAACAACATCCTGTGTATATCTCAAAATCTTTATTTAGTTTGCCTTCATAGCGTCCATGTATTCAGTTCACTAATAACAAAAGGTTCCAACACGGAGCAACATTTTTCGCATTTTATGTCCGTTGTCTAAAACTATTTTTTTCCTGACGTTTCGTAAGCACGAGTGGCTTACATCTTCAGAGGTGGCTGCGCCGTGGAGCGAGCGTAAAAATCACCAGATTGTAACCAATGTTTCTTGTATCCGTCGTAGAAAACATTTTTCCTGACGTGAAGTTTCGCATCACGAGTAGTTGGAAGCTTCAAAGGTGGTTGCTGCGCCGAGTACACCACCTCTGAGGATGCCAGCCACTCGTGCTTGCGAAACGTCAGGAAGGACTTTCCAAGGCGGCCTAAAAGCCCGAAAAGCTCATCAGTTTCATGCAATAGCCGCAAAATCAAACTTTTTGATATACTTCATTATAGTTTTTGGGAAACATCTAGGAATTTGTTATGAATTGGAAAATGGTCGATTTTCAAATTCGAATAAAATATGCGGATTGTTCGATTTGAAATTGTAGAATAGCTTTCCATTTTGGCAAGTTCGCACACCATGTAGACGACATGTTTGCGGTAATCGTAGTACTTGAAAACGCAAAACTTTACTAATTAGTAGCTTGTCAATTTAGATATTAAAGCTGTTATTCGATTGTAAATGCGAGTACAAAAGTTATCATTTGGCTGATCAAACCCTAATTTCCCCTAACATGTCGAAACCAAAAGTTGATAAAAGCAATTATTCGAAAGTTTTGAAATATCAATAATTATTCACGTATGGCATTTTAACATTTCAGTGGATGGGATGTTCGGAAGAACACTTCAATCTATGGCACAACAAAAACAGCAAATGAGCACATCGACGACATCATCCTGTTCAACGCTTTCTGCATCAGCGGCAGGAAAAGAACCCAATTTAATGCCAGTACCATCCCCCCAGCAAATCCAGTATCTTAACACCTTTGAAGGTCAAGAATTGATCATTCAAAAGCAACCGAACACTAGTTTGAAGGATGGCAACATTATATCTCCCCCGTAAGTATATATTTTACCGTGTATCTTGAAAAGTATTTCTTTATTTCTGGAAATATACAGGGTGATTCAAAATGATCGCGTGATCTCTATTAAGGGGTTGCTTGGTGATTTCTCTTGATTCGAATACGCATTATTTTTATTTTCAGCGTACTCCCTTCGGGGTTAGACAGTAATTTTGCTACCAATACACCAGATCTTCCACACACGCGCGTATCAGGTCCCAATACACCCACATCAATGGATACACGATATCCGCCCACCCCGGGCGTTCCTTCTGAAGGCTGTCGATTTCCAATTTCGTCCCCACATACTCCAACAGCTACATCCTGCGGTAAGTATAGTTTGACTTTAACTCTCCTACTTCCAGAATAAGGAGACAAAATTAGCATATACATTAAAGAGCGCAATTTTATATTAAAATTACTGTAATAGGCATGATGACAGTATAAAAGAATTAAAGAATAAATGGTTTTAGAGGAAAGTATATGTTGAAATGAATCTAAAAAGTGATCCATTATTAATATAAGTATTGAGATCAATAGGACTTCTAAGATAATATAAGTTAGAAATACAGCAGTCGGCCATCTTGATTGAAACACCAATCCGAGCGCGTTGGAGGCCGTGACGTCATCGACCGTTGAAATAATCAGCGCGCCTGTGTGGTGTCCGATCAATTGTTGTGACTGGTCAACTGTTGGGCTAGTCGGGTCCTTTTAAAGATCCGAATCATTAGAACACACAAAATTAGAGAACCAGAACCATAGAGCATAGGCACACTCCCAATTATTAGAGGTAGTGACGTCACAAACACCAGCGAGCGTTTTCACGCTTAATACAAAATAGAAAGATAAAAATGTGATAATTTAAGTCAACATTTAATTTATGGCAAAATAACGTGTTTTTTTTTATAACATAGGTGTACCTACATTATACAAAAGGATTTCAAAATCTGTCATCATGCCTATTGCACGCGCTTTAGCGGGGAATATTTAAGAGCAGACAATTTGAGCGAGGAGTTTGATTTTAGAGTGACATTCCTTATGTATTAATACATT